>NC_022031.1:9401931-9441259 GCF_000317375.1 Microtus ochrogaster | reverse complement strand
AGAAAGAAAGAAAGAAAGAAAGAAAGAAAGAAAGAAAGAAAGAAAGAAAGAAAGAAAGACCTATGTGGTTGATACTAGTGAAGATCAAAGATCAGGGGAGACAGGCGAGCAAGGGCTTGGGACTGGCCAATGCAGGCACTGTTTTAGGCGTGGTTCTTTATCATAGAATAAGAATGTAAACATTTTTAAAGACCTTGAACGGTTCACTCTGCAAATTTACTGTGACTTTTCCAAATTCCTCACAACTGGACACTAACTTTGAAATTTCATAAAATGTATTTCTTAATCTGATGTAATTACGTCCCTGGATTTTAAGTTATTTATCAAATTTTAACTATATCAATGAAAGAAATTCTAACCTAAAAATGTTTAACAGAATCCTTGCAAAATTAATAGCAGCATAGTTGGTATGCTTTAAAATAGGTATGTACATTTCAGTATCTATCAAACATTTAATAAAAGATGACTCCACAAGGCAATTTGCAAATGAAGGCTTCATCTAGCTATACGTCAGCGTAAATCAGGAAGCTTCAGTTCACCGTGTTTCTAAACAACTACGCCATAATCTTTGCTAGCTCTGTTTTCGTGAGGCCATCATAAATCTGCTGCATCGCCCTGTCTCCTCAAAATGCACTCAGGGATCCAGACACTAGGAAGCAGGGTGAACTACACAGACTGGGAAGTCTATCTTTCTAGTCAGCTAGAAATCTCCATCACCTGCGGGACAGATCTCAGTTTAACTATTCTGCAGAGAAACACACCCACTGTGCACAAGAGTTGTTCTTTATTAGGATGTGTTGTTGAAAACTACTTTGTCTGTTGGCCTACACAGATGAAATAAGAGTGGGTGTTCCTTCCCCTGTGTGTGCGTATGTAGTTTACACATGTCTGCTAAGCTAGCCAGGGTGAATATACATCTAGATTCAAATGGCAAAAAAGTAAATAAATAAATAAAACATTTTTCTCAATTTGTCATTGCTGATATATAATTTGATTCTCCCTAAACTTGCTAACATCATCCAAATGGAAGAAACCATTGAAATTCATTATTTAAGATTTATCTCTAATGCGGAAGGTGTCTGCTAAAAGAAAGCCAAATAAATGAATAAAAATATTTAATCTTAAGTGTTCAGACTTAAAATGGCATATTAAAACCAGAGAAAAAAGATCTAGACCTTTCCTTTTTCTGGAATTATACTTTATAGTTGTGTATTTATTGAATGCATTCATAGGCTCCCTTAGGATGTGAAATGTATGGAAATATATGTGCATTACTAAAGAAAGAACTAAATTTATTCTTTCCCCACATCGTGCTCCTCTTTGCAGTAGAGGTTTTTAATTCAATACAGAGCTAGAATGAGACGGAGCCAATTTCCTGGTCTATATGTGTGACAAATGCTGAAAGTGGCACAAGATTAACAAATTAGCTGAAGTATAGATCTTAAAAGATTTTTTCTGTGTCTCTAAATCAAAATTCATACTTTATTTGAAATGAAACCTTCTTTAGAATTCAATAATAAATAAGAATATTTTATTTCTCTGTATTTAAGATGAAAAGATGGGATGGCTAACAACATATTAGAATTTTTAAATGAATATTTTATTTTAACAAAGGTGATATATTTACACTCTTAAGTTGTTGCAACTATTATGAGGAATGGTGGATTAATAACATTAATGTATGTTTTGCTAAAGCTGAAATTAGTCTTTTCAATATAAGTAGCTACTCCAAAAACAAAAGCACAAAATGAACATCTCATCCTGTATGTCCATGGGTTGAAAATATTGAAAAAAAGATCAGGTATAAAGTAAAAATAAATTTGACTTTCTAGTAACATTTGGTAACATGATTTCAGTTAAATATACATACATATATATGTATCTCAGGTGATGCTATTTTAGCTACCCAGAGAATTGTATGTTTGATCTAACTCATGTATCTGACAGCAAACCTCTGTGACAATAAAAGCAATGTCATAGCTATAGAATTGTTTAATTTGGGAGGAAGGTTACCTTGAATAATCATATATACCTGAATTTATTACTAGGTTTTGCTGAGTAATTTGCAGATGGTGTCTATTTTATTAAGGAATAAACTTATGATGTTAAACAGCTTTATAAGGAAGATATTCTAAAGCACACGTTTTGAAATTGTCTCCCTCGTTCATCTTTGGAACATTGCCGTGGTCCAACTGATTTGTTTGGACTAAAATTTTACAGAAGATAATAGCATCTAAAGCCAGCACAGTCTTACTTCTTATATCCGAACAGACTAGCATGCTTAAAATTCGATATGAGCACGGTGCAGGTTGGGCCTCAGTCACCCAGTCTCCCTCCCTGTATCTGTTCATGTTGACAGACTATGTCATAATACATCAACAGAAAGATCAGCACTGAAGAATGAAATTTCATCACCTGACAGCAAGAACAAAACTGAATTTTAGCATTAAATTAGTAAAAATATACTATTACCTCACTTCCAATTAGTGTACTATCTTTCAAAAACAAGGTGTCTTCTATAGCCACAAATGTACACAGAGGTGTGGAAGGAGGCTTGTTTACACATTCGGAACCACCCTCAGACTGACAGCATATTTTCATTTTCTTTTTTATATGTTATTTTTCATATCTTGGAAGCCACTTAGGAAATTCTCAAGAATATTTTTTAATGAGATATACAAAAAGAGCAGAAATCAATTGACCACTGAAGAAGGGGTCTTTAAACTGCTGATAAAGTTAGGTGCCTTTTCTATATACGACATCCTGTTCTGTGTTTGAATTGCAGTGGAGATTTAACAATGCCTATAATAAAGAATGTCTTTTGCAGCCTACAGCATCATCTGCCACTTAGACTTCAATTTTGTCCCCGTTTGGATGCCCTACAACACATGCACTTCTCTTTTGTCTATTATCCCAGAGTTGTGCTATTCCCAAATATTGACATCATCTACTTTTATCAGCATTAACTGCTCCGCGGCCTTCCAGGCTCATGCTCAGCTCTATTTCTTCCTATTGATTATCTTCCTCACTCCAGCAGGTAGCTAGCCGGCAAGGCTGTCCTGAGAAATAGCTTCCAATGACTTTATACGCACAATTTACACGGAATTGTTTAAAGAAGATATTAGCTTCAATACAAATCAGTGAAGCTCATTTAGTCAATACTGCACGATTCTGCTGTTGGCACCCTGTCACATGTTACTCTTTACAGTCAGCTGCCGAACCCAATCTGCACATTAGCCATAGTATTTAGTTTCATATTAAAATGAAGGCGAGTTTTTTTCACTTTTGCCTTTCCTTTTGAAATCTTTTTGGTGTACTTTTTACATCACCTCACTGAGCCATGTGATAGTAATATATTTTGAAATATAAAAACCTGAGATTAAATGTTTGATTTTTGACAGTGTTCTTAAATATAATAAATTCAAAAGGAAATACTGTTAAGTTAAAATGGAGTGTTTTTCATTAAGTCCAATCAAATGGTAGACAACAAAGGATCTTTTATTTGAGAATATGAAGTGAAAATGAAAACCAGAAAACCTTTACTAAGAAAAGGTCCAGCCAAATTATGTTGGAAGGAGGTCTCCAGATTGAGCCTGGGTGTTTCTTTTGCTAAAAGTGAATTAAACTAAGATATGCTATGAAGAAATATTTCACAATGAAGCAAAATGTAATGCTTTTTGGAGATGAAAATAAGGGCAAAGAACAGTTGTCTTTGAAAATAATTCTAAAGAAAGATCACATATGAAAAAAATTGCCACAGCATCTGATCTTTTCTTATAATCATAACAGGAAAATGTTTGGGGTAAAGTGACACTGGTCCCTCTTTCTCTTCGATGGCAATGCTGTAAAATCGAGAAGCAGTGTTTACATTTCACAATCACCCCACCTTAAACTACTAGTTTATGATAGTAAATAAGATGATATTTAGATATGTCTAAAACAGGAAAATTCAAATGAAAATCTAAATGTGAAATTTAATATCATAAAATAACAAGGCAATATAATACTACTCTGATTGTGCAAATATTGCAAAATGAACTGCAATGCTTTAAAAGTCTTCAGGGCTTGTGCAATGCTTAAGTGAAGGTTTGCACATAAAAGTCAACATATCAAATGAGTATTTATCTCTATTGTATTAGCCTAATGTTTCACTTGAAACCAGAACTAGACATCCCAAAATCCGTGCAAGTAAGTACCCAGTAAGTCTACTGGCTTATTTCTTTGTAAACTGACGCAGACAAAATTTTAAAAAGGTATATTGATGAAAATATTCTATTTTTATAAAATGCATCTTAGAACTTTATTGACTGACTTAACAGAAAGCTTTGGGGATAGGAATGCCAGAAAATACACGAATTTTAGTACTGGAGAATTCTAAGGACTGCACAGATAAGATTTTAAACAAAGGTGAGAGGTAAACAAAATGATCATTTTACATAAAAACATAAGAAATAATAACATCATTTTTAAAGTTAATTTTGGGAAGCAGTTAAAATTAAATTACATAATAAGTAATTATAAGTCTTTTCAAGATTTTTCTCTTTTTGACTATAAAAGGTTAAAGGCAATTTTTGTGTGACCTTTGCTTTCTTTTCTTTTCTCTCTAAATATCAGTAGTGGGTAGCTGGGACTCTGAATCCCAGGTAAGAAAGACAGGCTGAAAGATGGCCAGTCTGTCCGTCTTCTCACACATTTATTGCAAGTTGACACTCACATAACAGCCTTTTTTATCACAAAGATTCAACAAAGACCAATTCAGGCGCCAAGGGAAAATCACAGCCTAGGAGAGAGAGAGATGCTTCAGCTGCATATTCAGGCTGCATAAGTGCAGGCATGGAAATCAGCACTGGGATATCTGTGTGCAGCACCATTTGCAAGAAGTCAGCCATCTAAATATGATGGCATTTGTATATGTCTCCATGCGTGTGCATACTGTATATGATGCACAACACAAATTCCAGACAATGTGGAAAATTAAGCTTTTACAGTTTAAAATATTCTCTGATTACTATGTACTGATATGAAGAAGTAAGTTCCACCAGCTGAAAGGGCTTTGTTTTAGTCCATTTATTCATTTTTATTAAACAAAATTATTTGCTGTACATTTGCACTTAAATATGACATACTTTGAAGAAAAGAAATGTTAGCACAAACAGTGATGGCAAATTGACATGAAATTCAGAAACTAACAGGAACAAAGCAATTGAATACTTCAGGTAAATAAAACTAAATATTTTTTTTCAAAATACTTCTTATTTTAGCAGGTAATATATTTGAGTATAAGTGAATGGTGATTTTAAATCATATCAAAACATAAAATTCTTAAAACAACGATATTTTATGGTAAATTTTAAAAGACAGAGTTTTTAATTGTTTGATTTTGTTTAATATATGAGAAAGTTGTTTTTGTTATTTCTCAATATTTTAAGTTCCATTTATAGACAAGCAGGATTGCAAGTCTCATCATTACCAACCTTATGGATATTCACATTATGATGTATGTTAAAGTTTGATAATAGCGATTTACACTGATGGTAGAAATGTAGATGACATAAAAAGATGATTTGGCTACACTAAAAATTTCACAAGTCTGTAACTTTCCAGTGTTTCTTTCTGGCCACATTTTGATAAGCATAATTAACACACACAAAAAGTAGACTTTCCATCACGATTAACTTCAAATTAAATAACACTGAATTCTATGAGAAGTTATTTATTTTAGAATTTTAGAAATAAAAACTTTGTGTATCCAAACTAAACACACATACACACAGCATTTTGTTAGGAGACATTCTGCTTTTATTGCTTTACTTAAAATGAACAAGTGAACACACTAATGTGATTATTCCATGGCTCAGATGTCATTACAAAACTCTTAAACTATGTAAACATTTCAATTAATCTAACGCATTTACTCATAAAGGTATTGTTGTTATTGTTTTTATAGAGTAGGAGTATTTTAAAAATATCAACTAACAAATATATCTACTCAAATTCAGACACACTTGTTTATTTCAAAATAAATAAACAAGATCACTGGTTGAGATTTATTTTCTAATATTTTAGTTACTGCACCTATATGAATAGAAAAATGTGCATAAGCTGAGTACAATATTAAAGAAAGCAGCATTAGTTGACATTAGCTTTTTGATACATAGAGTAACTTTATTCATCTATAACCACACATGAAAAGACAGATATATCATATATACATGTATATGTATACTGTCGATCTAGAATAAATAAAACTCTGTGTGTGTGTGTGTGTGTGTGTGTGTGTGTGTGTGTGTGTGTGGAGAAATTAGACAAAAAACAGTGTCCTTGCAGAGTTATAGAGTCAGATATCAACTTCATCGAAAATGAACAGTTATATAAAAATTGATAATTTGCAACCTTTTTGAATCTCTTACCTTGGTCTTTCTTTCAATTTATATAGAAGTGTTTATGGTCACCAAAAAGAAAATGAACATTTGATGAAAGAAAACCCTACACAGATATTTATAAGGTCTTTTGAATAAAATTGTTAAACTAAAGTTTAAATCATTTGAGCTTTTTATGAACTATGAAGCAAGCTATTCACAATATGTGCATGAAAATTATGTCTTTAATACTCTCCACAAAGTTTCCCTATATAAGCGTATATTACATATGTCTTATTGTATTATAAAATATTTTCTAAGTCTTAGAAGATATTTTGAAATAAGCATGAAACTCTGGTATCTGAATCATAATAATCAAGAATCTAAGTAAGAACAAAGTTTCTTATCATTTGAGTCAGATATAACTGGGAAACCTCTAATTTTTTCTCTATATTTACTTTTTTCAAATGTGTCATTTTTAAGGTAAAAATGAAAAGATAAAGAACTACATGTCAAGAAGTTACACAGCTCCCTGGTACTTTATATTGTAGCCACCTTGAGGACCGTGGATTTCTATATCTACAGACTGAGTAATGTCAGTGCTATGGTGCTCAAGCGATGACATTAATTGCCTTACTTCCATAGGAAGAAACCCTTCAGACCATCACTACCTAGATTGCAGGAGCACTAATTATACGCACAAACATACACACACATGCATGCATACACATGGACATACATGCACATCCACACATATTCAGAGAGCAAGAGGGTTGTTGCCATGAAGCTCAAAAGAAGCTCTAGACCAAAAAGTTATCTGCAACTCTCAAAAGATGAATTTGATTCCTAGTGCCTAATTCAAAAGAAAACACTGACTGTCTTCTAAATTATAAACTAATGACTCAACACCACCAGTTAGGGAAAGGTAAAAGAATCTAGGAGATGACTACGGTTTCCTAGGCCACAAAGGGTTGAGGGCCTAATTATTTTTAAGTATAATCCAGCCAACATCTTCTCATGCTTAGCTGCACGGAGTGACACTATTTGTGATGCCCAGTGTGCTGAAACTGAGCAGGTTGCTGTCAGTTTAAAAATGACTATAATAAAAGTGACCATGAAGATGGATCTTGTGATTTTGCGTTTCTAATCAGTCATCTGTGAAGAACACTTTTGCTTTGATTCAGCAGACTGGTGACAGCCGTGATTGATAACGCATGAGGATGAAATAAAGGTTATTAACTGTCTTCCTATTAAGCTCAATGGATTACCCCTCTAGGTGTGTCTCCTACGTTAAGTTAGAGTACTTACTCAGGTAAGGTCAAGAATGAACTCTATGTAGACACTCTCCACCCGGCTGAAAATGAGTGACGCATTCTTGCATTATAATTTTTAGTGCAGCATTTAAACAGCATTTAATTCCCCATGTTGTGCATTACCATAGTGTATACAGTGAAAACACTAAGGGAACAGGAGATTCCACTGAACCTCAATATCTCCACATAGGGCTAACTCGTCACCTATATAGCATTCACATGAAATGCCTAAACAGCCAGATATCATATAATCTGTGAGTGTTGTTTAAAAGGAGATAGTAAAATTGACTCATGATTGCAAGTAAATGCATTATATACATAAGATTCTTTAAATTTTCAATCACTCACAAATGAAAACTTTATAACAGAAAATACTTAATGTCAAAACATCAAAGGTTAAAAGGAATTATTAAAATTCCTGGACATTTTGCCTTGATTAAAGATATTAAGCTACTAATTTTACCACTTAAACATTTCTAGTAATTGTATATAATGTATATATAAATGAACATTTTAGTGACAATGTAAATACAATCCCTTGACTTGAATAACATATGTATATATACTTGTAATATTACAGATCCTAAGGTATTTAAGTTTCTAGTAACTTGGATGTATCATTAAACAACAACAAATCTCAGCATTTACTTCATTATGTGTGTGTATTTACTCTTATAGTAGCCAAAATATATTGAAATATTTTGAACATTTGAGTTATCTTTAAAACCTTTTCTATTTACAGGTTTGGTTCTTTGAAAAAAAGAGTAAACAAATATATTTTCATTTAAAATATAGTATGTTGCTTCTTCAAGTGTTTCGCACTGCAACCACTCAGTATGATATGATTTAGCCACATACATTTAAGGATAACACTAACTTGGAAGTAAGTGTCCATTTAAACTGTACCCAAATTTCAGTACTGTTTTTGGCAGATCTTCACTGAGCAACATTGCATAGTGGCATGAAACCATACAATGTTATCTGAACATCCTTAGGATTCCAGTTCAGAGAATACCACGCTTTTCATGAAGGTTGTCTCTCTCTGTGTATTGTGAGCTGTTTTTCCAGGTGTTGTTATGCATATTTTGGTGTCTAATAAACTACATTTTCTAAATGTGATACTTTAATATTGGCATGCATCAACAAAGAAGTATAGAGCAAGTCAGGATATCAAGGTCAAGATTTCGATGTATTTTTTTTAAGGCTCAAAACTTGGCTCTGTCCGGCTTTCCTTCACCTGGCAATTGCTCTCTTGAGCCTTTCCAGTTCTCCAGTATTCTATGCATGCCAAGTAAAATTTAAATTCGCACACACTGAAAAGCCTTTCTTAGGAAAGTGGATAAAATAAAACTTGCTTATTTGGTGTATTGTTTACATCACATTTAAGGGAACTTACGTGTACATTTTTAGAATTAATACGAGATTTCCTCAGTGAGACATGTGAACTCTATTTTTAAATGGCATTCTCTCCTTAGTCTATCCAACCTCAAGAGGGAAACTCAGAAAGCAATGAAGTTAGAGATCCTTGGGGGACATATACCCAATAACACCCTTTTAGATTCTTGTACAAATATTTGCCAAGGGTTTCACAAGGAAACTTTAAATTAAAAGGAAATAATGTTCTGTGTATTTTTCAAAAAGGCCTGTCTTGATTTCCAGCTTCTCAGTGAACAATGCGGTTCCAACCTGCTCACAGTTGGCAATGCTGTGTAATAATGTTAGTAACATGTTTTCTTTCCTAATAATATAACCATTGGTTTCTTAAGAAATGGGGAGTTCCAAAGGCCAGACAGTGCTGTAGGAGGTGACACATACATTTTTAAAAAATTTCCTCCGGTTCTTCCCTTTACGGAGACTCTCTAGAACTCACACTACAAACCAATGTACACTATATGAAAAAAGCATAGACAGCTTCAGATAAAGTTTAGGTCATTTCCAAATCTATCACAAAGTAGCTTAGTGTTGAGCCACAGCTCACCTAACAACATTGGCAGAAAACTGCATTTCTTGGTCAAATGTAACATTTTTTTTTTATCCTTTTAGACCTCCAGAACAAAATGTTTCATTCTTGTTGATAAAGCAAATGACAGACCTGGCAAAGAACCGCAGGCTTTGGGGCAGGCCCTTTACATCTCTGAGACTTACAGGGACTGTGTTTGTGGGTTACTGGAGCTGCAAGCGGATAGCTTTGGTTTATAATTTCTAGAACTGGGACTCCTTTGAGTTACACACACCCCCCATTTCTCCTCATCCTCTTCCAGAACTACTAAGTGGTATGGTGGGGGAATATACAGTGGTGTACACAGGTAGCCTGAGTTGGCGGCCAGCAGCTGCTGTCCACTGCAAGCCCATGTATGTGAGTGCAGTGGCCAGTCTGCTCTTCCGCCCAGCCCATTCTTGCCTGCTGGTGTTGCTGCTGTCATGTCAGCCGGTGATTTGATAGGCTTGTCGGGTTGCCATGGTGTTGACTTCTTGCCTCTAAGGAGCTGCCCAATGACTGGAGGTCTGGGATTAAAGCGGGAAGAGGCAGCGGCCACAGCGATTTTCTGAGGCAGCTGCGTCAGCTAGAAGAAGAAAGGGGACGAGGTCTTAAGCCTGCTCTCCCTCTTGCTCTCGGGGCCCTCAGCCAGTGAAAGAATAGAAAGGGTGGCCTGGTGAAACAGTGACCCTTGCAAGCCAGAAGACACAGGGGAGGGTGGGAGACCGCTAGGAAATAACTCGGAAGCAAACTGCACGTGCCAAAAAGAAAAATCTTCCAGAATTCGTTATCCACACAAGACGTCACTCCGGGTTGGATGGAGGGGCTAGGAATTAAAATGGGTGGAGTGTTTAAAGGGGTTCTGTTGCCTACCCCCTACATCCCAGTCAGTCTTCATTCCAGCAGGGCAGTCCCTTGACAAAGAGGCGCTTTGCAGAGAACTTTAGATCTCAGACAGGAACTCATTCCAAGAAGAGAAAGTGCAGTTAGGTGGCCAACGGGCGCAAGGACACAGTCGCCCCTATCTGAGGCAGCTGGAGCAGGGGCCGGGAAGCCAGGAGCGCTCTGTGCACAAGCCCCAGACGGAAACTGTAAACTGCGGGCTGCAGGGGAAAGAGCCCGCTTCTGTTATAAATTAGGAGTTAGGTGAAGGTTACGCAAAGAAGAAAAGGGAAAGTAAAGCTGTTAAAAGAATAGAGTAAAACCCCTGGGACTTCAACTTGAAATCCCCCCTCGCACTCCCCAACCCAAGAGGAGGAGGAGGAAGAGGAGGGGAGCACATTCTGGTGTGATGAGAACTCTCTGGAATGTCTGGAAGAGAGGTTTGAAGTGCGAGGGAAAGAAGACCCCAGTTGCCAAATAAATGGCAGGAGAGTGGTGGGGGAGGGGAGGAACAGTGGAGACTTGTCCAGATTCACCGAAGGGACTCGGGGATTAGTTGTACGAGTGGGATTCCAGTAGAATGGAAACAGAAGTTTAGGCTCCGAGTGGACGGAGGCAGGAAGCGACAGCAGTGAGTAGGAAGGGAACTATAGCGAAGGTGCAAGCTGCTGAGGGAGAGGATGGAAAGGCAGCCTAGGTCAACCGGTTGGACCCGAAGCAGGAGCCACCGTCCGCAAGCAGGACGCGGAAGGCAGAAGATGAAGAGGACAGTGGGTGGATCAGCGCTCCAGGGGAAGGCCAGCAGAGCTGCCTGCCAGGTGCCACAGCCCTGAACCCCGATCCCAGCGACGCGGGGACTTTTCCGGGAAGGAGCAGGCTGCCAAGGGTCTCGGCGGCCGCAAGTCCCAAACACAAGCCTCACTAACTACTTTACAGCCACTTTCATTGATTTTCTTTAACAAACAAGCACAAAGCCCGTTATAGCAACACTTGCCCTACCCGCAGCTAGCATGCTCTAAGTTCTTAAAGCAGGGCTTCTCTGGGCAGCAGTTCTGACATTTCCAAATAAATCGTTTTTCCTTCATCCTAGGTTTAGAAAAACTACTCCGTTTTCCTATATAATTTGTGATTCACCTTCTAAAATACATAGAAGACAAGTCCAGCCTCAACTTTGTCAATCCAGTAGGGTTCGCTCGTATTTGCATATTAATTTTTGCTAATCAGAAGTAACTCAATTTGGAAGGAAAATGCCGGCAAAGAAACCGACTGGTCTGCATCTGCGGGGAAATTAACACTAGTCTGGCAGGCACCGTTAAGCAAGACCCTTGAGTTGTCTCTGAAATAGTCCTTTAAAAATAAGGAAAGTATTTATTTTAAAGTAGCCCCCCTTCAAACGCCGTTTCTGCCCGAGGTTCTTCCACACATGTCAAAGGGTTGTTGAATTATTCATTATTGTAATTACTATCATCATTGTCATTACCCCCTTCCATGTGGAAATAATTTTATTATCGTAATTTGATATCTGAAGAATTTCCTGTTAGTCGTTTGATAATCATTTTTTTCTACTGAAAAGAAAAGTTTTGTTTATAAATGAGATAGGGAAAATGTTTTAAATGCTTTGATGTTTGCTATAGATTTCCGTTTATCTAATCGATCGGAATGCCAATAAAATCGATTAAAGGTTTAGTGTTTTACAAACAACCATTTTGTGCTTTTTGATTTTACGTTCAGAATGATTTTAATAAAGCTAATGTTTTCCTTTAACAGTCTCTCTTTAAAAAAAAACCTAAAGCTTCATCGTTTTCCCTTTTATTGTGAGAAGTTCCCACTTGAAGTTCTTCAGATAGGAAAATACACACACAAAAATAAGCAATGGTTTAAATTTCATTCTCTTTTTGCCCGAGGTATTTAAATAAAGCCCTTTAAAATCTTGGTGAATTATAAGCGATCATTCAGTGATTGCGGAATATTAAATTAAACTTAGATAAATCCGCATTGAAGGAGGCAGCACCCAATCCTGAATTTATTTCCCATTTTCTCTAACAGCATCACTGCGCTCCTCTCCTCACAATGACAATGTACCAAATCTGGGCATTTTGCAAACATTTTCCATATGCTTTAGCCGGGACTGATAGCCGAAGAGGAGAAGGGGATGGTGATCTTTTGGCTCTGAGGTATTTCATTTAATCTTTTGTCTTAGACTCTCCCTGACAACCATTTTAATGCAAAACTTTGAAAATAATGTAACGCACTGTGTTTGCATTCACCTTTTTTTCCACCTTGCTGTTTATTCCTGAAATGCAGTTTTGCTTATAATCTGATGTGAAGATATCGTTTGTGTACCTTGGTAATATTTTGTTTAAGAAAATCTTTGATTAATTTAGTTTCTGCTGGTTGTCTTTGTAATTAAATGTGGATTTAATTATACATTTGGTAACTTAGATCAGATGGACTGATTGTTTGTGGTAGGATTTAAAGGGGCTTTTGTGTCTGGCATTTAAGGACATTACCTACAATGGTGGTTGGTGGCTTTTCCTCAACCAGAGATATCTGCACTATTGTCTCAGTGGATGCTTAGATGAATGTAGTGTCCTGCTTTCAAATGCTTTTATCTGGTGGCCGTTTCAGGATACTGTGTCTATAGCAGTTTATTGACTAGATACAGGTACTTTGGGGTTTTAGAAAGGTGACCACTTTCTCTTCTATTACATGGCCGTTTTTTTTCCCCCTCCCTTTTCTACTTGTCTGTCTCTTCACATCTGGATAACCCCTTGGAGCTCTTCCCCAGACTGAATGTAAAATTTTCATTGGACACTCTTGTTGGAAATAGATCCATATGTTTAACTAGGGTGGGGTTGTGGTCTTGAGTCTGTGTGGTTTATAGGGGGTGGTGGTGGTGATAAGAGGTCCTGTGTAATTGCAATAAGAGCTGTGCAAGTGCTTGTGAAGTTAGTCAACTGCTATTGTTTGGGGAGAGTCCCAGGCTGATTTTGTTTATAAACCCTGGGCTTGGTGCCCAGAGGGAAAAGAGGTCACTGTACTGTCTGAGCTCTGACCTCAAGGAGTCTAGAGGGCTCTGACTTCTCTTTTTTTTTTCCTTTTTTTTACTTCTCCTCTCCCTTAATTCTTCCCCCTCCTACAGCACTCTGTGTAGCTCCTCCCCCTTTTCCCATTCTTTTCTTTACCTGTCTGTGTCTGAGTTTACTTAATGAGGTTTCCCACCCAAAAGGTCAGAGCCTCTGGAGAAAAGAGGTTAAGGCAGACTGCCTCTGAAAAGCTTCAAGTGGATTTCAGGAAGAGAAAAATGTGCATGGATTTGGAAAAACTGAGACCTTGGAGCAGGAGTGTATTTTAAGATAAACAAACAAACAAATAAGACTATAAAGGAGATAACAGACTGGAGGGCATCAGGAAAGGATCCAGCTGCCCACAGATACTACATGTATGTATATACAGGGGCATAACATGACTTCTCGGTTTTGAAAGCCATAGCCTTTACCTTTCACATCAAAAAGTGTGTTGTTTCACCATGACAAGTCATATTGAAACACACACACACATACACACACATGCCTTTGTTACTTCTCAAGAAAACACATTTTGTTCATAAGAATGCTTGGATACACACACACACACCTTTTGAATTATCTCACTGTAAATACGTGCTTGTGACACCTTCCCAAGCAAGCCCTGCACTTTTCCACTCATTTTAATGTTCCATTTCCTCCTGACCTACACAAATCCTAATATTCACACACACACACACACACACACACACACACACGAGAGAGAGTGAGAGAGAGAGAGAGAGAGAGAGAGAGAGAGAGAGAGAGAGTCAGTCATTGGAATCCAGTTTTAAGTGTGTTTGGAGCTGCTGAGTCAAACAAAAATGTTAGTTAACATACTGCCTTTGTTAAATAGCCCCTGGGTGGAGAAGATCCAACAAAAAAGGAAGGAAGGAGGGGCTGAGGATCTGAAAGTGTCTGTGGTGCTCTAAAGGGTTCCTAACGCTGAAATCTTGTAATACCTTGTTTCAAACAGAGCTTATCTATAGAGCCCGGAAGCCCAGTCAAAAGACTGGGAACCTTCCCCTTGGGCTGGAGTTGTTCTTGAGCTGGAGGATGCCGGGGAGAGGGAGGTGGGGCATTATTAGGGAATTGGTGAGGGGAGGGCCGAGGAAGGGAAGAATGGACAGCTGGCGACTCATTATTCCCTTTGGAAAGCCCAGAGTGTCCTCAGCGTGGATTTGTGAACTAAACTGTGCCGAGGAAAAAAGTCTAGAAGTAGAAGTTACCTTTTGTCTCAATGTTAATTGCTCCTTGTCGCCAACACTCAACACCTAGCCACTTGGTGTAGCCTTGGGGTTCGTCAACAGTAATGGACTCAGTGGCAAGGTGCTAGTGGTAGGAGAAATTTGGGCTCCGCTGGGGCAGCTCTACAAAGTAGAGGGTCTAGCGAAAGTTCTCGCGTCAGGAAAGCCTTGTGCTCCTTTCACTTTGAAAAATAAAGTAGGCAGCGCTCCATAGGGTGGCTGCAGGTTGGCATAGTTTAAGTACCGTGAGACGCTGCTGGAGAGCAGATTGGGAATCGAGGTCCAAGGTGCAGGGCCAGGGCTCGGTAGAGACCTGAAGGGACAAGCTGAGGGTCCTGGAGCGGGCGACTGAGAATGAGATTGTGGGGGGCCTTGGCCTGACAGAGAGGCTGGATTCTGCCCGCGCCCCGAAGCAGCCCGCAGGCTGAGCTTGGGCTCGCCCTGGTCGCCGCGCCCCTGCCGGCGGCCCACCCCGCGCAGATCAGCCGCGGCGCTTGCCAGCAGCTCTTCTAGCGCCGGCAGGGCGCTCTGAGGCCAAGCCCTGGAGGAGACTCTTGACTCTGTGCTAGTGCTCTCTGCCCCTTCCCTTGAGCCCATTAACCCCCGACCTCACCCCCAGCCTCTCTTCTTAGGAAAGAGGTGAAAGAAGAACAGAGAGAGAGATGATTAAAAACAAAACACACACAAGCACACAAGCTTTTGGAGGGCAACATTCCCTGAACAGAAGGGATTGCAAAAGTGGGCAAAGGCTCTCAGTCTGCTCTGCTTTTGTTTTCTTACGTTGAATTCAATAACCGCCCTCTCCATCCAACACCACACACACACACACACACACACACAGAGAGAGAGAGAGAGAGAGAGAGAGAGAGAGAGAGAGAGAGAGAGAGAGAGAGAGCTGTTTTACAAGAAAGTGATGGGAGTAGGGATGTTGGGACAACTAGCCACCCAAAATTTTAAATCATTTTCCTTGTTTGACATTTGTTGTTTTGACATTAATGGCACTGATGTTATTGATAACCTTTCAAGGAGGGTAAAAAGAGCAAAAGAAATAAAGAACATGCAAAAGCAATGGTCACCTTCCTTGTCCACCATGGCAGGAGTGGACCCTTTCTGCACCTGAACCTGAAACAGACTTATTGTTCTCCGGTGTTTCCTTCATCATCCGCATTTCTTAGTCTGCAATGGCAGGAAATGGTTTTTCCATCAGCCAGCTTGTACACGGAGCCCTCTCCAGCAATGGACTTGATCCTTGCTCATTTGAACCTGAAACTTTCCTCTGCCTTCATTTCCCCTTAGTCTCTTGAAAAGTCCGCACCTCTTCCCCCATACAGACACCTCAAATAGTTTTCTTATTATTATGTTTTTAAGCCAGGATGCTTGCTCTCTGGGGTCTTTTTCTGTAAAGGGTAACTCTGCATAAAGCATCCTCTGACTTACATGATACAGAAAATTTCAGTTTTCCTCCTGTGTGTCCCGTATTTCCTAGCCCAACTGAGATGCTAGAAAATGCCTGGTGCAGTTGTGCTTGCGACCGTGGGGCTGTAAACAAAATCACTTTAAAATCTTAGAAACCTTTTCACTGTAAATAGATTTCCTTCCAAAGAAGTTCGAAAATGGGAGTCTTTGAAGACAGGGAATTCCCCTACCTTGTGTTAACCTTTAGTCGCCTTGGTTTCTAAAACACTACTACAGGTACCTACTCCAAATTTCTAAAGTGGCCTTGGGTTTTTCTCTTCCTCAAGACCGTATCTAGGTTTTATTCTCTGCCCCAAGCCTCAGCATTTTCACTGCAATGTTAGCCAGTTGCTGAAGGCAAGCAGCTTTCCAGAGATGAGCCTAGGTCTGCTCTTTGGGGAGCTATAATTTCATCCTCCCAGGTGTGTTCATTCCATTTGCATCTATCCTAGGATGTAAGGACTATCCACTGATAGGTACCATGGCTTAGGCCCAGAAAGCCATGTTTCCTCTCTGTGAAATCCCAAGGCTGTGCAAGAAACCTTTCTATTGGTGTTTGGTGCCTTTGGTTCTAAGGCCTAAAACAAGGTTTTGAAGCAGATCCTGGCAATTCAAAACTTCAAAGGCCTGTCAGCTCAGAGGAGGTTGATGCCTCACCTGTCCAGGAAGCTGGACACTGCTGGCATTTCCTGTTTGTAACTCATTTGACTTGTTACTATTACCTTTGCTCTGTGGTTCCTGGTTTAAAAACATTACATAAATGGTGTCTACTTGTGACCTCTGGTGTAGCAGTGTATCAAGATGCAGAGTAGCAATATATATATATGAATATATATATGTATATATCCCCACATTCAGTAGGGGGTATTTAAAAGTATGTCTATTCCGAGTGTTAGTTAATTATCTTTTAATGAAAGTGTCACTCATATTCACATCTGTAATATTGGAAAGAGATAATTAGATTTTCAAATGAGAATCAGCCACCTTAAATTTTGCACAAGAAAATACCAAGTATATTTCACTCTAATGAGATCTGTAGCAGGGTTTTAAAATTCATCATAATGTGCTTCAAGAAAGATAACTCAACAGACTAGAAAGATGAAAGGTTTTCTTCCCTAAGTCTTCTTAAAGCTATTACATTGAACTTATGCGATCTGATAAAATATTCAAGAATATTACATAAAAGCTAGCACTGTACCCCAGTATCAGTCTTACAGCCCGGACTTACTCTCATTTGGAAGTTTACTTTAACTAAACTAACCACTTCCATCTCCCTTGCCCTGGGTTTTCTCTATCGCGAATGCGAGTGCATACAGTTTAAACAGAACGCCTTCGGATCCGAGTGCGGATTCTCCTTTGACAGAGGCAGGGCTGGTTGGTGTTTGCACACAGGCACTCTTCATTTACATATATTTGCATATTTGCTCAGGCCCCAGCATTTCGCCATTAAAGTGCGTCCGAGTGCAGAGTAGAATAAACTATGTTAGAAAAAAGCTCTTAATTACCCTAGTTTATATTTCTCCTTAAAACTCCCCAGTAAACAAATCTCTGGTCCAATAGTAATTACTTTGCTTCATTTAAAAAAAAAAATCTCGAATGGTTAAAAGGCATTTCTTAGAAACTATTTGTGCTTTATATTCTTTCCTCGGCTTTCTCTGTGTGTGAGTGTGTGAACGTGTGTGTCTAATGAAGTTTGAGAGTTGTGCGCGGGGGCGCATGGGGTGCGAGCCCCGGAGGTCCCCATCCGCTGTCTCCGCGGTCGCCTAGTCCAGGGCTCCAGCCGCAGCGCTGGGAGCCTTGGAAGTCGCGAGGCTCCCGGGCTGCTCTGAGTCCCGGCTGCGCGTCATTTGCAGTCTGGGGAATGTTGATCACCTCACTAATTACACCTCTCTCTCCCCCCTCCCTCTCCCTCTCCCTTGCTCTCCTCTCTCATTCCCAGAGTGCATATCGGGAATAGACACACAAAGACATGCGCACTCAACTTAATCAGCCATTTTTTTAAACAGGGCTAAAACGATAATAATTAGCAGAATAAAGACATATCGGATTTTCATTTCCTTTCCTCCTTTTCCCAACCCCTTCACAACCAAACAGCGAGACCGCGGTCGGCACATGCTTTAACTCCTCCCGGACCCCCGAGGACCGCTCCGTGCCCCCCACTTTCTGCTCCAGCGTTTTTATTTTCACCCAATAAAGTTCGAGGATTATTTTTTTTTATTTTTTTATTTTTTTTTAATGAACCCTCTCGTTTTACTTGGATGTGATCAGCTGTACGTAAAATAAAAGCAAAACAAAAAAGAGGCGAAGATCGAGTAGGAACTGCAGGGGAAATGGAAAGTAAGTTTTTTTTCTTTAACTTTTATTGAGTAGTTTGTGTTAAATTTAGGTCGAGTATCGATTATCTTTCCAGCCTGATCTTGCACAATCTTTGATATTTCGCTCCCTCTCTCTCCCTCTCCCTCTCTGCCTCTCTCCCTCTCTGCTCCTAGCTGGCTTGCTCCCGCTCGCCCCAGCACACATTCCCTCATCCCGACTATCTCTTCCGCTCTGCCCCCCTTTTCCATCTATTTCCCCCGTTTTTTGGCTCAAAGGTTTGCTTTGCTGAGGGAGTGAGAAGGCACGGAAGGGGGGGGTGATTTTCTACTTGGGGGAGGACGTGCTTTTCGGGATTTAACTTTTGGATTAAGTGGCAGATCATCCACTTTCGGCCAGCAGTTTTGTCCTTTTCCCTGTCTTTTCGGGTTCTGCCTTCACCGGGAGCCGGAGACACTCTGGTGGCCCGGCGAAGCTGTCAGCTCCGCAGCTGCACGGACACTGCCTGGGGTCCCGGCCCGCCTCTAGCCCCTGCACCCCGTTGAGATGACGCTTCTTCGGCACAGATCCTCCGAAAGTTTGGACGTTGGTCGGTGGGGCTTGGAGCCCCCTCTCCTCTCCTCTCCCTCGACCCTCCCCTGCACCTTTTTCGGGTTTCTTTTCTTTTCCTTTACCTTCCCTACCCCTTTGCAAGTTCCCGAAGGGAGCTCACTGCGCGGGGCAGCAGCAAGCCGGGGCCGGTGCGCGCGGGGCGCGGGCTCAGGAGGATGGGCGAACGCCGGGCTGGGCTGCAGGTAGACACCGGTCCGCCGGGCCACGGCGGGCAGAGACAGGCCGGGGCTGCTCTAGGCTGTGCCAGCGCCGCGGACCCTGGCAGGTCCGTTAGGAGGCGGGATCTCCAGGCCTCCGGCTGTGGACCTAGGGGTGGAGGCAGTTTGCCCGGGGCTTGATCGCCGCCCTAAGAGGACACCCGCGGCTGGGGATCAAGAGCCTTTGCTTTCTTTTTTTGGTTAAGGGCAAGGGTGTTTGTTGTGTGTGCCTGTGTGTGTAAGTGTAAGGGGGCTGTGGCCGACTGTGGGAACTGATCCATTCTTTGCCCGCAACCCCCCACCCCACTCCAGGGTTCCATGTCTGCAAATGAACTTCACCTCCCTAGCTTCAGCCGGCAACACGCGCGCCTTATGGCCAAAGCAGCTAGGCAAGCGAGCAGGGGCTGGAATTCGGCGGGTCTTGTCTTTTTTTTTTTTCTCCCCCACTTCTTCCTCCCTCCCTTTCCATTCTTTCTACCCTTTTCTATAAGAAAAGAAAATAATAAAAATTCTCATGGAATTGTATAAAAGTTCCTCAGCGATGGCCAAGTTGCAGAAGGTTCCCTATCCAGTCCCCTTCCCCAGAAGACGGTGCACTGGTTTGTATTTCTTTTGTTACCTGTGATCCGGGCGGGGGGCTCCTTGCAACGCTGGGTCTGGGGTCCGGCCCAGATATGAGGCTCCGGCGGTGCCTTCGGCTGTGTCTCCACAGTTCCGTGTGGTCCTGGTGAGGTTTTAGCTACCGTTCGGTGAGACACCCTCCTTGTAGGTACCAAAGGTTCAGATCACAAACACGGACACCCCCCCCAACACACACACACACACACACACACACACACACACACACACACACGGAGTCAACACTCACAGACACACATTAGCTCCACTCCCCCCACCTCCAGCCCCCACCTTGCCTTCACTCTCCCCCTCCCCCAAAAGCACACACAGAACAACACCCCCCACCACCAAACAAAAACCCAAAGACAAGTTGAGTGGCTGAAGATGGTGGATTGACACTGACTCAGACAGAGGCAGGTTCACCAGGAAATCTGGCGATCCCGATTTCTGACAGTCGCATTTCCTCCCCTTGACCCCCCCCCCTTTTATTAACTCTGTTCCATGTTTAATCAAGGATCATGTAGATGGCAAAGGGAGAGACAGAGAGACACGGGGGGAGAGAGAGGAGAGAGGAAGAGAGAGAGAGAGGGAGAGGAGAGACAAGAGACAGGAGTGTTTTTTTTTTCCCTTTCTTTCTTTCTTTTTTTTTTTTTTTTTTTTATTGTGTTCTCCTGGATTTTCAGTGGCTTGATCCCTATAAACGTGGAGTGGTTAAAGCTCATATGTAGTATTATATTTTTAGTTGGGTGGATGGATGGAAGAATCAGGGAGAGGCTGCGGCTGCCGCTGCCTTTTCGGTTGGTGCTTAGATTAAAGCTGAGACTTGGCTGCGATTGGGACGCGACAGTGACACGGGCATCGATCGCTTCCATTGAGAGCAATGCAAAAACACAGCCCGGGTATGTAGCACTCTCCGCTGCCATCCACACTTGCTTTACTTCATATTTACTGACAAAACTGACAGAGCAAGCTCCGACTTTCTTTCTTTCTCTCTTTTTTGCTCTTTTCTCTTTTCTAACTGAAGAATAAGAAGAATGGTGTGTACAGTATTTGTTGGAAAGGATGGGTTTAAATAGAGCAGAAAGGGAATCTTTAGAATTATTTCACTTTTTCTGTGACTGTGCTTTTAGAGGTTTTTCTTCTCCACTGAGAAGCATATTAAAGAAATTGAAGATTTTCTTTCCTCGTCTTAAAGAAAATAAAAAGTAAATCCTTAAGGGAATGTTTGATATTATTCAAGGGCTGGAGTTCCAAGCAGCAGGAAGACACACACAAATAAAAGACAGCTCGCCAGCTGTTTTAACCTCTGGCACCTGGCTTCAGTGCAGGGATCATAAGGTCCATACAGTTGTGTTTTTAATGGTTTTAATATTTATGGCGTAAACTGCGGAGAGCATCGCTGTGTGTTTATTCAATAGCTGGCTGCTCCTGTATTTAAAAAGTAAACTCTTATTCGTCTGTTTTCCTTTTTTTATAGTGATGGAGATAGGGTCAATGAAATATGAGGGTAGTACCATAAATCTGAAAAGTGAAATGTACCCAAGGAACAAAGAAAGGTCAGGTGAACCAGCTGTGTAAGTCACAGCCACAGCACCCACTGTGGGGTGAGGCAGAAACAGAGGCTCTGGCTCTGGGAAGTGAAAGTTGCCCCTTAAAGTTAAAAACAGGCAACCTTGTTGGGTTCTATTGTAATCTTTGGCAGTTTTTGGCAGAGTAGCCCAACTCTGTTCATTAATTGTGAGCTAGTTGGATTATTTTAAAGGTGCTGCAACAGCAAGTGAAAACAGAAAGGAGGCTAAGAAAATTGCTGTTTAATATTGCAGAATTTACTGCTTCCATTCTGACCATGAGCCTAAATTTACACAATGAAATCTGATTATCTCTAATAACAATATTAGATCCTGCACTGGATGGATGAGAATTGAGGTGGTTTTGTTGATTGCAAGGGTTTAATGTTGCATTTCAGAATCTGATGTGGTTTGGCCTCCCTTCCATTAACTGGAAAACCCCTGAGGTTTTACAATTATTTCTTAAAGATAATACATTTAAGATTGCATTGGTAGGCTGAAGAAAAGTCATAAAGGCAAGAAGGGAAGCCCTTAATAACTCTTGAGGTTCAGACATGTTCAGCAGTTAGATTGGCTCTGACTTCACCAAGGGTCGACAATGTGTCATTTCCACGAAGCCAAATTGCCCTCTGCCTATATGATATTAATGTGCAAATCAATATTTCAGGGATTAAATTTCCCTTCTTCATTTTTTATGGTTTCTACCTCAATAAGTCTCAAGTCTATTAGAAGAGGCTGGATGATTTAAAATCTTTCACTGCAGAATGGCTTGTCGTAGTCTTGTTTCCAGGCCATTCTAGGTTTTTCGTTATAAAGACTAAAGGTGCCCTACAGAAGTTGTGAGGCAGTGTAGAGCCAGGGTCAGTAGTGTAAAGCTCTCCTTCGATTAGAGCTGTGATGCATTGGGGATATAATATATGTGTTTGTGCTTGGTATATACATTCTGCTGCTTTAAAAATATTATGTTAATCACCTATTGATTTATTTCAAAATCAATTGATGTCCCTTTCTTAGTAGTGATTTGTTCAGCATTCTTGAGGACTGTGTTAATTTTCTAAAACACTATGCATGGATTAGGTTGGTGTGAAAGTATGGGAAGGAAGAGATTTTTCATGTAGCAACGTTTTCCTAAGAAGTACTTCTAGAAATCATCGTTTTTGACAGTGATAATCAAGTGCTGCCATTTACATATATTGTTGTCATGGCTATCATTGAGTTTTCTAGCTGACTGACTTAGCTGGTGTCTGTTAGATGAGGCCTCCTTCCATCCTTCTGTATGTTTAGTTCCTAGCACTTAGTAGGAACAATACTTCTTGAGACTTTCTTGGAGAAACACAATTATGTCAGAAAATAAATGAATTGGTTGGAAAACACAAAGTAGAAATGGGGGAAGGATGGAAATAAAAGACTGTGACTTTATCACAATCTTCGGAAGGCCTACTGCCTATCATTTGGTCTTGTTTTATAGTCTTAAACCATCTGGACCAAGTTCCGCACAGCTGCAAGAATTTCATATGTGATAGAACATTTTTTCCATTCAGTGTGAAATGTTCCTTCCTAAAAACGTACACCAGACTCGCTTAATTTAGTCTGTTAAAAGGAATGCACATGAAAAAGGACAAAAGGCTCTTTAATCTCTGCAAGCTGTTTGTTTTTCTTAAAGATTCCTGTGTGTTTGGGTTTGAAAAGTCATGTTTATTGAGGAGATGATGCTGAGGTACGACACTAGGATAATCTATGGTTTTTGGACTGATGGCCATGCTCTCACCCAATTTGCAGAACTACTTCTTATGCCTGTCAAAACACAGAGTTAATCTATCCTTATTTACAATTAATCTCAATAAAATTAATCTTAACTATGTTTTATTCAGTGGCTTAAAATATCTAATTATATTCAATTAACTGCCGTTATAGTAATTAACATTGCTTAATTGCCTCTGCATATGTTTATGTGAAGCTCATTAGTTGCTGCTGTCTCCTCTTCCCTTTTCTACTTGCTATTTTTGCTGTTGTCAAACCATTTTTTTTTTTTTATCTCCCAAGGTTTGACAGTGGCAGTAGAACAGAATCTTCCAAAACACTTTCTGGAAATGAGTGTGATTGCTCTCCTATCTCAGACACTTGTTAGGAGCTTTTTACTACTACTCTAACTGCTACTTCTGTCTTCATTTTCTTAGCCTGGATTTCTAGTACACTCACAGAATGTTTTCTGTCACTGTGGCTAGAAATCTGAGAAGCCGGGTCAGGCTTTGTATTTATAAATGAATGTGTCTGCCTAGGGGCTGTCCCCATAGGCAGTGTGGTTTATCTGTTTTTGTCTTTTGGGGCTCTCATCCACCCCCTCCCCAACAAAATCATTCTAAGGGTTAAAGACTTGGCCAAGGTTCAAACTGAGAAGCGCCCAGGGAAAGTGCATGTGAATATGTACAAGTTTCATGTAATTAGTGCTTAATTATATTAACATATGCAAATTGTCAACTTAGAAGCTTGTTGAGCTGGCAAAGATCAGCTAGGCACAATTGCTATATTGTTCTGAAACAATAATGGATTTCAAGTTGGATTGTGGAAACACATAACTAGCTATCTAATTTAACTCATACCATGGTGAAATTTCATTAGTCTCCATGGAGACTGGTTTAATTGTGCTGACTAATGTTCTGGGCTGCAGAATGTCCTAAAAAGAAATCGTTGTTTGCCTAATCCACCTTACAATGACACTTGTTTGTACATGTTTCCCTTGTGTGGGAATTTGCATATGCAAATAAATAGTTTCTCTGCCCCATTTGTCATGGCTGTTCATTACCCATGAAGAGGACATTGTTACTTGGCTGTTACTGAGTCTCCCAAGACTGGATAGTGTCAACCAGTCCAGCTACATTCTTTCATAATTTGTTTCTGATTAATAGGCCAGAGTGAGTCTCATTCTCTTTGGGCATCTGCAAGGCAAGGTCAGTCTCTAACAAAACAGAGTTTCTGCAATAACTGAAGGACTTTGTCTTTTGCCTCTGCCTTCTGCCTTTTTCACCCATTGGTTGGCAGAATGATATTTAAAATAATGTGTTCTTGTTCAAAGAATGTCTCTACTAATAACCACTAGTTTCCTAAAGCAAAAAGATGAGGAAAGAAAGGAGATTCTGTTATTAGAATATTAATCCTGTTTTTGACAGAAAGGTAAACTGATATAATTGCTTTTCAGTTGAAGGCATGGGGGTTTATACAAGTGTGAAAGCATCGGAAAAGGATTAGCATTTTTTTGCATAATGAAAAGCTCTGTTGAATAGGGATCCAAATGGTGGACTGAATGACTAAGATGAAAGGAAGATGAAAATGCAGGCTCCTCTTTATGTCTATGTTGTGCTCTCTCCAGAGTTATGTTTGTCCAAGACACGGGCAAACACGCAGTGCCTCAGATTTCAGCAACTGTCTTAGATTCTTGAGTTTTCATCATGATTGAGAAGATATGGATGAAGAGAGTTCGAGCTAGTATATCAACAGAGGTCTGTATGTAGATGGCTTTAAGAAACAAAGCGGCGTAGCGAAATATTGACTAGTGAGTATCAAGAATTCGCAGCACTTTGCTAGCAAGAATAGTGATTTTATGAGAAGCCAGTGGTATGGCATGAGTGTTAAGGTCATCTAATTACTGACCTTATAGTGTACTAGCTCCTGTTGTTAAGGAATAACCACCTCAGTTAACAGAACACTTCATTGGGGGCAGAGTGGTATATTCTACCTTTTGGTAATGTTAAGTGTTAAGTGGCCTATTCAGCTTTTGTAAATTAAGAAGGAATAGCAAATGAGGCTGCAAAGTTGTCTTCTTAGGCTTTAATTCATAAAGTTCTGAATGCAATCTTTTGGTTAGTGCATAGGTGTACTCTGTGTTTATTTTAAATTGGTGTTTTGAAAGATGTCTAGGATCTGTACGCTCACTTGGAGACATTTGTAGTTGGGTTTTTTCTTGTACTAGTTAGAGGTATAATTGCTTAGAGTTGACAATATAAACAGGTTTCTTGATGAAGTTTCTTCATAATGAGGGTAATGAGAATACCACGAGTTGAGACACCTTCAAAGGTTAGAATGGGTTCTTTTACATGCATGTAAAACAAGAGCAGAATAGATCATTATTTGCATATATTTTGTATAAAATGTATACATTTTATGAAAGCTCTTTCCAATTTGGAGTCACCCCAAATGATCCATGGGGTTTTTGGGAAGGGTGCCCCAGAGCAGAGCTGGAAGACTCCACCAGATATTCTCTTAGCTAGTCTGTGGCCAGGCAGCAGAACTTCCATTTGTGTCATCACTTTAGGGGTTCAGTTGCTTGGGTTTTGTTATGAAGGTTATGTGGAAACTTGAGAAATCAAAAGTGTTTTCTTGTAAATGAAAGTATCCAGGTTGCCTCTTGAGTACAGCATATTGTAAGTGGAAAGTGTTTGATCTTTGTTATAAAGTCACCCAACTTCTTTACTAGAGTCCTTTTTAAAATTTGTCAAGAAATTCTGGATTGTTTCAGAAACTTTTATGGTTAACTTTATGGTATGCTTGAAAAAAGGTCTTAAAAGAACAAAAAAATCCACATGGAGGCTATTTTTTACATGAATAAGGGTTTATTAAGGTATTTCCATAAGAAAAATGTGTTAATTTAAAAAATAAATTCATTTATATTTTAAGACATTGTTAAGCAGGCACCATGTGTTGTAACTGGCAGCGTTCCAGCCACCATGGATGCGGATCACACGTGGGTTAATAGTAGCTTATGTGATGTCTGCATTCTTAGGAACGGGGCAAAAGCCCTGGCTATTCTGATATCAGGATTGCAAGAATCAGACAGAGCAGAATATGTTTATATGTGAACAGATGGACACACGTTGAGAACTGAAAGTGCACAGGCACTTGTTTTCCTTATCCCTGACAACATAACCAAAATCTGAGTCTACTCCTGGTCTTTGATGGCTTAGGAAAAAATGGGCTTTTAAGGAGAGCTCGGTGGCATTATTTCCTTGCATGAGGATTGGGCTCCTTGCGATCTGCTGGAGTTGATATTGTGTTAATTCCCTCATTTTCAGAGGTTCACAAGTTGCCTTGGAAGTTTGATATGGTTTCACAATTGACATACAACCCTCAGGTCAGAAATGGCTATTCTCCACTTCCCTACTCAAAGGGCTGTGAGTGAAATGGGATACTTGCCACAGAGGAATTTTTGAATGTATGCATGGCATGTAAAAATAGCTTTGGCACTAAAGTCATGTTTGGCAAGAGACATCCCTAATATAATTGTCCACTTTAGCATTCTAGATTTAAAAACAATAAATAAACAAATAGTAACAAATGGAACAAATTGACTTGGTGCTTATGTCAGAGTGCCTTAATGCTCCAAGCAAACTTCGTTAGGTGTTTTGGTCTACAAGGAGGCTGGCATAGACGTATCTAATGCTCCTGTCTGATGCCCCTCTGTCCTGGGGACACAGGACTGCTCAGCGGTAACTGTGTAACACATAGTCTAGCACATGTCACTAAAAACAAGCTTTATTGATTGCGTTCTGTCCTTGTTATTAAACCAGAGAACATTTATGAATATTTACTTAGATCTAAATAATTTTAACAAAAATTGACTTTTGTGTTAAAATATGCATTTTATAACTGTCCATAAAACCCTTTTTCTTCACTCTAAAGAGAAAGGACACTCATTGCCGTAACAACATTAAAAAAAAAACCCAGAAATTTGCACTCTATTGTTTGTAACTTGCTGTATTCTTAAAAAGAAAACAAAATAAAAATTTGAAGAAGATTTTGGAGAATCATAACATTTGCTTATCTAGAAAAATGACCTGAGAAAATCCTAATAGTGATAGGTTAATCTTTCCTCCCAGGATATTTTCACGAAACCTGTCTTCTCTGAATTTCAGTTTGTAGAACTTAAAAAAAAGCGATAAACTTAGGAATGATGTAATTTGTACTTACTTATGACTTCCTGAACCTATTAAATAAGTTGTTTTGTTTTAGCAGATAAAATTGTGTTTCATTATTGATAACATTTCTATTCCATTAACATGCAAACACACACACACACACACACACACACACACACACACACCTGTTCTTTTTCTAATTGAATGCTTCTCTTTGCTTCGTAGATATGCTCAATAACAAACTGAAATTTTTCTCCCAAAAGCTAAATGTCCTTCTTTTCTAAGAAGTGGTCAAAATAAGCTCTGTAGAAAGAAAAGCAAGGAAGTTGTTGAGACCACCAAAAACTCTACAGACTCAATACTCAGAGAACAGCCTTTTATCCATTCAGTTCAGTTCAGTTGGCTCCTTTGAAGAATTGGAAGTGAGTTCGTGAGAAGTTATTAACTTAGCCAGCATGCCAGGAGAGTGGGAAGACAAGAACTCAATTCCACCATTCAAGGATTGGTGCTTGCCCCAGTGTCTTGTATGTTTGGGAAAGGGATTGTTCCATGATTGAAAGTGAAGGTTGTGAAGATGGTGAGGAGAAGCAAAGAAAAACGTGTGAAGGCAGTCTAGCAGGACATTGTTTTCTCTTCTTGAGTCTGCTTTCTGCTTCTGAAGGGGGCTCAGCAGCAGCCGGGCAGCCTCCCAGCACTGTGACATGCTTTTGTGTTATGTAACAGGTTAGTCTAGGTGCTCTGAATGGCCAAGAAGAGTCTATGTTTCATAAAAATACAGATGACCTCAGTGACTTAAAATGCATTTTTAATAATCATGGACATGGTGTGAACAAGGAGAAACTTTCCATTCACTGTGTGGAAAGCAAATGAGGACAAGGTTGTGAAGTTTTGGGGGCAGCAGAATGTACAGAAAGAATGCACATAATTCAAGCCAGCCCACCCTTTCATTCTGTTTGCTTTGGATTCACTCACTTTCTTTTTCAGTAAGTTTGTTTTATTCTCACTTCAGTTTTAGAGGAGAGTCTACTTAAGTTTTTAGCAACCTAATGACCCATGGACATCGTGTCTGTTAAAAGCTGTCATGATGAATTTAGATGAATAATTGACCTTGTCCAAGTGTTTAATCTTTGTAAGCCTCAGTGTCCTACTTTGTGTCTCCAGGTTTGCCGGACGTAAGTGTCATGAACTGCAAAGTAAGTTAGCGTGAGGTGACATGATCTGTGGTCACTATGGCCATGCCTGGTTCTTCTTTATTAGCTGATATTAATGTAATATTTGGATGGTGAGTGTTTGATAATGTAAATCTACAAGGATCTGAGTAGAGTGGTTCCTCTCCCTGATAAGAAGAGATAAGAATTAGGCAATGAGTACGTCTAAGAAGTAGGGAAGGATATAAGAGCCTTCTCACACCCTTTTCTCCGTGGCAGCTCTCTGGATGACATCTAGCTTGGCAGGTGGCTCTTTCTCCACACCATTATCTCCCACTCCATCATCACAACTTGATTTAGTTATGAGGACTTCTAGATATTTAATGCATTTTTGGTTCGTCATTTTTCTGCAAAGCAAATTAGGACAGAAACAGTTTTTAAATAATTCAAATCTTGGTCAATCTACATGAACTCAAGAGTCCTGGCTGTCCATTAAATACAATAATAGAAAAGACCACAAAGCTCACTTCAGTGTTGCAGTGAACTCAATCTATTGAGAGCCTGTGAATTAGAGAGGGGCTTTCCAAAACTGGCTTACAAGCCATTGAAACACTTTTCTATGTATTTGTTAGTAAGAGATTTTGATATTTCATGAAATGAATATCAGTCATTCTGTTCCAGGGTGACCTATTAACCAAAATTTCTATCATCCTGGAGGAAAAAAAATTAGTTTCATGTATACATATATGTAAATGTCTACAGAATCATTAAATCATTTTGAGGAATTTTTTTAGTCAAGTTATTAGCATCCACTTGGCTTAATTCTTAGGGTTAATAAAAGAGCTTTGTCTTTTTAAAAATAATGCATTATTTGATGAAGGATTGTCCAGTTTCAAAGATGATAGATTGTCTAAAAGTTAATAAATATATAAATGTAACATTTGGGACCATCTATAAACTGAAACATATTTTCGTTACAGCTTTCAAAATAATTTAATTCCTAATAATCTTCCACTGTGATACATGTCTATACATGCAACTATTGTTTATATTTTTTATGAAAATAAAAGAGGCCAGGGATTGTATGTGCTGAAGAGTTCTTCAGATAAATTGCAGCCTCTATGGGGCAGTGCTCACACTCGTTTAGCTGCTGCATCTACAGTGGTGGACTTATTATTGGCAACTTCTTGGAGCTCATGCTGCTGAGTGACTTACTGATTATCAAAAGCCCACACTGACAATTTCAGTTTATTATGCTAGCAGACTTTGCTCCCCCTCTCCACTAGGTACCGTAAAGAAATGGAAAAAAATTAAATTGGTTGTTCCTTTTCTGAAAAATTTCCTCAGGGAAAATGTTTAGGGCAATGTACATAAGTATTTATATTAGAGATCTAGATTGTTGTAGTCAGAAGGGAAAGGGCGGAATTCCCTTTTCAGCTGATAAGGAAACGGAAGCTCATAGAAATTTCTTGGAAAAATCACATAATTCAGAGTAGATGAGGAGATCGTGTGTGTGTGTGTGTGTGTGTGTGTGTGTGTGTGTGAAGAATGTGACCCCTGCAATGCATTTTTCATTCTAAGTGGTTTAGCTTTTTCTTTTCGTTAATTTCTGTGTTCTGCATATGAGAATCATTTACATTTCTGTCCCCTCTCATGTGTGTGTGTTTCTTAGTTTTAAAAGAGTTGTTTGTTTGGTTGGTCTGCTTGTTAGTTGGTTTGGTGTTTGAATGGTTTGATCTGTAAGCCAAAATCATTGGTTTGCAGGTGTCTGAGTCCTGTGCTAACTCATAACTGTCTAGGCTGAGTTTATAGCTGAGAGAGTAGAGATAGGGTCACAATAGTCTAAAAGGTGGAAAGTTGTAAGAAAAGTGGACAGGGATGTTTCCTTCTCTGAAAGAAGCAGGCTGCCAATTGGTTAAGAATCATTCTGGTGTGCCAGAAGTCCCTGGTCTTAGAGCACTGGTTAATTATTCATTGTCAACAAGGAAGTCATGGACAACACTTAATGTGGCTCACCTCTGATTTACTTAGAAAGCTCATACAAGCACTTGGCTTTGTTCTTGCTCTAAGAAGGGGACCGATGCCAATAAGAGCTCCTTGCATGGTCCAAGAGCGAACAGCATTTTACCTCAAAGACTGACCTCCTTTCTTATGGTCTGTTATGGGAGAATGGCCAATGATTGGCTGTGTATCTTCAGAGGATAGGAGAAAAGAGGTTATGACAAGAATCCAGTGTATAAATTTTACAGTATATGTACCAAAATCTTGCCCCTCAACTGGCATTTTCCTAGGCCTGTAGGTAGAGGTATTATTGGTAAAGCAAACACTTGCCTTTCAAATATCCTGAAGAGTTTCACATTTAATAATAACTGAAAAATGTTGCCTCTTTCTAATTGAAAAATATGACAATGTCATTGCAAACCTAGTTTTGACAGTCCCTTATCCCACTGAAATGAATAGATATTTAATATACCATAAAGAGGGTACGAATAAACTAGGTGCACCATGGAGTAGAATCGGAGAAGAGGACTGTCCGACCCACAGATTATTCATGTTTATCTGAGGAGGTTCAATTATATTACTTAACAAATGATGCTCTACTCCAGCTGCTCATGTTGAGGACAGAAAGGGTATTGAAATGACAGCTTGACTGTCTGGTGTGTACTGACCAGACGTTTAGTGGTGACTTAATCACCCCCCAGAGTAACATGTAGATCACACTAATGTTTCCCTGCCACAAATCCAGTTCACATTCAGCTCCCTTTTCTCCTTTGATGGAGTTGGTTTCTTATTACCTACGGAGCATATATCTACACACACACACACAACACACACACAATTTTTTCGCTCAAAATTTCACTACGGTAGAGATGGTGATGAGAGTTCATGGTATATTTTAGATAAAGGTGGACAATCACATCAGAACCATCAGCTCGCTTGTCATGGCGTGAGTGAAGACCAATGAGTGTATGAGCACAGAGGGGCAACGGGCTTTTGGAGGGACACATTTTTTTTTTTGGTACTGTAAGGCAACCATGGCTTAGATTTGGCTTCAGGGAAAGATTGGGATTAGACAACAGTGTATACAAATCCTTAGCATAACACAATGTGTTGGTGAAATGTGGACTATTTGAGCTAGGATTGACACAGTTCTCAACATGTGCTTTAGACATCAGCTGGGAAACTAGGAAATTTCCAAGGCATTTATTGTGTATAGGGTTATCAGTTTAGGCCACACTGAAGCTACAGGTTTGAAATAGCATCAATTGAAAGACTGATTTCTCATGTGCTATACATGCATACAATATGCCCAACATGTATACCTGGCCTTTAAATTTAGCCTCATTAAAAGAATTTCAAACTTCTATCTAAAATCTATGTAGGGAAATAGTATTTGCATATACAGAGATAGCACTTAAGTATAAAATGCTTTTCACAGTAGAGTAAAAGTTAATAATTTCAATAACAATTCTGACAATGGAATACTTGTGACATAACTGCACTTAGACAAATTCAAGAAGCTAAATCTTATATACACAGAGTTTATTCTGAAACATTAATTGAAAAGTAACAGGTTTTCTTTCTTTCTTTCTTTCTTTTTTTTTTTTTACACAAGTTCTTATCTTTGAAAGCACAATCCTAGCAGACTTATTTCACTTTGGGCCCAGCTAACTGTTCTCTTTCAGCTGCTGTACCCATACAACCTTTTCTTGTTAAATTCTACTGATTCACAACGTTAAAGTGAAACAATCTGATACCTGCTTCCTGCCCTCTGAATATCTGTCATCAAAGACACTGATTAGATTCTCCCCTAGCTCTTTAGCTGTTTTAAATGTATAATTATCATTGCACGTCATTTGATAGCTGCACTAATTGCTGCCAACTATTGTCTGTTTGCACTTAATGCTGAAACCTGATCAACATCCTGCTTTGGCTGATGTTTGATGGTAAACTTTAATTAACTCTTATTGTGTTGAAGAAGAGTTCAGGCTTGGTGTTAACTAATCATTTACCTTCATTATGTCCTGACAGCTCCACTTGCCCTTGGTCCTAATAGATAAACCAGTCAGTAAACAAATCTGCAAACCCCATTTCTCCTAGTTGTTCCACTCTGATGTTTTCCTACTTAACCATTAAGCTAATTGGGGCCAGATAATTTTTTTAGTTGGCTTCGTATCTCCAGTACTTCAGACATTCATCTTAGATTTCTTCTTCATGCTGGACAATTTCATTTTAATAGAAACTGTAGATTTGAGCTAACATTACTTCTTCAGCATGGTCCCGGGAACATGCATCTTTTGAATCAATACCATTAAGCTTGTCTCCTGTTGGAATTCTTGTAATTATTTTTCCTGAAATACTTTTCCTGTAATGATATTGAAGTTAAAGCAATCAGGTTACCAGCAGATCATGTAAAATTCAACTCAAAATTGCTGGTTGCTTGATTTTAATTTGTTTGACATCAAGTTTGTTTGAAAAGGGATAATATGTGGGTAAACCAAGGAGCTTATAATTATGGTTGACATTTGTTTGTTTATAATGAAATCTAATTAAACTTCATAGGTTTAAAACACAAAAGTTAATTACCGAATTGCTCACTCCACTGCTGGGCAGCAGTCAAATCAACTTTTAGGGGAAAGACAGAGGGAGAGAAGGAGAAAGTCTGGAAAGGAGGGAGGGAAGAGAGCTCACAGACAAAAGGCTCTGCAACATAGAAATAAAATAACAGGCTAATCTTAGTGATCAAGCATAAATTTGCCAAGATTTCATCTAGAAGAACACTTGGCATTTTGCTTATGTTCCCAATTATGTTAGTCCTAATGTGGTTTTTTAATATAAAGTAATTTAAAATATTTACATGGAATATAAAAACAGTTGCATTTGTGAGACTCTCAGAATACTATAGAGCAAAAGCCACTTGGTAGTGATTTAAAAAATTATTCATATAACTTTCTTTGTTAAAACTATGTGAAATCATGTAAAAACATTAAAGTCATTGCTCAGGAAATAGGAATGTTTGCTGGAATACCTAAACTGTGATTAGTTTTATGAAGGTAATTATGGTTGGTTTCGCCTGCAAGGAATGCCTTTCTAGTATGCTTAACACTAGTGCATTATTGTTATATTGATAGGAATAGTGAAACACAAATAATCATAAAATTATCTTTCCCTTTAAATATTTTTATGTGACTAGATATAGAAGGAAAAACACAGATATGCATTAGAGAATATTGTCATTATACTGTGTGTGTGAAAATGTATGCGATAATGCTAGTCAACCTTTCGTCATCAGACATTCTACAGTTAAAGTTGTATTACTTATGTCAATTAGGATCAATTTTTAAATATTCTCCTAATTATTAGCACTGCTACGATCTAGATAATCAGGTTGTTTTGAGTGAGGGAAGTTAGCCAATTAATTTTTTAAATGGACAACACAGGTGCAGGAGAGACATGGTAGCTGTGCTTTATACTTTTCCAAGACATTATTGAAGAGTCAATGTTTTCCTCTAAGGAAACTGGAATGATTCCATGTTATAGCTTCATTTTTATGTGTTATGCACTTGAACTTTCCAGTAGGATAGGACATCAGGGAGGGACTTGAGAAGGAAGACTAATTAATTCCCTATTATGATGCTTTGAAGTTGAGAGGGACTGTCACAATGTTGTCCTGCTTCCGGGCTCTACGTTTCAGTGTATTTTAACACAGTCCCTCACTGAGTTTTAAATTTATGTATTATTAGGGAAGAGTTATTCAAAAGTTTAGTCTCTAAGTATTGGCAAATATCACCTTTCCAGTAATACTGTAGCTGATTAAACCCTTTTACTCTTTAATGAAGCAATCACCAAATAGGCTGAGTGTCAGCTGGAATACTAGCAAAACAGTATATATATATTTTAAAAAAACAGAAAAAGGCACAGGACATAATTGCAGTTCGTGTCCTTACCTCACACCAATGCAAACTATTCATTTTCAATTAAAATGAATAAGAAAATTAGAAATCAACTCTATTGGTTGAAATTACCCAAGTTTGTTTCCAGGAGTAGCTAAAGTGTTGAATCCATCTTGCCCACTGATTATGAAATTTTCCTGAAGCAAACAAATAAAATGAGTCATATAATAGCATAATTTGGTTTAAAGAGGGACTATTGATTCCTCTGTAAGCAAAGTAGCTGGAGTTTGATTAAAGTTGTAAAGAAAACTGAGTAAAATTCCTGTTTCCCACAACTAATCTAATTAAGAACTATTGGACTTAGTGGAAAAGTATGCCTCTCCTCATTTGCTCCACGGCACACATGTTTGATGCTATGTAATTGTCGCATAACTTCCATGTAGATTTAGTGATCTGAGAGGGAAGGAGGGGAAGGAGACTCGGAAAGAAGAAGGGAAAGAAAGAAAGAATCAAAGAGGGAGAAAACGATGCTTCAGCCACAAGGGTCCTATTTATGGAGAGGGGAACCAATCTGCCCTGAATTGCTCACTTAGATTTTAATGAGAAAAATGAGAGGGAAACAAGGAAAAATGACTTAGTTGAGTCACACACGCACACTTGTCTTTGTAAACTTCCCCTTCTTAAAAATGTGCTTGTTCTAAGCGCTGAATATATTTGGTTACATCCTTCTATTCAAACTTAATTACCTTCTCCCCTTTGTCATGACATGGGTGGAAAGTTTTTGCCGTGTCAGGAGAGGTCGTCACACATTCTTTTGCAGTTCGCTTCATTAATTCCTTCTTGCAGAAGCATTCTCTCTCGTGCTGGGAAGGTAGAAGGGTGTAACAGCAGAGCCCTGAAGCATCAGCAGGAAGCTCTAAGCTGGTTAATGCAGTATAATTGTCTGGACATAGACTGGTCTTTGTTTCTGTGGTTCACTCCGAATCAGCTGTAATTAACTCCAGAGTGTTTCCAGATTGCCAGCAAAGAAAAATTACAGCTTTTCTGTTTTAAATTGTAAAGCTCACAAACATTAACTATGGAGATTGCTTTTACTTTGATATATTTCTGTCCTGCAAGAGAAAAAAAGCTTACTTCACTACCCCATCCCACCTCGAAAAATGTGCTTTCGCGAAGTTACTTGATTTAGTGTCTGTTGGAACATAATGGCCTTTAATCGTTGGTTTGAAACTGTTTCACTTAGTGTTTTCAATCTTTGGCCACTCCTTTTGCTAATATTTTTAATATTGAAATGGGAAAGAAGTTAGGCATTCCTTTTTTCTGAAATACTAAACACCCAACTAAAATAAGCAAATTGCAATGAAGGCTGCCTTACAGAACAGCATCTTCAAGTCTGGGAATCAAATATGTCCCCTGATGTAATCAGAGCTTCCATCCGGGTATGTCACTGGTGTTCTGATCTATGAAAAAGAGCCGATGAGGAAAAGACAGACCATGTCACTACCTTCTTCCTGTGGTGAGTGAGCCACACCCTTTTCCATCTCCAGTCCAGTGGTTTGTAATTATGGATTTTAGTATGGATAAAAATGAAGTAGCACTGTGAACTAATAAGGCCCAGCACACAAAAGATCTGTCAGCAACTGATGCAAAAAAAAAAAAAAAAAAAAAAAAAGGGCCGGCCAAAAATCTTTTTTTTTCTTTCTTCTGAATTTAACAATGAGGAATTTAAGCCTCAATGTGGCTTTAGCAAGCAAAGAAAAGAAGCTCTTGGTGTCTGCATAATACCACTTTGATGGATTTTTTTTTCATCAGTTCTCTGTACGTGGCAACAAATAAACAAGTATAATTATACTTGTGAAGGCCTATTCATTGCTTTGTCAGGATTAGATATATGTGCCGTTTTCACACTGCGCCTCTCTTTTGTCTTTGCCTAACTCACTATGACATATTGATAGAGGATTTGGAATGGGGAAAAGGCCACAGCAGAGACAGTGATGACCTTTTGGAAACTTGATATAATTCAAGCATTTTTATTTATTTTCCTCTTCTTTTTTTTTTTTGTCTCCAAATTTGTAACTTGTTACCAAATTCTCTTGTAAGCAGACAACTTTTAACCCATTTCAGTTGGAGTAAATAAAGACCCAGAGTGTCAGGAGGCAGCCAGAGAGCAGAGGGAAATAAAAACAATAGCGAAGGAGTGCCCTGCCCTCCTTTCCCAGCTCTTAGCAGAGTGGCTAACCTAGCATTCTTTCCCCATTATTCTGGCCGCTTGATCAGATCACGGTCTTTTTAATCATTTCACAAACACTGTCTCACTGGACCGTAGAAGAGGGCTGGGGCAGCCTCAGTTAAAAAGCAGAGGTAAAACTGGCCTCTGATTTTGGGTTCTAAGGGGAACTCGGAGTGGTGAAGGCACAGGCATTCTCCTATTGTGCAGGAAGCACCCCCTTTCATGAGAGGGACTCCTCTTAGGTGGATTTGGGCATTTAGCAGAGCAGAGTTTAGGAAGCAGTGACTGCAGATGACAGCAAAGCAGAAGGAGAGAGGGAAAAAAAGTTATTTTCTGCATATTGTCTCCTGCTCCTGAAAACAGTATTTGACATGATCAAAGTCAATGATCTTGTGAATTCCCGAGAGTACCAAAATCCGTGTACATTCTAAGCAGACCAGCAGGTATGTATTCTGAATTTAGCATAAAAGTTAGAGCAGGTTTCTCTGAGGAATTTTCTGAGGACTTGTGTGATTTTTTAAACAGGCTATTTGGTAGTAGAGACTAGAAATTGGTGATGATTAAATAGAAAGTAGCTTTGATGGTGAAGAAACTTATATAATGAATAATCTGTTGCGCAGTCATTTGGGAATGGTTCAATGGTTTAAGTTAAATGGTTGCCTTTGTGGTCTTCATACTGGGGTTTTTATAAAGCTAGCACAAGTTATATGAGTCCTGTTGGTAAAAGAAAAGCTTCATTTGGCATTGATGAGAATGAATAACTCGTCATCATATTTAGTGCCATGCAACATACTAATCTAAGTAACCTTTTAACCAAAACAGAAGAAAGGGACCTATCAGAATACACTAACAAACCTTGCTGCGGTGAAAGTCAATAGCTACATAAAAATATTAAAATCTGGTAATATGTTGCTCTCTATGTCAATGTAGATAGCTTTGTTGTTGTTGATTTTAGAAATGTAAATTTGACTGTATAGAAGACTTACATGTGTGAACTGGTTTCTGATGAATGAGTATGCCTCTTACTGAGATGGAATTGATAGGTACTTTGATACAAAATTGTGTAGTACTACAAGAAAATACATCATAGTAAATTTCTGATATGAATTCCTCTAACATAGTTTCTGTACCTTTTCCTTCTGCCTCTTTTCATATAAAGTGAGAGAATGGGATCTGTTTTATGTAGAGAAAGACTGAGATGATCCGTTTTAGAGCCCATGTGGCATTTGAGGTGTATTCAGAACATATGTAATAATCCTAGCATGTGTCCTCCTTGTGAGTTAAGAACTGTGGTAAGGATGAAAATAAAATGACAATAATTTTATTATCATTATAATAATTAACATAATAATTATTGTAGTTCAGAAACTCATAAATCTCTCCAATGTTTAGTACCTTTCTTACTCTTTGGAGTACAGAAAACCAGTTCCAGATAGATCTATGTATAAACCGAGTCTGATCATTGAGGCAAAGATCATCTGGGTTCCTGGAACTTCCTGTTTAATCTACTAATCTAATAGCATCATTGCTTTCATTCCAAATATTTAGCCTCTGCTTGCCCTCCTCATGTTTTTCAGATCAGTTCATCAGTGTATTGTATTTTAGGCATTTTGGTTGCCTTCAGTCTGTATACATTATGCAGAATCAGTACATGGGAAGGTAAACATTAATGTTTGTGGAATAATTAGAAAACTATTAGGCTTTTATGCTTATTATGATCAAATCATTTCAGAGATTTTTTTTAAAAGGCACATGCATGCCATGAAGATAATTAACCTGCATCTCATCCATGATTAAAATTACACACTAAGCTTGGTGATGTTTGCCCCATAAGCAATTAGAGTGTCATTTTAACCATCTCAGATACCAAAACGAATCTTGATTTTGTCATCAATCTGTGATGATCATTTTATCTATTATAAGCTTATCACTTCCTTCTTGACTTGGCTGACAAGATTAGATTTGATTACAGTAAGGGCATTACTGAGACAGCCTTAATGTTTAGTATGCCTGTGACCTTCAATGACATCTACCTTCTAAAAGAACTTTTTGAAAGGAATTTCTAAAATGCTCCATAGAATAGGTGAGCCCAATTTTCTCTTTCCTTTTTGTCATAGCTCTTGGCCACTGTGTAGGCTGCATCAGCATGCAGGGGTGGAAGAGGTATCAGGACAGAGATTCAGACTATCTGCAAGAACAGATGTAATTTGCAGTGTAATATGGAGCACCCAGTTTTCTTGTTTCGGAAATCTGTCATGATGTGTGAGCGCTTTGATTCTTTTAAAGTAAGGGACTGTTCACCTAGAAGTTATGGGTCCCTTCGATTTTTAGATTTGAAAGGTTTGCTTACCTGCTTCAAAAAATCAAGACACTATCTATGTCATAGGCCAAAAATAAACACCCAAGTTTCAGCTGTTGTGTACAGTGCCATCATTCTGCAAACGAAGTGATCTGCCGGACTCAGAGCAGCTTAGCTGTAATCATGCTGCACTTACAGAGGCTGAAGTTTGCACGTGAAGACATTCACACTCATATGTGCA
>NC_022031.1:9354431-9399431 GCF_000317375.1 Microtus ochrogaster | reverse complement strand
GGGAGTGCCCTGTTAAAAGTGAACCCGCTGAACCGGGAGATGAGGATGAAGAGGATGCATATTCCAATGAACTCGATGATGAGGAAGTATTAGGCGAACTCACTGATAGTATTGGTAACAAAGACTTCCCTCTCTTAAACCAAAGCATTTCTCCTTTATCATCCAGTGTGCTAAAATTTATTGAAAAGGGTACCTCGTCCTCCTCGGGGACTATTGCTGATGACACAGAGAAGAAAAAACAGACTGCTGCCGGCAGGAACAGTGGCAGTGTTACTAATAGCTACAACATTGGTAGCAAGGACTTTGCAGATGTAAGTGCCAGTAGAGATGGTGCCACAGCAGCTCACTCCAGCGAAACGGCCCGGGGAGACGATGACAGCTCAGCTACTCCACACCAGCACGGCTTCACCCCGAGCACACCTGGTACACCAGGTCCTGGAGGAGATGGCTCCCCAGGCAGTGGCATTGAGTGTCCAAAGTGCGACACGGTTTTGGGGTCCTCGAGGTCTCTTGGTGGTCACATGACTATGATGCACTCGAGGAACTCATGCAAAACCCTGAAATGTCCCAAATGTAATTGGCACTACAAATATCAGCAGACTCTGGAGGCCCATATGAAGGAGAAGCACCCTGAGCCAGGCGGCTCTTGTGTTTATTGTAAGACTGGACAGCCTCACCCTAGGCTTGCCCGGGGAGAGAGTTACACGTGTGGCTATAAACCGTTCCGTTGTGAGGTTTGTAACTACTCTACCACTACCAAAGGCAACCTCAGTATTCATATGCAGTCTGACAAGCACCTGAACAATGTTCAGAATCTCCAAAATGGCAATGGCGAGCAGGTGTTTGGCCACTCTGCCCCAACCCCCAACACCAGCCTTAGTGGCTGCGGAACACCCTCCCCGTCCAAACCCAAACAGAAACCCACCTGGCGGTGTGAGGTTTGCGACTATGAAACCAATGTGGCGAGGAACCTCCGGATTCACATGACCAGCGAGAAACACATGCACAACATGATGCTTCTGCAGCAGAACATGAAACAGATTCAGCACAATCTGCACCTGGGTCTGGCCCCAGCCGAGGCTGAGCTGTACCAATACTACCTGGCTCAGAACATTGGCCTGACCGGAATGAAGCTGGAAAATCCTGCAGACCCTCAGCTCATGATTAACCCATTCCAGCTAGACTCAGCTACAGCCGCTGCTTTGGCACCAGGACTTGGTTAGTACTTCCTGTTCCTCGCTGTTGTCAGTCTTGACTCATATTATCACGTGGTCTCTCGTGAGGGAGCAGTAACAAACTGGGGACAGGTCACTAGAAAGGGCTTCCTCTTAAAATGCACTGGCAAACTGTCTCTCGTTTCGACTTCAAAGCTACATTAGCTTCGGAGACGAAAGAGTTAAGGGATTAGTGCTAGCATAGAAGAAGTTAGCAAATTTTGTCCACATTTGATAAGTCCATTAATAAATGCTAATTTACATAACTTGGTTACCATCATTATCCATAAGCTTCACAGAATTTGCAGGTTCAATTTGAGTGATTACTCTCCAAGATATCAAACTTGAGGTACCAGGATTTTAATTAAATATTCTTGAAAAATATTTTAATGCCTGTGATTGCTCATAATTAAACCTGCACTAATACCACTCATTACCTCATCCAGGTATTTGGGAGTACATTATAAACAACCAGTGCAGAGTGAGATAAATCCCACGGAGCTTTAAGACAAATGGGGAAATAACAATTAGTGTTTCTGTAAGTTTATCTAGGCTCTTAAATCACACACATGTGACTGTTTTGTTATGGTATTGATCAACTTTCTTGTTCTGGAAAATACAAATTTCAGAATGACATCACCGTGCCCAGTAGGAGTAATTAAAGCTATCTGATGAGGGAATTTAGAAGTTGAAAGGGATGATTGTAATTGATCCTGATTCAATCCTATTAGAGCTTTTTATAGTATAAGCTCTAGAGAAAGCACATTCCTCGTCAAGACTTTATTTTACATTCTTTTGTGCGTGCTGTGTTTTCTAGTCTCTATTTTTCCTTTTAATTTTTCTTCCTGTAGTAAATAATGAGCTGCCGCCTGAAATCCGGCTTGCCAGTGGTCAGCTAATGGGTGATGACCTGTCCCTCCTTACTGCAGGAGAGCTGTCACCTTATATCAGTGACCCAGCGCTGAAGCTATTCCAGTGTGCTGTTTGCAACAAATTCACCTCTGACAGCCTGGAGGCCCTAAGTGTGCATGTGAACAGCGAGCGCTCTCTCCCTGAAGAGGAATGGAGGGCTGTAATTGGAGATATCTACCAGTGCAAGCTCTGCAACTACAACACACAGCTCAAAGCCAACTTCCAGCTCCACTGCAAGACTGATAAGCATATGCAGAAATACCAGCTGGTGGCCCACATCAAAGAAGGGGGCAAAAGCAATGAGTGGAGGCTGAAGTGCATTGCCATTGGCAACCCCGTTCACCTCAAGTGTAATGCCTGTGACCACTACACCAACAGTGTGGATAAGTTACGTCTGCATACCACCAATCATAGGCACGAGGCGGCCCTGAAACTCTACAAGGTAAGCAGTGCCATCCATTTTCATTGGTGCAGAATAGAAAAGGGCATTAACCATTTTAGAGTCTGGAACATAGAGAGGCAAGGAGAGGGCAGGTACAAGGGTCAAGATGCACAATGCCTGTTACTGTTCCTAACGGTGTATGGAACACACCGCAGTGAAAACGAGGAATTTGCTCCTCGCACTATTTCCACCTATCTCAGGGTCATAGATGGCTTCACTGGCTTCCTGCACTAGAATAAATTTTTCTGGAAAGTGTCATTGTGAAAATAATACTTTAAAGTTATGTTTTATTTATTTATTGTTTTTACAGAACAAAAATATAGTGAAACTAAATGTTAATAGAGGAAGGAGCAGAGGACACAACCAGTACCGATACAGTAAATATAACAATTGTTTGGTGATAAACATAAAAGACCCAAACAGGACGTCTCTGTGTGTGTGCTCTGCCATAAAATAAACCCTATCTTCCTCAGCACCAGTTAGAAGTCTCTACAAGGAAACTCTCTTGTTCTTTTGCTTGATTGTTTTGCCAACTAGCCAGGCCTCTTCTCCTCCCAAAAGGGTGTGGCAGACATAAATATGCGCTTAAGATGACAAGTACACTATTATCTTTGCTGAGAGAAACTAGGCAGATGTTATTCATACGTGATAGGGATGAGCAGCAGCATGGGTTGCACAACTCGTCCTGATGTTTTCTGAACCCTAATGACGGAAGAATTTATTTTCTGTAGTTAGTTCACTGGATTGCCTTGATCGTCTTGGTTCCTGTACAAGTGTAGCACATTCATTTCTATGATGAATAACTTGGTTACTTATTAAAAAAACTTCTTTTGTCTAGAGGATATTAAAATTCAGAAAATATTGCAAACCATTAGTCATTGTAACAAGCTCTAAATATGATTACAAAATCCATTTTGCAAGTGTTATCTATTGATTTATACTAGAAATCAGTGATAACTATACTATCAAGAGTCAACGAACAATTATAGTACCTATAGCTTTTCTAATGCTGTTTAAAATTGCAAACACAACAGCAAAGGCAGATGTGGCCATCTGGGTTAGACTCGGGGATTATTTATTTGGATTGGTTTGGTGCTGTTCACTTGGGTTGTTCCTGTTTAAATTTTAGATAGATGTACTATGCACAAAAACCTCCAGTCTCAGTGTGAGAATTTGTAACATTGTTCCTGCAATATTGGCACTCTGTGGATCGATAATGAAAGCATTAGATTTGGGCTGCTCAGTTTGTGGGGAGTGCAGGCCCTAATGTGTGATGGAATGCTTCTACTTCAATGTTATTGAAAATATAATATAAAGGATTAATTGTATTATAATTCATGAGTTTTGCAGCAACAGTTGACAACTGTTCAATTGCCTACTTTTTTTTTTCCTGTTGATACCTGACCTATTAAAAGTTTTAGAATACCTAGGAGAAAGAAACAAACATTAAGTTTGTATAAATAATAGATTTAGACCCTGGGAGCTATATAGAATATTCATGAACTGTGTTTATATTCACACAGTTCCTCTAACACTTTAAATTAACATGTTGTGCATAGGAAATATAAATGTTAGATTTTTCTATTTTATTACTCTCAGATGGGAGCTGAGTGAAAGGGAGAGTGTTATTGTTTATATTCTTAAAAAGGGCTATTTAATCAAACTGTCTGATAATTCTTCATAAGTTGATAGGTGGTGTGTGTGTGTGTGTGTGTGTGTGTGTGTGAATTCATGCAATTCTCTCCATAAGTATGAAGTTGGCCACCTTATTCCTGCAGGGCCATTTACAAAGTCCAGGGTTCAACTTGAAGCTCCTTTGGAGGGACAGTTGAGTCTTAAATTCAAATCGATATAGACCAATTATGATAAATACCTGACTCTAAAGAAGACTGTAATACTATGAACACATTCTATCCCACAAGCATAAAATGCATAGTTATTTTAAAGATTATGTAAGACATATAATGTGTCCTTTCTGGTTGTGTATCCCTTAATTACCCAAGTATATCCAATATAGTGCTTAAATATGGTCAGCAGACAAAGTTATTATGTTAAACATTGCATTAAATTCAAAGGATACCAAACATATTTGAGTACCGACCCTGTTATTGACAATTCAACTATTTTTTTTGCGTAGTTCTAGAAATAGTCAGAAAAAAAAAACCACTTCTGAGTATGTATTGAGCATGCTATTTCCAAACTCAATTCAAAAACAATGTGATTCAGACATAGAACACTTCAAGCACTGCGACGAAGAGATTAGCTTGGCTGGCTTGTCTCAGCAAAATAAAATTGGTTCATAAGTAACATTAATTGCTTTTAAATGAGAACCTAACAAATTAGCTTGGGCCTGAAAAAAAATCATGGTTTATCATATGGCTTAAATATTAAAATTAGACACAAAATAGTTGCAGAGTTAATAACTAGACAATAATCTTCTCTATAAAATTTATTTCCATTAAGAGTTTAATTTGCACCATTTTACATTGTGAATTATTCAGACATTAGAGGAATGTGGCAAGTTACAGTTGTGAGGCAGATACGGAGCTACAAGGAAGCAGCTTGGCTCATTATTGACAACATATTGATTCATAGCACTCTAGCCATGGCGATGTGTCGGGTCAGAATGAACAAAACACTCTACTCACGGTGTTGTCAAGCCGGAGAAGCACCCCCTGAAAGAACTATGTGCTTTATTCCGCTTAAGGAGGTTAAAAGTTAAAGGTCAAGGGTTAGTGTGAAAGCATCATCTGCCGAGCTGCTTAACTTTAAACTGATCAATTTAATGAAAATCTGTTTTACAGATGTTGTTTTAATGTATTTGGCAGGATTTAGTCAGATTTAACATTAGACGAGGGGTAGTAAAAATTATTTTTTTATTTGACCAGAAAAACACCTCTCCTTTTATGTTTAAGGTAGATGGCTTGTGGTCTATGGTATTTTGGCAAAGAACCCAGAGGCAGAATGTGTTGATGATATTTCCATATGGACCCTTCAAAAAAAAAAAAAAAAAAAAGACAAAGAAAAAAAAGAAAAACCGTATGTCTATGGCTAAAAATGACTGAAAGAAAAAAAAACTGTGTTCACTTTGGTATTAGTATTACTTTCCTTAGATTTTTCTGAAAAGCACTCTATTATTCAAAAATCTTCCTCATTTTTTTCAAGAGATGGTCTATAAAGTTCTAATGAAACCTTAACTTGACATATTTTTCATCCACAAACTTTAATGATGAAGGAAAACTGATGAAGGAAAATGAGAAAGAAAAGGAAAATTATACATTGCCCTTACTGTTTCCAGCTAGGGCCTGGATGAGTATTTAAGGTGAGCCTAATAATGCTAAGTGTGCAGACAGTTCAAACTGGTTAATGTCCATATACGTGCATGTGTAAATACATAACCGTGGTTTCAAGAGAGCTAATTTACTAGGCTGCATTCTATTTTTTTTTTAAATTTCATGCTTTTATATTCTCTTAAAAGTTTTAGTGAATTGCTTTTTACATACTGGGTCCTTACTAAATGTTCATATGACGTAATGAAATAATAAGTCGACCAAAGAGTTTATTAAAGGACCTCCTTAACCATCTCTCAGCCTTCATTCTGAAAATGCATTGTAATTTGCTCTGCTTCTTAAGTGAGCCCTGGCATTTTCTGAGGAGTCCAGTGGAAAGTTGTAATGACAACCACTTAGCATTAGACGGGAAAGTTAGAACTATCAAGGAAGGCTTGGGCAATATTCCAAAATACGCTGGCATATGTTCTTGGCTCTATGAGGCTGGCTTTTCTGGCCAGCCTTGCTTTAACCATTTCCCTGTGTGGACCATGCCCATGCTTAGCTGTCTGTGTCCTCAAACAGCCCTCCTCTTCCTGTGTGAATGTGTGAGTGTTCACAACTTTTCTGGTTCAAAGTCAAAAGCTTAACTACTTGAACTGCCTTCCTCTCTGCTTCTGCTAGAAGCAAGCAAAGGAATCTATCTGACTTCCTCACTGCTAGCTTGCTGTTCCGATCTCACAAAGGCTAAAAGCACGCAAGCACTAGCCTGTCCCTATGGTGAGTAGCGGCACACACTCAAGATTATTCCTAGGTACTTACAGGGTGACATGGACCCAAGGAGTAGTTTCCAGTTTTACTCTTCATTTATGATTTAGATGAAAGAAAAGATACAGGCTAAGACCTAAAACTGAAGGCGAGGGGAGGAGGGACAGTGAAGAGAATTCAGTAGATACAGTGAGGAAAGCATGTGCCGAGAAAACAAGCAATGGAATGATTGGTCTCACCTGCCCTGTGCTGCTCTTACTACTAGAAAACAGCGAATGGTTTGAAGCTATCGGTGTGCCACAGGTAATTTTATAACCATACGCCCAAGTCAAATATACCAGCTATGTACCGTGTTAGTCAGTGACATCGTCTTCCTTGTGTGATGGTGAAAGTGCCCGGAAGATGGTCCAGTGTGCAGTGGCATCGAGAGCATGTATAAAGGAGATTGCAATACGGGTGTGCTCTAAGAAATCCACACAGGTTCTTCTTATTCTTATCCTAGGCCTTTATTTAGATGAAGAAAGCTGTTTAAAGAGATAAATGGAAAGCTATTCTTTTCCCTGACTAAACATTAACCTGAATATGGAAATATTTTTGTACTTTTTGTATTAGTTTCACATTAATGTTCATTTCAAGGTTGAAAAGCAGTGTGAAATTTAATTCCAGTTGTACAGTTTTGTTTGTGAGTAATCACAATTCAAATTATTCCATTGTATTCTCATATTAAAAGGCAGGCAGAGGTTGAAAAAGTCATTTCTGCGGTGGAACAATCCATGCTTGCATAATACTTAGAACTAATATATACACAGATCAAATAAAGAGGAACTGGTTAGCTAATAGCAACTAATAAATCACATGGGTTTTTAGATCACACGGTAATCGGCTGGCCCTCCCAACTGTACAGCCTTCTGTTTCTAGCATGACGTTGGCTGAACCATAGCCAACGTGCAAAGCAGGCTACTTCGGCACAAATGTGGACTTCCGTCACTGTGTGCGTGTGGCAAGTACTGAGTGCATGGTGAGCTAAGAAGTTGGTTTCACCTCCAAAGTAAGAAAAATAACCCCAAAGTTATTAAAGATAAACAGATGGATACATATTAATCCCCGCAGAGGTCCATTTAAGCCAAGCTTATTATATCTAGGTCAAGGTAAGTAAGATAATGTTAGTGTGTGAGTTTGTTATTAAACCTAGGCAGAATTTTGTAAAAAAAAAAAAAAAGAAAAAAAGAAAATGTGTCGTCCGGTCCTTGTGTCTTTATTTTCCCTAACCCGAGCTCCTGTCATTCATCTACCTGTAGGATGCTGTTCTGCTTCTCACCCAGATCTGCTCATGGAAGTACCTCATGTTGGGAGATTAGCTAGTTTTCTAAGCAATTCTAAGGAAGCATTCTTAATTCTTTTTAATTAAAGGGGAAACAAGAATATATATATACATACAAAACAGAGAAGCTTCTGTTGTAAATGACTCTCTATTCTTTTTCAGAGTGAACTGTTGTTAATGTATTTGCTTATCCTGGAAGAATTTCCACGGTAGCTAGGGTGGAGATGGATCAGGACTGAGGGACTCAGCTGGGAGTCAGGGCTAGGAAGAAAGTTCCCTTTGCTCATGCTCCTTTCATTCACTGCTTGTGAATACACCAACCCCAGGCACACACAGCACCGCTACTGACTCTTTACAAACCCCCCTCAGAAACCCTGCCAGGCCAGCAGCTCGGCCCTACCCTTAGTGCCAGGCCCAGGAACACGCCCACTTGCACTTGGTGATTCACTCATTTCTGTCCTCTGTCCTCATTCTATCTCACCTGGAATGTTGGTACATTTTATCCCAAAACATCCAATGGCTTATTCATGACCTGTCCTAAGTTTGCCTAGGTAAACCAAACAAAAGTGTTGTCCCATAATCCTGCACTCTCACGCAGATTTCCTTGGCTTCCTGTTTCTGTCCCTTTTCCAAGGAGCTGGTCTGCAGTTGTTGCAGTGCTCAAATGGTGCGGGGCTGGCTCACAGCAGTGCAACCACAGTCATATGTTAGGCAGGCCTCACACTGCTGAAAGGGTCTTGGCCTGGGGTGGAGTGAGGAGGAGCTGGCATGTGCATAATGACCACAGTTCTGCTTCCAGAACATCTGGCCGTCCCAAGCCCTACTGCAGATGCTTTACCAAGTTTGCTTTGAGTCTGCGCCGATGCTGAAGGGGAACTCACACAAGATGTGGAGATGTATTTGTTAGTCAGACAAATCCGTGCATTAGAGGTGATTTCTCCTCGCACTGTCAGTGGCTTTCAGGGGAGCTTGAGAGGATATGATTTATTTAAAAAGCGAATCAGGACCATGGAGGTATAGCAACACCTCACCATTAGGCGTGTTTTCACAGACTCCATAACCTAGGTGTATCGATTGCTGCCGACACAGGGTCGTAGCTTCATCTGCAGAGTACCTAGATGATATGTTGCTTCTTGTCTCCAATAATTAGGGAAGCGTTTATTGAGCACTTATTGTGTGTCAGACTTTGAATAGAACTGCATGGGGGAGTGTGTCCATTAATGTGGTGAATGACGAGCCGGCTTCCTAAGTGTTGCGCAGACACGGAGTTTTCTGAGCCTGTGTTTTCAAACACTGTTCTTTACAATTGTAAGTTAAATTTGGACTCAGGGACATTCATAAAAATTACACGTTTCCTACTGTTTTTAACCATGCTTAGTCGAGAGTCTGAACGTGCCGGCTATCTTGAATTGTCCATAGACACACTATAATCCTGTTTGTGTTTCTTGACAGACTCTTATTGCACAACATTTTTTTTTCATCTATTTAAGATGAAAATTATGTTAAAATTTTTCATGCAAAAGGAGTTTTCCTTGGTTGACACATTCATAGTTATTTTTCAAATACAGCATGCTGTTGGTATGTGTTGTTTAAAAAAATGAAGAAAAACCAGGAAGAATGTCCAGTTACAGCCTGAATCAACCCTTCTGCAGAATCAGAATGATGCTTTACTATGAACCCTGGAAAACATGTAAATACCGTTTACACAGCAGTCAGTGAAAGTTCTGCCTGAACGTTCATCATCCTGTTGACTTGTTACATAGTTATCAGGACAGATGAGTTATACACAGCAGTATTTTGTTTCATTTGACTAAATAATATTTAATTAATATTCTGATGTTTTGTGAGTCATGGTGACACATACTTATAATACCAGGACCTGTGGGACTAAGGTGGGAAGGTTATGAGTTTAAGCCCAGCCTGGTTCATGGTAAGATCCTCTTGTGGGGAAGGAGATGAAAAGAAACAAATCCTGTAATGTCTAGGGATAAGGAAAACTAGGTTTGTAGCATATATAATATATTTTATATACTGTTTATATGTACAATGTGCATAGAAAAGCATGTGGCAATAGATTCACCTAAAGCCTATCAATGGAAATATTTGATAGCATAGAATATTTATTGGCCTCTCGTCTTTGAAAAGGACAAAGTATTGGGGCTACATTTGCGTCTGATGTATGTTCTTAGTGGACAAGGCATGTGGGAAAAACATCTGTACTAACACATCCACACATACATTGATAGAGGCTAGAGGTATACATCAGGTGTCTGACCCTGTTGCTCTCAACTCTTATTTGTGGAAATAGGGTCTCTCACTGAACCTGCTAAGCTGACTGGTAATGAATTTCATGGATTCTGCTGGCTCAACCCCTTACCATTCTCCAGTGCTGGGGTTACAGGTGCACGCCATCATGCTAGGCTCTGTATGTGGATGTGAGGAACTGAAACATAGGTCCTTAAGTTTGTGCAACAGGCATTTTAGAGACTGAGCAGTTTGTTCAGCCCTCCCTCATGCAATTTTTAAGAAAATACAGAGGAAGTATAGGGATGAAGTATTAGATTCCTGGATATTTGATGAAAAAATTAATGAAAAGCAAGGATGACTGTGAAAAGACAAACCCAACTCTATGATGATACCAGTTTTGGAAAAAAACCTTTTAAAATTTTGTAATATTGATTTTTTTTTTCATTTGCGACTATGTATTCTGTCGCAAGAGATCTTCATTTAATGGTGGAGTTGGCAGTCGGCTGTCTCTCTGTGATTGATGGTGTATATTGGGGAGTCTCTTTCCAAAAATATCCCTTCTCCTTGTTCCAGATGGTCTATTGGCAATGGAGCCATATTGAGACTTTATTGTTCTATTTTTTGCCTTTTACAATAGCACTGCTTTTTGAAGAAAGAACATGTACTGACCAAAATTGTCAGTTAAATGCTACATGGCCATTGTCTCATCACTCTTCCAAGTAATTCTATGTGATTATTCACATTCAAGTGTATATGGAGACCAAGATTTGGAGGTTTTTCAGGTCCTCACAGAAAGGGAGATCCTGGTCTTGAGTTGTCACTCTGTGTCTTTTCAGCCCAGGGCCAGTGTACTTGTAGAGATCCCATCAATAAACAAACCTTCTTTATATTTGAAGACAGCAAAAGCAGGGAAGAAAAGTAGAGAGGCTGATGCCTGATAAACTTTTCCACTTTGTCTTCAATATCATCATGTTGGGTAGCATTTTCAGGTATCTAAACCAGCAGATTTTCTAAAAGTCTAAGCGGGAGAAGTGGGAACTGACCAGTGGGCCTGGATACATGAATGCCACATGCTGAAAGGACCTGTGATCTATTATCCGGGGGGGGGGGGGGGACACTGGTAGTTAAGTGGTCACCTGAGTATTTCTTGTCACAATTGAATTCTTTTGCTTTCAGCAACTTCCTTGGATTGGCATGTTTGTGTGCTTGGTGTATTGAACAGGATTGACTAATGGAATATTTATCACTTTTAGAGCTGGAGCTTACAGGGACTGCTGGTTAAGCCCCTTTTGGAGGCTGCATTACTTCATTCAGGTCACCAGGGAAGCCCAGCAGTCATGCATTAATGGTTCCCCACTGGCCCTGCAGAGGAGATGGTGGAATGCGCCTCTGTGATCATTCAGGGGCAGCTGGAGCAGTCATTCAACCAGAGGCTGAGCCACCTCTCTCTTTTTCCTAACAACTTTAGAACTCCTGGAGGAAGCCTGAGCACATGTAACCTATTAGAAATGTTTAAAATATCCTGTGGTTTTAGTTCTTAATTTCATACTTTCATATTTCATTTCTTACATTAAACCTTGTATGTTTTTGTGAACCTCATTTATCAGATCTTACCTTCTGTTCTTCCTCTTTCTTTCTATCTTACCTTGAATTCAGCTTTTTGATGGTATTTTTCACTTTATTTAAAGAGTCCTAAGACTGTACCTCCCATGTATGTTGAGGCAATGGAAGTTGAAGAACAACCTCTTTTCTTTTCAAAATTTTGCCAAATATTTTGCTGTGAACCTCAGTGTCATGCTAGAGCTTACATTGGCTGGTCATGGAGATACTTGGAAACTGTAACCTGACTACTTGACCCAATGAGATTTGTTTGGTCATTCACATTGATGTTGCTGATCACATTTGTTAATGAGATGTCCTTTATTGGAAAGTGAGATTTGTCTGGGCTTTGGAAGGACAGACTGGTTACTGATGGTTAAGTCTCTGTAGCTGGTGTGTGAAAAGCAGGGAAGGACATCTTAGTAATGATATTGAGCGTGTTTTTCAAAGACATATTTCTGACTGTCAGTCTGGCAACCTTGGGGATAACTAGCTTTTTGAGGACATAGATTCTCAGGGACTAATATCATCCAGGTTTCAAGTGTGGGATATTGGGTAGCAAGCTTAATTGCCGTCCCCTGCGCAGTCAGAGTGCCAGCCATTTTTGTCTACGTGTGTGCAGCCCTCTCCAGAACTTTTCTACAGAATTATTAATGACTTTTTTTTTTTTAAAGATTCAAAGCCTAAATGGGAATTATTTGGACACCAGAATCTGTTGTTTAGAACTTACTCTGTTGGTGGATTTATGTTACACAATAATTGAAAAGGCTGAAAACATTTTTGTTTAGAATGTAATGTTAAATATTACTGTCCTTTACTAAGAGGCCTTCCAATACCTTTTGAGAAATAATTGATGAAGTCAAGTTCTGTCATCATTATCATCATCACTACCATCACAATGAGGAAAGGTATTCTCTAGAGTGGAAAGGGCTTCAAGGAAAAAATACTGTCTCATTATTGGATTCTTGTTTGTTTCATTTTTGTAAAAAAAATCAAATAACTAAGGCAGAAATTGTTTGCTACTGCAGAAGCATTGAAATTTTCAGTGATGACTGTTCCTTAAAACTCTTCTCCCAACCTGGAGCAAGCTTTTGTGTTGGCCGTCAGCTCACAAGTAAGGACATGGAGACTTTTTATTAATTACGGAAGTCTGACCTTTAGTTTAGGCTTGTCCCCAACTAGCTCTTGTAACTCAAATTAATCTGCTTCTATCACGTGGCATTTTAGCTCTTCCCCATTCCTGTAAGTCCAACTTGCTCCTTATCTCCCGACATCTCTTATGCATCTTGATTATCTCTTCTTCTTCTCTCTTCCTAGAAATACCACCTATCTCTCCTGCCTAGCTATTGGCTGTTCAGCTTCTTATTAAACCAATCACAGCAACATATCTACATACCGTGTACAAAATATTCCATAACACAGACTCATAAACAAATTCTTTAAAAATAGTTGTAAGGGTTTTATGATTTGAATCTGGTGTCTAATATTCTGAATGCCTGTTCCCCAAATGATGGCAACTTGTTAAGAGACTAAATGAGGTAGGTGGGTCCTTGAAGAATGTATTATCTTTAACCACTTCCTATTGCTGTTTCTGCCTTCTGTCCCACCCTGATGTGAACTCAACTGCTTCATCATGCCTTTTCACCATTGATGGGCTTGGACTCCCTCTATGTCTGTGAGGTAAAGGAAGTCTTTCCTCCCACAAGCTGCATTCATGCAGCATTTTGGCTGTAATAATATAAAGTTAGCCAACCCCAAAGGAAATTTATAAATAGCTTTTCTTCAGAGAAGTAATTTAGTCTTTGATCTGCTTAATTTCCTAAGTATTGGAAAACATACAATGGCCCTTCTGAAGACCTCTTTAGACTTAGAACATTTTTTTTAAATGTTTAGGTAGAAGTATTTGTGCCTTTAACTCATACATCAGCAAGTGACTTAATTTCCCAACTGCCCAAGTTTTTCTGTTTTTACTTAGATGTGTGTTTCAAAACAGATTGTCACGGTAATTCTCTTTCTTGGTTGGGTCTTTGTGTGGTTTTGGTATCATGGTAAGATTGCTCTTCGAGCTGATGAGGGAGGGGGACTTGATCGGGGGAGGAGGAGGGAAATGGGAGGCGGTGGCGGGGAGGAGGCAGAAATCTTTAATAAATAAATAAATTAAAAAAAACAGATTGGCACGTATCATTCTCTCCTATAAGCACTTGTAGTATGTACTGTGTCTCTTTATCCCTTCCCTTTGGAGCTGTGGCTGCTCCTTTAGTAACAGCAGTTTTATAATTTTAAAACAATGGATACAGAAGCAATTCATGAGAATTAAATATACATATAAATACATTTATACTTTTTTCCAAATGAGCAATTTAGTTATTTCAGTGAATGAAAAAAAAATAGGCATATATTTAGGATCAGATGTGTAAAGTTGTTGAAAAAGATGAAAATGATACTTTATTTGATATTTCCTATGTGTATTCATGAAGCTCTACTTAAAAGTACATTACTCAAATCCTGGAGCAAAGTATGTGTGTGTGTGTGTGTGTGTGTGTGTGTATGTGTGTGTTTGTGTGTGTGAGAGAGAGAGAGTTCTCTGTATGAAAATGTATAAATTTATGAAGATCATTAGTTAATCAGTAATTTTCTGCATTTTGTTTTAAAGTAGATGGCAGGAATTTCTTCCTGTACACTGTGTTTTTGACCATAGAGATAATAAGCCTTTGATGATAGTGTGCAGGACTCAGCAGCAAGTACGAAGTGGTTCCAAATGTACACATGACTAATCAAAGGTTCAAGGAGCACTGTAAGATTTGGTGAAAGTGATAGGTTCTCTAAAAACTAAATGGCGCCATTAATGGCAAATGGAACCTTCCTGCCATAAAGAGGCAGATCCTGAACCTAGCTTTGGAGAAAGTTGTTTTTCACACTAGCATTTGCACTAAGTCTCTTAATTTTTTTTTTCTTTTAAAGTAAGTGTTTCTCAATTTCATATCTACATAGTTAGGACTGTATTTTTTTTTTTGGTCTGAAAATAGCAACATATTTCACAAGCTACTCAGAGGTATTGAAACCCATGCACTCAGACATCCATACAACATCTTAAATTGATCACTGTGGCTAATCACTGAAGAAGGCAGCAATTTTAATGTTTAAGCTTGCACTTATTGTGGAAACGGCAACAAATGACCAATGAAAATTTTTATGTTTTAGCAGAAAGAAACGTAATTTATGTCACAAATTCTAGTAGGTTCAGCTTGTGAAGAATATTGAGTCTTGCCTCATCTTTACTGTGCCTGTTGGCTTTTTAAATTTTTTATTAGTAGTAATTGTAAGGACTTGATTGAGATGCAGTTCATACTCTGTGCATTTCATCTATTTAAAATGCAATTGAATAGTATTTAAAATATTCACAGAATTATGTAGCTATCATTATAATTGACACTTGAATATTTTCCTCAGCTGAAAAGGAAATCTTGTACTAATTTAGTTGCCCACAACCATCTCGAACTCTCACTCCCATGGCCCTAGGCAACAGCTAATTGCTTTCTGTCTCTATAGATTTGATTATTCTGGTCATTGATATAGATGCAACCACAGTGTATGGGATCCTTTGTGAGGTTCCCTTCACTTAGCACAATGTTTTCCAAGTTCATCACGTTTTAGCATTTTGCATAGTATCTTCTACTTCTGCTGCTTCTGATAAACATTTTGTTGTTTTCAGTTTATGTCTATTATGAATAATTAACCTACAAAGATTTATATATAAGTTTTATATTTATTTCTCACAGTTAGGTACTGTGCCGTAGGATTTCAAAATGAGCAATTACCAATATCAATTAGATTTTTTATTACTGTCAGAGTTTTCTTATACTATGCTTGGCCAACTCCATGCCAACTGTCTTTTAAAGAATACTTCAAAGACTTGCCTAACATGTCTTGAGTTTGGTCACTAGCAACACGCAAACACACACACACACACACACACACACACACACACGTTAAAACCTTTCAAATTTTCCTCATTATTCCTATGATCCTTTTCATTGTCTGTTCTCTTCTGGCCAACTGTGTTAGTGAGTGAGGAAATTTAATAATAACATTTATTGAGTGTGTATTCAGTAGTAACAAGATAGCTTGCTTTTTGTCTTAAGACTTAAAAACAAAATTTCTAATCATATGTATGTATGCATACCTGTGTGTTGAATATGGAAACATTACTGCAGATGCCCGTAGAGGCCATAAGAGAGTGTCAGGTTCCCTGGAGCCTGAGTAACAGGGAGTTGTGATCTATTGATGTGGGTGTTGGGAAACAATCTCCTGTCCACCGAGCCATTCTCTACCCCTACTAAAATGTTAGATATTGTTGCGGGATATTTGATCACACTGTGACACCCCAAGACTATTAACAAAGTTTGCATCAGGGGGCAGAGCCAGCAGCAAGCTGACCAGAATTAGCCCTAGAGAAGTCAGGAATACTGATAGAGACTATGCACAGGAAAGACTAGGGAGGACTCACTGATGCATCACAAGTTCTCTTATCGATAGGGATAGTTACTAGGAAGGTTCGAAGATGAAATCATTGTAAATAAAAACCGAATTGATTATACAAACTCACATAACTGGTAATGCTGATGACTAAGTTTGATTAGAACTCAGTCTGGCTCCAGACCCGACATCTGTGATCAGGACAATTCATCACAATAAAGACACTTCACTGGGACATTACCTGGCCAGGAGAGTTCCGTTGATGGCAGAAAGACATGGAAGTAAAGATGTGATTGCTCATGGCAGGGGTGTACCCTTGAGAGGAAGGAAAGAAGCAATGATGATCTGGGTGGAGGTGAAGAGAAGGCAAGTTAGCAGAACTTTACTCAGAAAATACAAGCTTCAGCTTTTGGAAATTGGAATGTTAACATTCATAGATATTCATATATATATTCATAGTATATTTCTTTGCTCTCAGAAAATTAAGGATTTATTTGAGTCATACTATATTTTTGAAAAGTATCTGCCAATTGAATTTCATGTGAAACTGAAAGTTGATATATTTTAAGAATGCTTTTATTGACTAACACGTTTCTGTTAAAATAATTTTTGAATAATACACAGACATTTATTTGTCACATTGGCAATCAAATCAAAACAAACAAACAAGCAAACAAAAACACTCTGCTGGATTCCAAAGAGAAATAAGACAGCCATAAAAGGAAAAGGTTGGACTTCCTGTCCTCAATAAACTCACCACCTTTTAAAAGGAACTATATACCATCTCTGTGTTTTCTTTTCCTTTGTGGGTTAGCTCCATCAGAGCCTCTATGTGTTCCAGTTTTAAGGAATGACTTTGGTAGTTTATATAATACATTTATCAGGGTTTGTGCCTTCCTGGCTGTAGGGTATTTATATGTAGATTTCCTTTAGTGCTTCAGAAAAAGATCTTGCAGAAGTTTGAGAAAGAGTGACTGAATGATTCCCTAATAAAGAGGTTCATTTAAAAGAATAAAGCTAATATACCAATAATGGACAAAGTAAAGGCTTCTGCCTTCTTTGCCTCTGCCACGCTAGCTATCTGGTGTCTACAGTGTGCTATATTTGTCTTTTCATAATAGTAGGGTTATAAATGAACAAATATTTCAGTAAAGCTATAAACAAACTAATATTTCTCAGGGTATTACATGCAACAAGGAGGATTATTTTTCCCTTTATAGGTATGGAAAATAAATAATCAATTTCTTATAGTTAATATAATAATCAGGGTAAGACATCCTTAATTTTTTTTTCTGTAGCTCTTCTAGACACAACCCTAATAGGGATTAGATTCAAATAATTACTAATTTTCCTTGAAGTTTTCAATTTTCAGAGACTTGTTCTTCATAAAGCTTGTTTGATATGGGCACCATGAGATCATGCACTAAGCTGCCAGTGTTCCTCAGGACATGGCACAGTTCTTCTATTTACCATGAAAATAAATTAAGGATATATTCTGCAGGAAATCGTGATAATCATGATAATTCTTTTATATAAAAGATTCTTCAAGTGGCTTTTGTTAGTTGGAAACAGGGAAACTGAACCATAGGCTGATGAGTTCAGCATGTGTGTCAATGAAAACTTGATTAGATTAATAAACATGGACAATGGTAGATATCACTTTTGATGCCCCCTCTTATTAATTAGTTAGGGGTGAGGTGTGAAGAGAGCATGTGGGGTGACATCTTAGAAAGTCAGCGAAAGCTATTCACAGCCCTCTAGCTTTCTGCATAGCTTCAGAAAAGTTTAAAAGAAAGTCAGATTCAGATATTTTCTGCCTTCAGTTGTCAGAGCGTCAAAACCACTTTCTCCTCTTTATGTGCTACTTCGGAATTATTTTTATGCCTTAGTTAGTATATTAGGAAACGGAGGGAGACTTCCACCTGCCCTTAAATGGATTCTATAGTTCTTAATTAAATTACAAAAATAACCTTGAAGACAGTCTTCTACGAAGGAAGATTTTCTTGCTTGTGTAGAACACTGTTCCGGGCGGCACATCTCTGCCACTGACAGTGACTGGAGTATTGGGAAAAACTTCTGTCTTGTTAACTGGAAGGTATTTCATTTTTAATTTCTGTAAGCACTAACATACCTGCAATTAGTCCTGAGAAGCCATTTGCACCTTATCTCCATCATTGGCCTTCAGATGGAGCTTGCTTTGAACAGGAATAAAGCTATATTCATCAACTTAAAAATGGTGACTGCAATTCATAGAAAATGATGGTTGTGTTTTCTTTTATGTTCTTCCACTTCGATATCCATTCTTTCTTAGAATTTTGCCTACAGAAAACGAGCCATCCATAACACTTTTAATTCTAGTTTTCAAGAGAGAATTTGCCAATGAGCAGTCAGGAGGTGAGGCTTAGAGCTGCACAATAAACTTCTGGAGCTTTTGTGTCTGACGTTGCTTTTACTTTAGCCTGTGGGATGTCACGCTTCCCCCACCCCCAAGCTATGCTATGGCTTTTGAGTTACAAATAGACTTTTGGAAAGGAGAATTAACTTAAGATTTTTTGAAATCTACATCCACTTAATCACATCTTGGTCTTCAACCTTAAATTTATGTCTAGGTTTAACAAAGACTTCTTTTTAAACTACTAATGTACTTATATGTCACTTTGTGGGTCTTCCCTTTATTTGCTTGTTTAATCCAGGAGTGTATGTTCATGTAGTTTCCCTATATATATGAAGGCAAACAAAAACAATAAAAAACCCCTTTTATAGAGAACTGTCTGAACTACCTATCTTAAACACCTTATTTCAGTCACTCATTTTGTTGATTTGTTTACTGAGAGCCTGCACTGCCAGGACCCACCAGGTAATAAGGATCTAGTATCAGACAACATAGATAAAGGTCTTTCTCTGGCAGAGCTTATAGTTTGGTAGGAGAGACAGAGAATCACTAAACTTATAATCACTTGCTAAACAAAGAATACCTATTGACCCATTGGAAGCAAGTAATATAATGGCAGCTCTTGGTTTGGGGCACTTGTCTATGTCATCAGTACCTTGCTTTTCTACAAATTGACTTCTTCAAATATTGGGGGTAAGGGAAGATCTGGGACAATTTTAAGGAAGCTAGGGAGAGAAATGAAGTGATTTCTTTTGATATTAGTAACATAAAACTTATTGTCATTGTTTATTATTATTATTATTATTATTATTATTATTATTATTATTATTATTATTATTAATGTGTGTGAGCAGGTGCCTGTGCAGGTCAAAGGACAATGTGAGCTATAATTCTTCAAGTGCTGCCCACTGTGTCTATTGACACAGGGTTTCGCAGTGTCCTGAAACTCCGCTATGTAGGTTAGGCTAACTGGCTAACAAGTGCTGGGCTCCAGCTTCCTCTTCTTCAGAATCAGCATTGTCCATGTACACACCATTCCCACCACGTCCAGCTCCTTGTACATGGGTTCCTGGGGCTTTCACTCAGATCCTTTTGCTGAAGGAGAGCCCTTTACTCACTGAGCTCTCATCCAAGTTTAGACAGGAAGAATTTTAAAAGCACAATTGTCAGAAATATTTTCAAACATTTAGAGCCTTGAGTTGCCATGTAAAAATGTGTGCTAAAAATGTCTTTACCTCTAGCTAACAGATTTGAACTGAATGTTATACAGAAAAGGAGAAGAGATGAAATTGGCCAGGAGACTCCCTGGTGAACTTCGTACAATAGACTAACCCCAAGGTCATAACCTCTGTCAGTGTACTCTAAATAGCTCTATTTAAACATACACTTGTGACAGTCAGCCAAAATTGGGTGCTCTTTAGAATGGTATAAGTTGCTTGTACACCTAAAGTTTCCAGAAATAATGGGTAGTCACGGAGGTAATGGTACCCTCAGGACCATTAACATTTGCTCTTCGTGGTTCAGGGATTCTCAACTAGTACTCTCTTTTGATGAACAGCCTTCAGGGATGTGGGCTTTGCTGGGACCTGTTCCATGAATCCATCCCACGTATTGTACCTGTCTTGTGCATCATTCTGCTTCAAAAGACAGGAGTCTGACATGCTTTTGTATATCAGAATCCCACTATAGCAGGATAAAATGCGAAGTCTTGACATAGAAAAACTTTCTTAATGAAAGTGCTGGTTCATGCCTTTAAAACCAGCACTTAGGTGGCAGATACAGGGAGAGCTCTGTGAATTCCAAGCCAGCCTTGTCTGCATAGGAATTTCCAAAACAGCCAGGCTGAATAGAGAGATCCTGCCTCAAAATAAACTAGCAATTAAAGAAAAAATAGGTAATTAAGAAAAACTGTACTTATAAAAGGGTTCTTTTGTACTGTTGTGGGAGGTGAGCTGGTGAGGTAAGAAACCATTTTCTAAGTGCTGAAATAGGAAAATACTCCCCCCAACATCCCTGCCACCCAAACAGACAAATACACACAGGCGAACAAACAAAACACCAAACCTTTTGGATGGAAGTTTGTAGAAATATCTTTTTGGGGAAATTTTTTAGGATGATGCTTTGCCTGATTGTGGTTTCAGAAATCCACTTTTCCTGTATAAGAAGATATCTGCAGGCCATAGATATATATTCTATTTTCTGAAGAGGAATCTTATGGGTCTCGGGAGAGCCGACTTCCACAAGCCTGCTGGCTTTCATGCTCATTTATAGCCTATTCTAATGATTCTGCAACTCTTCTGTCATCTCTCTAGTGTAGGAAGGCAGATTCTGAGGTTTGTTTTTAGACCTTTACTCCAGAAGAGTAAATGGAGATATAAATGCGTGCAGAGGTAAGTAGTGTACGTGCATGGATGCAGATGAGCAGGGCACTTTATCCTGTTTATGAAAGATACTGATGGTTTTGTTTTTATCTAAGACAGATTTAGTGGGAGCCACATTAACAATCAATGATAAAGAAGCAAAGAAGAAAATAAGTGAACAAAATCTGAAAAACAAACAAACAAAACCCACAAAAACCAATGCACAACAGAATGGATACTGTCCTGGGGTGCTATTTTAGGAATGTCAGTGTATTTGGTTAGCTGTGCGTTTAGATTTCAGACTTCGTGTTTCCTAAAGTGCTGCCTATTTTGTAGATCCACCTGAAGCCTTCTGTCTGCTCTGCTCTAAATAGAAGCACTGGGCTTTAAACATGACTCCACGATAAAATAACTGCTCTGGACTCTAGTGGAATTTCACTGGCAATATGGTTTGTAATTTACAGAAGATCCCAACAAAATACACCCCCTCTACAGACAGAATGGTTAAAATAGAAAATTTATTCCGCAAATTAGGTAAAAACAAAATCAAACCACTTATTTCAGGTTTTTGTGAACAATTTGATGGCTTTGATGACTTACTGATCAGTGAAGGATAAAGCTACTTACCCTTCTGAAGTATAACTCGAGTATGGGGTTAATTTAAGGTAATGGCCAGCATGTATGAATACAAATTATTATTGTTATTATTATTATCATTATTATTGCTTAAGTGAAAGAATACTACTTCGTTGAATGGTAATGTGACATCAAGCATTTTGCTTTACTGTGACATATTTATCTGCCTCTTATGACAGTACAAATGCAAAAGCATTTCATAGCCATAAACTATTCCTACCAGGTAGCAATGCCACAAATTAAAGCAGAGGTAGATTTCGATTGCTGGCACTGACGAGAAACATCTAGACACTGGAGGGGTGGCAGAGCTAATTCTCTGGTTGCTGTTCATCTTGGAGACTGTGTTCCAGTTGTAGCAGTTCTTCCTTGCTCTCACTTCCTCCGACTTCTGCATAAGGCTCCTTCTCGGTTAGTCTTCCTGCTGGTGGCATGGAAGAGCTGAGTGAGCATCATTACAGAGAGGTCAGACATGAGTAGTCCATTGCACGAAAGTCATTAAGTTAAACCAGATACCATTTTAAAGACAGAAAAGTTTTGCTAATTAGCAAGTAAAAGCCAAAAGTGGATTCTTTATTATGCGGTCTTTACTGCTTTGATAAAATGAACATTGGTAGCAAGAACAAAAAGTTGTTCTGGGATTCAAATATGTTTATTTTCTCTTTGTGATGCTCTTAGTAGATGATGATTTCAAATACACAGTTTTTCCAGAAACATTAGTATATTATGTGTCACATGCATCCGTCACTGCAGTCGTGCTGATGCCGTGCTGTGCTTATAACCATGCAGAGACATGGGACCTGGAATCCAGGAAATTATAGTACAAATCTGGAAGAATTTCACATCAAAAATTCTTTTTAGCTTTACCGATGGTGTGAGGTGGTAATATAGCTATTATATTAACAAATTTGGCTTTGCCTGTGTTTCAGTGATTTCATATTCTGCCATTTATTTGTTTGTTGGTTGGTTGGTTGGTTTATTGAGACAAGGCCTCATTGTGTATCCCTGGTTATCCTAAAATGCTCTCTGAGAACCAGGCTAGACTCAGAATCATAAAGATCCATCTGCTGGAATTAAAGGCATGTGTCTCCCTCCACATCTGGATATATTTTCATTTTATAACCTATATTACAGAAACGTTCTGAGAGGATGCTGCAAGGAATAACAGTTATAGAGAATGAAAAAACATGGTTAAAACTACAATGAGAGTATTAAAAAATATTTCACCCACTCGGAAGGTATCTTTCCCCACTATGAAACGACAGTATTTTTCCAGTTATGTATGTTTTAGCCTGAAAACAGGCCACTTTATAAGAACCTTTATGAAGCCAAGAATTCAAATTTAATCCAAATTCTGAACCCCAGAAAGCGGAATATATAAAAATCCTGAGCAAATTTCTTTCAACAGCTTTCATGAGACAGGAAAAGAGAGAGTTTATTTTGACTCCGGCTCAGGTCCAGAGATACAGTTGAATTCTTAGCATCCTGATGCTTCTGATTGACAGGGAGTACCTACTTGCGGGATTTCTAGCTCACTTCTCCAGTGTCTGGAAGATTACATTTGACTGCCCCAATATTAATAACCAGATTTGATCTTAGGCCTGTCCAAGGTCAAACAGACTGGCCAGGTCAGCCTGTTTGTCTGTGTGCAGGCTCTGTGACGTCTACTCAGAGTGACAGGTAGAGGATGGGGGCGGGGTCAGACAAGGGTGTTAACCTTCAGCTCACTCAAAGAAGGCTCTTCCTGCTGAGAACAAAGAGCCCCAGGGCTTCCAGCCACCGTTTCTTCCCCTCCCCCACCCTGTGATCTCACTGCTCTCTATTTTCCAAGATGATGAAGTGCTATTGAAGGAATGCATTTTTAGAAGAGGTACACTACTTAAATAATTTGGATAAAAACGTAGCGATATGCATTCCTGCTTTTGTTCAGGATTTTCATTCAGCTTTAACAACCTTTTGTGGGGTGAGCTCAGTTTGGCCTGGGACTTCACTAGCCATCCTAAACCATTGTGTTTCTGAAATGCCCCTGAGTTTGTAAGCGCATACCTACCTCTGCAGCAACATTCAAGACATATTTTTAAAGCCTGCTAACATAACTTATGAGAACCCACAGCTCCTAGTATGCTACCATAAAACACATCAAATAAACTTTTTTTTTTTTTAATTTACATCTTTCTGGGTAAAAATTCCTAAGAAGCTATTTGGTTCCTAATTGATTTTCTACGTCAGTTGTTCATTGACTAGATAAGTAGTGCCTGTGATATTTGATTACAGAGCAAGGCACCCATTTAACCTTCTGTTCTTTCCTGGCAAGGATTTCAAATACAATAGAACGTTCCTCCCTGAGGCCCAGCAGGATTAGACAGCTAGTGCTAATCCCTGATAGGCTGAAATAGACCTGATAGAACTTCACCTCACTTGTTCAGGATTATACTCATGAATTTCAGCTCACCCAGAAGCATTAACCCTTTGGGGACTTGGGCTGAGTACTCTATCCTTTAAAACAAAATAAGTAAGCAGGAACCTATTAATACATTTTTATTTTTTTTTATTGAAATATAGTAAGAAATTTGAGGTAAGCACAGACATGTGATTCAACTTGTTTCCAGCAGAGTCCGCATCTCCAGCATATTGGTTCCAAGCTTTCCCTTCAGTTGTTGTCTTAAATATAATTTTGTTTGGGGACTTTCTGAAAAGTTCTGGTCTGTGTAATAGCTTTGCCTTCCTGGTCACGGTTAAATCATATTGTGGAGGTGGAGGATGAATGACTTCGTATAAAGTAGGCCCTCTATATTCTAGGTTAACTGGAACCAAAGCAAGTATGAAAATCCCCAAACCTCATTTCAGGCAGGGGTTTCCAATCTCTTCCCATGCCTTTCATTAGAGTAAATTCCATAGGTTTGAGTTTAATTTTCTCTCATTCCCCTCTGGGGGATATGAAAATGAACTAAGAAATGGCCAAGAGGCAGGAAATCAGTGGGAGCAAAGAACTAGTAAAAGGTATAGTTAATCCACAAATTGGAAAGTCAGCCCCATGTTAATCAAAACATGAAAGGAAGAGCACACAGCCTTTCGGTGCAGGTGGCAGTACTGGACTTTATCATGACTTTAATAATTTAAACATTGAAATATGTGCTTGACACGATTAGGCCATCAAGCCGAGGTCCTTGCAAAGTCATAAGGTTTGAAATGGGTTATTAGTGACAACTAATACAGCCTGGGGGCACCACAATCATGGAAGAGATTACTTTGAGTCATCTAGGCCTTTTCTGTTGATGCTTTAAATATTCATATTTACAATTAGTTCTATTAATTGTCAAAACATGGGATTCTGCTTTGGATAATCAGAGGACTTCCTACCATGTTCATAAGTTCTAGGGGAAAGTGTAGGCTTGTGATGATCGGTATGACCCCGTTGCCTATGATCATTTTTCTAAGTTGTAGGTAGCTTAAAACTGCCATCTGTACATTGGCCTCTCTTCTACAATTGCTTTTGTTAGTGGGTGCATGAGAGTTTGATTCAGCAAAAGCATTCATTAAAAAATTAATGGAGCATGTGAAATCATGATATGAAAGATATTTCTGCAGGATCTGTGAGATGAGCTGTTGTGCTTTTTGAGATCCCTTGCCAGAAAGATGTATGTTCTCCAGAACAAGAGAGGAGAAAGGTTTCTGTTTGGAAGCCATTTGAATTGCTAACATTAAGTGGACACAATGCTATGTTCTAAGGAAATTTCACTTTGCTTGGTGGGAGGTGGAGAGGAGCTTGCTGAGTATGAAGCTGTGACTTGAAATCATTCTGCCAACTCTTTAATTAACAAGCCTCCCTTTTACTTACTTTTGTGCTAATTTTTTGTGTCTAATTTTCATGGTTTTAGAGCACAGAGATGATTTCTGTTGTTCCATTTAGGTGACATATTATTCCAATTAATTGGAAAAGTACTCCCATGGGATGGATGGCTGGAAGATGGGGCTACTTAGGCTCCAGCTCTTACCGTGGTCCTGGAATTTGCCCTTTTCTCCTCATATGATTTTGCATATGCCATGCCCGAGATGCCAGATCTTTGTTGCATGTTATAAAATTCTATTGCATCAGCATGAACAAAGCAGAAATATTATACATGTGAACCTTTCACCCCATAAGACATATAACAGATTGAAAAGCTCCAGACCAGGCTAAGGGGAATGCTTACAGCCAGCATGGACAGGCTTACAGATGACTAAAAAGCTGGTATTAATAAATCTCAAAAGGAGAAGAATAGGAGCAGAGATTTACTGGAGTCTATGTAATAATAGAAGGATGCGTGGCTGGGCCATGTGCATCTTTGTACTGTATGTTAGAACTCAGAATCTTCTGTGTAAGGCGGAGACACAGATTTCAAAACAACAAAGGAAAACTTGATGTTTGTTTGTTTTTCCTATTTGCTAATAAAGCACTAATTTACCCCTGGGATAATTAAGTTAGAAGATTCTGGAAAAAAAATAATTCGTTTTCTAGTCATAAGGACAAAAGAGACCTTGAAGAGTCTCCTCTGTGATAGATAGAAAACATTAAAGCCATCTTCCAAAGACATCCATTTGCAGAGTTTTAGAGAAGGGATGTTTTTAGTTATAGCAATGGGATGCCATATGACCACGTGAGTGAAGAGATAATGGCTGAGATGAAAACTCTAAAGCAAATGCATTGTTTGTGTAATTTTATTCCTAGACTGTTGAAAAAAACTTATAAGGGTTTTTGTTAAAGCATTTTGCCCTAAACAGTATGGTTTTAACCTACTTTTTAAAGGAGTTTAGGCATATGTAGTTTTAATTAACACTTGACCCTTGATTTGGGAATACATAATAATTAGTATAGTTCATATATAACATCTATACATATATAAAATAACATATATACATACATACACACATATTTATACAACTTGTCTTTTAACCATACCATAACTGATAGTATGATTATTGTCTTATCTGTTCCTTACAATAGTCTTCTGAGACACATAGGTTTGTCCAGTTTGAAAATAGGTCATAGCAAGCTCAGATGTATGAACGTACAGGCGTGTATGTACAGATAAGGCTCTGGCATTCAAGCCTGGACTTGCCTACCAGGAGGCTATGTTCTTACTCTTGTTCATTGTAAATGTGATGCGATCATCTTGGATTCCTTGAACACCTAGAGTAGTCTTGGAAAACATCAGAAGGATACAGATGCATTTGGCAGTGTCTATCCCTGAAGTCATTCTCATCCTCCATCAACTTCAGAACTATCTGGGAAGTGATCATAACAGGTTAGGAAGTGAATGAGACTTTACATGTGGAGAGAGTACAGGCACAGAACAGGAGTGTCAAGTACTCATGATGGCAGAGCTGAGCCTGGCAGCGATTGGGTAGGAAGATGTCACCTTAGGAGGTACAATGCAGTTGAGATGAGAAGCTGGTGGCTTGAGTCAGTAGAGAAGGTTGTTTTCTCCCAGATTATGGCTGGGTCAATACGGCTGTAGACAGTGGTCTTCTTAGCAGTGGGAGACTGTCATCCAGCCATTGAGGAAAACAGTACATGGTTGAGGGAGCTGTAGAGCCTCTTTCCAGTTCAACGTGAGAACTGTGACTGTGAGCAAATATTTGTTAATTTGTGAATTTAAATAAAGGCGTCTTAGACTCAACAGCAGACCAAGCCACTGGCTTGCATTGTTCATTCCCAATGGAATAGAATAATGTCCTATCGATCAGTACATAACAACATTACTCTCAATATATACTTCCAGATTACAGAATGAGTGCTGAACACAGGGAACTTAGTGCTTTAGCTAGTATCCATATAATGGAATGTGAGAGATAATTTCTACTTCATATAAAATTGCCAGGACCATACTTTATGATTGAGTTTTTGCAAGGAATAAAATATTTAGCAATAATTTCAAGTCAATTCCCAGGCACTTTCCTTAAGTAATACCTTGTTTTTAGCTGTTCATCATCATGTAGCTATGTGTTGTGTTTGTTAAACGGCTGACACATACAAGAGGAAGTGACTTTCTTCTTAAAACAGCTTTAAATTGTAGGAGAGTGATCTGTGTTATAAGGTGTTTAGGAGTCAATGTGCTAATGGAGCATTAATCGGCAAATTACTAGTATTCATAATATTTTCTAAGCTTAAAATCTAGTTAAAATTAATGAAACAGCTATGTCATGAATGCTATGCATATTTTATTTATGAAAAACATTTTTTAGACCAAATTAAATATTCTTTGGAGTTTTTTGTTTTGTTTTTTAAAATTAGATCTTAAAAGCAGCCTTGAAATTGACCACAACTGTACAGTAAAATCTAAAGAAATAAAAACAACACAAACGCCTTGGAGTGTTTTCAGTGATCAGCATTAAAACTGAAAGGTACACATGAAACACGTGTATATTTGAAGCGTGGACTTCATAACATGCAAAGCAATTGCAGAAAAGAATATGAGAGGGTCTTCACAATCTATGACTTTCCTGGACAGTAGACCTTTGGAGAATTCTACATTGACTTCTTTCTGAGGCTGGATTTCAAATAATGGAGCTGTCATTTTCTTCATTCTTTCCTTTCAAAATATGTGTGGGGGGAAGATTAATATCCAAAGCAGGTACCATTACACCGTGTGGGCCCTGGCATGCCAAGCACTCTCCTAAAGCAATGTATTACAGTTCCAGATCCAGATGAGACTTCACCACCCAGTTAAATGCAACCTCTTAGCTAGAGCTTCCGCCAGCAGCACAGAGGACCACAGTCGTATATCCTTCTACATGTCTAGCTCCTGAAGTAACTAATACAATTGTCTTTTGTTTGTTCATTTTTTAATTGCATAATGGAATCTGAATTTCCAGAGATTGTCTTATACAGCATTGTAAACCAAAATGAAAGCGAAACAATACTAGACAAAGCAGAAAGGGAGAAAGGGACATTCTGTTTTGCTGCTTTTGAATGGAAAACTATGAGATTTCCAGTCAGCTCTTCTTTTTTTTTTAATTTTATTTATTTAATAAGGATTTCTGCCTCCTCCCTGCCTCTCATTTTCCTCCCCCTTCCCCCGTTCAAGTCCCCCTCCCTTATCAGCTCAAAGAGCAATCAGGGTTCCCTGGCCTGTCGGAAGTCCAAGGACCGCCCACCTCCATCCAGGTTTAGTAAGGTGAGCATCCAAACTGCCTAGGCTCCCCCAAAGCCAGTACATGCAGTAGGATCAAAAACCCATTGCCATTGTTCTTGAGTTCTCAGTAGTCCTCATTGTCCGCTATGTTCAACAAGTCCGGTTTTATCCCATGCTTCTTCAGACTCAGGCCAGCTGGCCTTGGTGAGTTCCCGAGAGAACATCCTTTTATATCCTTCAGGCCATCTCAGTAGAGAAACTAAGAACTAGAGAGTGTGGAAGCTGAATCATTGTCCGGTCTCTCCTAACTAGATCATGTCTGGGCTGGAAGCTACACGGTAGATCAGTGGACACAGATTCTGAAGGAGGTCAGATTTATTCTCATTTAAAGCAGAAAACTTTAATAACAGATGCTAAAGAACTTTTTTAAAACAAGCTGGGTAATGGGGTCACACGCTTTTAACCCCAACACTCAGGAGGCAGAAGCAGGCAGATCTCTATGAGTTTGAGGCCATCCTCGTCTACAAGAGCTAGTTCCAGGATAGGCACCAAAGTTACACAGAGAAATCCTGTCTTAAAAAACTAAAACAGAAACCAAACAAACACAAAACAAAACAAAAACCACACACACAAACATGTCCTCTTACGGTCTGAGCCAATGCTATTTGCTCGTGCCATGAATAGCAATATAAAAAAACCCACAGTAGAAATCTTTTGACATTTGACTAAATCATTCATACACTGTCTCATGTGTGTCTCTGTGTGTGTTTGTGTGTGTGTGTGTGTGTGTGTGTATTTTAAACATCATCTCCAGAATGGAATTTCTTTTCCATAAATGACTCTGATAAAAGTCAATCTTCCAAGTGTTTTACAGCATCATGGTTCCCAATCCTCAGCAGGGAAGGCCCAGCTAATATGAGACACATGCTAATAAGACACTGATTTTCCATTTTTAATGTCCCGTGCAATGCCAGATGATGTATCCAGCTAACCACTTGAAACCTTCCAGTAAAGGTTTGATAATAGATGTCATTATTGAATGTCCTCATACATGCCCCTTTGAAACAAATGATCACCTTTTAGGGGACAGAGACAAAACACATTTACTTGAATAAAATGTTTAATAAAGTACATCAGGACTTGTTTTTATTGGTACTAGTCTATGAATACTTTATGTGCTAATTTAGGGCTTAAGAGTACTTAGTCATCCCAGGGCTCCAGTCTGAAAAAAGCATGTACCTTATTATTATAAACGCCAACCTTTAATGTTTAGAGCATATTTATAAAACATACTTGTCCTCTTCTTAAAACTGAAAACATCTGGTACAGATTTTCTGCTAAAATGCTGTGGATGTGAGCGCCCAGCGGTAAGGCAGGCTGCCATGCTGAATAGGAAGGGAGCTGACCTACTGCACGCAGCACCAGTCGGCCTGTGAAAACAAACAGGCAAAAAGAGGCAGATGCTTCATCGAGCTTAGCAATTGTAATTTGTTGTTCATTAAAAGTAATTCCCACACAGGCATTCTTAATTTTAATAAAGTGTAAGGACATTTTTTTTTACTCTATAAATCTGGCCTAATAATTTTTTTCCTTTAGCATAATTTACACTGACATTTGATGGGCAGTTGATTGGAGCAGGGTGACTTCCTGAGAATGAAAATTAATTATAATTTTTGCAGCCTTCATTAGACTGTTCTGTAGCTACTGTGACTGAGCAGCAGGGAACTGGCCCTGAAGTGCCGGGTACCACTGGATCATTTGCTGTGGATTCTCCCTTTTAAGGTTAAGGGACCTTTCCATTGTATTTTTTATGTCTACATAAAATGAGGATTTGTGATAAAAAAAATTTCCTTGTGCTTTGAAATACACTTGAATATGTATTTACACTGGCGAAGACAACCTCATACTAATTGAACATCACACTGTGTGGTCTGTGAAATACATTCAAGTACACAGTCACGTGTTAGTTCTCAGCTTTCTATAATACCTAATAATGTCTGAAGTTTTGCAAATTGTTACATATGCACAGGGAACATGGATTTTAACAACAGGCAACTCATTGTTCAGAGTTGCAAAATTCTGCTGAGACCCATTTTAAAGCAATGAGCATGATACTATACTGCCAGTATTGACTTCCGATGAAACAGATTTGTAGAGAAACCAAACCCAGTACAGAGTTATGATCTGATTGATGTATATAATGTGATTTCAGGAAATACCTTCTAAAGTGTCTGTGTACTCGGAAACCTCTGTAGTACCTAAGAGGAAATGGAACTGTTTTCAAGAATACATTATTTTGCTTTGCAACTTGTGACTTTTGTTATTTATAAAACACACATATTGATGTATTTTCTAACAGAAGGTAAGAATCAAGGGTATTTATGAGCCAACAGATCAATTTGCAAGTTGGATTTATTTTGCTATAAAAATTCAGTGCATGAGACTTTAGATTTCAGAAAATCTTGAGACTATAAGAAATAAAAGCATGTCTATAAGGTTTGTGTCAACCATTTAAAAAAAGCCCATGGTTCCTCTTTTCCTCTAAAAGTGGTTGAATTTGATAGCATTAGCACTATTTTGTTAGATTATGTAGGATTTTAATTAAATGCTTCATAGATCCTTTTGCAGCCTCTATTTTTTATAGCCACAGTTCTGAATTTCCATAATTAACTATACAGGAAATGGTTTAAAACTGCAAAGAACGTCTCCTGTTTTATAACACAATTCCTGTTTCTGTGGAGTATGAACAAGACAGTGTTTATTGTAGTCAGAAAAATCGCTGGCGTGATTCTGCATACGCGAAGAATCTCTGGGTTGTCTCAAATGTTAGCTGCCCATTCGCAGACAAACAAGCTTTTAGTGTGCAATTTAGGTCAATGGATGGAGGGGAGAAGATGTGTTTAGGCGACAGATTTTAAATCACCATAATATAAATATGCTTCCCTTTTCATCCGGAATTTGCTTTCTTTCAAGGTAATTTAGTGCTGCAGACATGCACTCACGACTGTCTTTGTAATTTTAGGGATTAGGATAGTGAGGATTAAATGGTGACCCTTAATCTTCAATATCAACTTTAGGAGCAAAATATAATATGCAAATGGAACACATTCATTTTGTGTTTATGTATTTTAATCTCTATAATTTAGTTGTAAGAAGATGGAAACTCATCTTTGCTTTATTTATTTTGAGTCCTAAAGCAAGATGCCATTAAAATCTCTATCCTTCTATCTTAGTGGATAAATGTTTATCCTTTAGGGCTTAAAATACAATTTTTTTTTTTACAGGACCCTGACTTTAACATAAGAATGTCTTTCTGTCAAGGGAAGTGGCATGCATGTCTAACATACAAAGAGAGTTTAACTGACCTGTGTTGCACGAGTTAGTAGCTGTTAAGTAAAGCCTTGAAGAAAATGTATTTGAGATAAAAGTTGTTTTAAGTTTAGTTCTAGAAGTCAGTAAATTACAATTTCATTAATAATATTAGTGTATTTCTGATGAGATTGACTTTGCTCATACCGCGCTTTTCCCTTCTGGTTTGAATTTCAGTGTGTAGACAGGAATGTCTTCTAAAGAAAACATTTATTAGGGTGAAATATTAAACTGATAGAAAAATCTGGGACGTATTCCCTTAAACAAATAAGCAAGGGAGCTATGTTAAGCAAGCAGATCAAAAGAGAAATACAGTGTGAAGAAGAGAAACAAAGAACCTCTGTATGCCTCTGGCTTTTGTGAGGGAGTAGGGCTCGGACACTTGCTTTGGCCTGGCTCACTAGTTTCTTTATCCATGTATTTTCCAGCTCTGTAGACAAAGGTTTGCCAGATCTCTGAATATGAAATTCAAATGTCTTCCATATAGAATCGATTTTATTTTGAGCTGTGTAGGATGAATTAAAGGTTTCTTTCAAGGTTTATTTGTTTGCTTTTGTTTCTTGGGTGTTGTTTTGTTTTTGATTTTTCAAGATAGGGTCTCTCTGTGTATCTCTGGCTGTCCTAGGCTCTCTTTGTAGACTAGGATGTCCTCAGACTCAGAGATCTGCCTGCTTCTGCCTCCTGAAGGCTGGAACTGAAGCATGTGCCACCATGCTTGACAAGTTAATAGTTTCTTATACTGCCAAAAAATTTAGTTAATTTCAGGTTACAAGTTGTCCTTCAAGGTTTTCAAACAGGGATAGTTAAAAAATAAAGAAATAAATTGAAGAGATATCTTGAGCTTCTTCTCAGGCCCAATATTATGTCATCACAGATACAAGGGACGTGCAATACCAGCCACAAAATTATTTAAGCTAAACTTTTCCATCTCCAAATCTGAATATTTATTTGATTGTGACATAAAGCATGTAAAAGTGCACTTAATAAGCTTTGGCTTTTGATTCTTATTATCATGGTCATGATGGATTTTATGGCAAGGAATTCCGCCTCAGAGTATAACTGTGTATTCAGACTAACACTATCACATTTAGGATATTTCAAGGTTTGATGTTATGAGCCCATCGCTCACCGGACAGTGCAGTGTCTTGACAAATGTCTTGGAGTCAGACTATTCCACCCCTGAGTCTTGGCTTTACTACTTTGTTCTATGATCTGGTGCAAGTTTCCAAATCTCTTGAAACTTCGATTTTGACAATTGTAATATTAAATTCTTATACTTCCTCTATAATAAGGATTTGTGGAGATTAAATGAGATAATGAATGTTATGTCTTTGCACAGTCCCTAGAACATAGTCCATGATTAAGTAAATAACAGTTATTTTTTATGAATCCCATTTTGCTACTCCATTGAAACGAGTTTCCCAAATTGCATTTAGGAAAGGCAGTTTCTGAAAAAAATGTTATTTTCACCATTAATTCTCAAGAATCCATCAAAACTTGTTAGCAGTGAGTGGCCATAGCCAACTGGAAGTAGTACTGTGTTTCTTTCATTTGAACTCATTCATGCTTTGTCAGGTTAAATCCATATTTATCCATATTAAACTGAATCTGATAACATCTGGAAATCTACATTTAAAACTCAGGGAATAAATGCTGGAAGGGGACAATGTGGCATGACTTCTTAAATGAAGACACAGATATGTTAGCATTTCTCAGGTTGAGTGAGGATCATGTCAGGAATGAAGAAGTTTGGGCCTTGCAAGAGCAACAAATCCTTATAATTGTACCAGTTGTGATGTTCATTGTTGCATTTACCAGAATTTCTGTTTGTCCTGTCCTGGGTAGATATATAAAAGCCATATCCTGGTCACGCTCTCAGACTATCTAACCTGATTTGATCCTTAGGTAAATGTCACCTCCTCCAGCTTTAGAGTGAAAGTCTTTTGATGATTTTCACCCAGTTGTGCTTACCTGACCATGGCAGACTGGGAACAGGATCCCCCAAATTTATTCACATACATGAAGATGCAAGTGGAGATTTCAAAACTGATTCTGAAAGACTGCTGATCATTTAGCTGTCTGGGCCGGATGGAGGTAGAGACATCTATCCCTATGATCTTCCAGCCACAAGTTCAGCACTGCGTACACCATCTGACTTAAATATTATTTTTAAAGTTGAAAGTTCTTCCTTAATTATTTAATTTTATTTTATGTGCATTGGTGTGAGGGTGTCATGTCTCTTGGCACTGAAGTTATAGACACATGTGAGCTGCCATGTGGGTGCTAGGAATTGAACCAGGGTCCTCTGGATCAAGAGCTGGTACTCCTAACCACTGAGCAATCTCTCCAACTCCATACATAAATTTTGAACTTAATCTGCTCTCCATATTTGTTGTTATAAAGCCGAAGATATGAGTGTAATAAGAATTATCTTTACCTCCATCTCCAAATTATTATAGATGCATATAAGGGAGCTTAAGAAGAATCCATGATTTAGAAAAATTTTTTTTTCTTGGTTTGAAGCATTAGATCAGTGGTGAACAAGGTTCATGGCTTTTGAGGAAATCACTCTCATAGACAATAGGCTCAGGATGTTTGTCACCTTCCCCAAGAACAAAAAATTCTCTGATATTTGACAGCAATGTCCCCCCCCTCCCCAAGTCTAAACTGAATTTCAAAGCTTAAGAAACTCTTATATTTAAAGTCTGAGTCATAAAAAAACAAAACAAAAGCCCCACAATATCTCCCAAACCCTTTCTTACCTATTTCTTTAATGTGCTTGTGAATTCATGCTTATGACAATGCAAAAGTGATGTTTTACAATGTTGAAATTTTGTGAAGGCAGGCTAGAGAGGCTAGAGCCTAAAGAATTCTTTCTGGGGTAGCCGTAAGGAAAAGGTTCCCGGCGATGGACTTTGAATGGGATTTTATAGTATTTACAGGATCAACTAAGTCATGCAAAGACGAGGCTATGTAGAGGAGAAGGCTGTGAGATTGCCTGGAGTATGAGGAACTCTGTTTTCTTATAGGTGTTGCTGCCTAACCATCATACTACATGAAAGGATCAAGAGAAAAAGCCTTCTCAAGTTAAAATTTAATGTCTAACTCTCTTCCTTGCTAAGAAGGGATGTAAATATACTGTGATCCTTATATTTTCAAGTCTTGACTTTTGAAAAAGTGATTCATCTATAAAACAGCTATATGAGGTTTTTTTTCTTTTCCCTTAATGGACAATTTTTCAACTCTCAATCTAAAATTTCTAGTCAACATTACAGATTACTTGGTCTATAAAGAAAGGGAAATTATTTGAGCAATTTTACTGCTCGAGTTGCAGAAAACAAAGTAAATTAAACTCAAAAATATGTTCCCTTTAAGCCATTGCATATGTAATCATTGAGGAAGAAGATTTCTGAAGTCTATGCCAACAATGTCGACTTTATTCTGCATTTGTTTGGAGTCTTTTTTAGTTTGGGTCAGTTTGTGTCAGTGTCTAGTGGAAGAATGCTGCTTATTTCTTTGCATATATTTGTATTGTCAAGTACACAGAACCTGTTTATTAATATTAGATTAGTTTAAAGAGGAGGAGGGAAGGAGGGAGGCAGTGAGAGTAAAATAGAAAGAAGAGAAACACGAGGAATAGAAAGGAAGGGCAGGAAGGAGCAAAAATGTATGGATTGATTGGTCATGGTAGTGTGAAGGAGAAAATCTAAAACTGTATTTGATCAAATAAATAGAGAAAAAAATTGAAATGATATGTTTGGTATGGTAGCACACATCTTTTTTATTTTATTTTATTGAGCTATACAGTTTTCTCTGCTCACCTCCCTACCTCTAGCCTCCTTTTCAGCCCTCTCCCATGGTCCCCACGCTCCCAGCTTACTCAGGAGATCTCGTCTTTTTCTACTTCCCATGTAGATTAGACTCATCTATGTGTCTCTTAGGGTTTTCATTGTTGTCTAGGTTCTCTGAAATTGTGATTTGTAGGCTGGTTTTCTTTGCTTTATATCTAAAAACCACTTATGAGTGAGTACATATGATATTTGTCTTTCTAGGTCAGGGTTACCTCACTCAATATGGTGTTTTCTAGCTCCATACATTTGCCTGCAAATTTCAAGATGTTGTTATTTTTCTGCTGTGTAGTACTCCATTGTGTAAATGTACTACATTTTCATTATCCATTCTTCAGTCAAGGGGTATTTAGGTTCCTAGGAGTTGAGCATATGTACTTGTGGAACAATTGAGTGTCCTTTGGATATATACCCAAAAGTGGTATTGCTGGGTCTTGAGGAAGGTTGTTTCCCAATTTTCAGAGAAATTGCCATACTGATATCCAAAGGGGCTGTACCAGCTTACATTCTCACCAGCAATTCAGGAGTGTTCCCTTTAACCCTCATCCTCTCCAGCATAAGTTGTCATCAGTGCTTTTGATCTTAGACATTTTTACAGGTGTAAGTGGAATCTCAGAGTTGTTTTGATTTGAATTTCTCTAATGACTAAGATGTTGAACATTTCCTTAAATGTCTTTCAGCCATTTTAGATTCCTCTGTTGAGAGTTCTCTGTTTAGGTCTGTACTCCATTTTTTTAATTGAATTATTTGTTCTTTTGATGACAAATTTCTTGAGTTCTTTGTATATTTTGGAGATCAGACCTTTGTCTGATGTGAGGTTGGTGAAGATCTTTTCCCATTCTGTAGGCTGCCATTTTATTTTGTTGACTTTACAGAACTTTTCAGTTTCAAGAGGTCCCATTTGTTAAATGTTTCTCTCAGTGTCTGTGCTACTGGGGTTATATTTAGGAAGTGATCTCCTGTGGATGGTGCACATCTTTCATCCCAGTACTCAAGAGGCAGAGACAGGCAAATCTCTGTGAGTTTGCGGCCAGCCTGATCTATAAAGTGAGTTATAGGGAATCCAGAACTACTACACAGAGAAACAATGCTTTGAAAAACAAAAACAAACAAAAAATTTGACATGGTAGAAAGTAGAGTATTTAAAAAGAATTTTCTAAAATATAGTGTCCAGAACTTGAGAACTGGTTATAAAGTAATTGAAGAGAAATGATCAGACAAGTTACAAGTGATTAAGTTGATTCCTTAGTGTTTGGTTAGGATTTATGCATCTATTTATTCTTGTTTGTTTGTTTCATGTTTCCCAGAATGACTATGAACTGGAGCCCAGGCAGATCTGGAGCTCCTGATGCTCCTACCTCACAGGCACTAGACTTACAGGCATGCACCACCACTCCCAGTTCGTGCAGATCTGGAGATCAAACAGGGCTCTCTGCATGCTAGGGCAAGAACTCTACCCATTCTCAGTCCTCATCCTCTAAGTTTGGTTTCCAATGTTCAGTGACCAAGAGGACAGTGGGGTCCAAATGAGATAAGGAAACAGAGCGTTGAATACAGTATTTGCAGAATCTAATTTGTGTATTTGAGGCTTAGAGGGCATCTACAGGAAGAAGAAAAACCAGGGTGGCTGTTATAAATTTAAAAACAGACACATGCACTGAATTAACAGATGGATCGAGGGTAGAAGCGATTTTCAGAGAATATCGAGAACCTAAGAGTGTATGGAGAAATGCATGTTGGTGTTTTCTACATGTGGAGATAGAATAAGAGAAGAAAGTGATGAAAGTTTCCTAAAACACTGAAAATATCACAAGAGCAAAGCATTCAGGAAGGAAAGTTAAAAAAAAAAACCTGCTAGGAGGAGAGGACATCATATAGAAAATATAAGCATATTGGCAGCAGATGACACCAAAATCCTACAGTGTCCTGGGGAGGTCTGGCCATGGAAGGAAAGGAGAGATTTCTTGAATGAGATCTGTGTGTTTACAATTTGTGAACTTCTTAGACTTGGAAACTACAGCCCTTTTAGGGGAGAAGGCAAAACAATTTGAACTGAAAACTCTGCTTTTCAAGAATTAAATCTGGCAGAAGTCCTGGAGACCATGTCCCAGTGGCCAAGGTCAGGTCCAGTATTAAAGGATCTTCTTACTTGCATCACAAATAGAAGTCTACAGTCCTAAGATCTTTAGGTCGCCAGAATGAGTTTTTACATTGTTTTCATGTGAGAAAATTTCTACAACAGGCACTTGCATCTTTTGGGTGGAATGGAATCATGGACAGTTGGTATTTAGCAAAAAGCAGAAGAATCAGACATTGCCTCTTAGGAGAGGCTAAAGAATTTGGATAGGTTATGTGTTGTAGATCGAAATAGGGCTGCTTTTCAAAGCAAATCATTGATGTTTTTATTCCTGGTGTTTGCCATTAATTAAAATACCCATTCAAAAAATAGTTTCAGAATATACACAGTTTTGGAGAAAAAAAGAAAAAAAAAGAGTGGTCCAATATTTCTTATATTCCTCCCTCTTCAGAGATGATTATGTTTTCAGCCATAACTTCACGAAAGAAAGAAACATAATTGATTCTGAAGAACTCCATCCAGGCAGCATTTTCTGGTTATGTTTTTCAGTCTTCATTCAGTGACATGATGAAGTTACTGATAGAATCTCAGAAATAGCATTCTCTGCCATTGCATTGTTGTATGGGAATGGTTGTTGATTGGTTTGGGAAGAAAAGTGTTTCCACATAAATAGGTCCAGCAAATTTGTTCCTGGGGGGACAAATAAGGATGTAGAAAAAGGGATAAGCAGAAAATGGAGGTATTGTGTGTGACGAGCCAGTCAGCAAAAGAATGAGAATTTGATGGCATTGACCCATCATTGGGTGACGTCAGAGTCATCAGAGTCACACAGAATTTTTAGCTTGAACTCTGTTGGCTTCTCTTGTTTAACCATCTGTTTTCTCTTCATTTGCACTTGAGTTAAAAATGTAAATCTGGTAATTTTGGCAGGAAAATCAGTCTTACTTGTACCAGCAGCAACACAACTGTACCTTTCTCCGTCACCTAGAAAAGAATTCTGTTCCTTATATATAATTACTATCTTTGGTCTTGTGTTTCAGTTCACGTACTGTTCTGATGAAATGAGGTCTCGGAAGACCCAAGAGGCTAGACAATGCACTAAATTCTGCTTGCAAATGTTGTAATATTTGTTTATTTAATGCATAACCCATTAAATCAAAATGACACAAGTACCCAAGAAAGAGGTGAGAGGACTGACAGGATCATTTTAGACTGTGTTGCACTGTGAGGATGCCTTCTGCAAATGCATGTTAATCACAGAATCAAAATAAACACACTTAATTGAACAGTATTCAGATCAATAAAATCATTGACTGAGTACCACTGGTGCTCACTTGAGGTAAACAAGTGATTTAATAGTCTCTACTTCCTTCAGGCCTCTTTGGTGTGGCCGTCAATAGCGCACTCTTAAATCGGAACTGGCAGTGACCAAAAGGCCCTCGTCAAGCAACCTATCTTGACCTCCTAAGGTGCATTATTACTTGGTGTCTTGTAAGCCACTTTGAGTTTCTTTTTTGTCTGTGTTATAATTATTGTTATGTAATTTCAAGCTTTTAGGCAAAACATTTGCAAACACACACACACACACACACAAATTTTTGACTAAAAAGGTTGCTTCCATAAATTCATGAGTAGTAATTGTCATTTTCAAATATTTTCTGTATTCTAATTTAAGCTGCTCATACATTTTATAGTTAGTGCTTTTATTTGCAGTGTGGGATGGCAGAGAAACATGAACGTTTGAAAGTTGAAAGGAAGTAATATCATCAAGTTTGATACTGACATGGTCGCAGATTTCAGTCTTGTAGACAGAGCCGTGCTTTGACTCCCCAGTGAAGCACTGATCTCACAGAGAACTTTCGAACCTGTGTAGCTGTCACTCACGTCGATGCTGCACATGTGAATATCAAGCTGTAGACTGTATGCTAAGCCACCATGGATCAGTGAGAGATGATTCAGAGCTCTGTTTTGACCCTAGTTGCAAATACAGTTGTCCTTTTGCTGGTGTTTTCATGTAAGCGTATTTTATGGCACATGAAACTCAGTAGTGAGCAACTGAATTAATTTTAAAATTCCCAGCTACGTTCCTGGAGGAGGAATCAGTGCAGGGCAAGCAGAATCTGATAAAGGAACATGTTACTAAGTAGGTCAGAGCAAGGGTGAGTTTTGTCGATTCTGTTTTATCTGTGGTAGTTAGGTATCACTAACCAGCAATGGTCATGTTGTCCACATAACTATTCAGGTACTTTCGGAGTATTAGGATAGGGGAATCTAGAGATTTTAATTTGTGTTTCCCAGAGGTCAGGACTATGATGTATTGGTGTCTCATTTTCAAATCCTTTGTGATTTCCTCCATGAAAGACTTAGGTCCTTTTTTTAAAAGGTGAATGACTGTCTACAGTGGACTTTTTCACTGTTTAGCAGTCATAAATTTGAGCGTCTATGCTTTTCCTTTGATCTTTCTGACCATACCTTGGCCATTATAAATTCAATGCTTGTTTTTATGTTACGACTTTCTTTGCTGTTAGTGAAGCATAAACTCTTTGGGTAGAGTCATGATCCCTAAAGATGTGTTTATTACTTGAAGCTTATGTTAGAGTAAGTAAGATTCTCTGTATCTCCTATGCATTGCTAAATGGTTAGGGAGATACAGATGCTCTTGTTTCACCTACTTATTTCTCAACTCGAGTCTGGAAATATATCCTGGAAAAACGCTTCCTTTCTGATGCCCAATCTAGTCTTAGAACTCACGCTTCCTGCGTTTAAGGACACAGTTATGGTCCTTAAACCGTCTTAAAATCTAAGCAAAATGAAACAAACAACAAAATTCTCTTTCCATTTTATGGTAGAAAATCCTAAGTAGATAGTTAAATAAGGATTCTCCTGTAATCATTGTTTTCAAAACTTCAGTTTCTTGAAGTACTTGTTATTATTCTTAGTAGCATTAGTATTTTCACTTAAAAGCATAAAGAAAGATATCTTGGGATACCTTGGATAGTTATTCTATTTTTGATAGGAAAATCTTTGTCCCAAATATATAAAATAAGTACTGGTTTAACAAATATTTTCTTAATAAATCAGAAATAACATTTTTCATCAGATATGATAAAATGAAAATTCTTTACATGTGAAAATATAGAGGTTAAGAAAAAAGCTCATATTAAGAAAACACATTTCAGAAAGTCAAGTAGACTCTGATGAATTGCTTTTGAAGCTGGCTTTTCACCTGTACTGGGCTGTGGGCATGGGCAGCCTGCCATGACCAGTGGCCAGTACCTGACCGGGGATGCCAACAGTTAGGCTATTGGTAACATGTCAGTTTTATCTGATTCTGACCCATGTAAACGAAACCTCTCCGTACTACATTTTCTTCATTACAAAGTCTTTAAAACAACAAACAAGGAAAACCTCTTCGATGTGCGATGTATTTGTAGAGTTTGTATTTTTCTTGCAATTCACTTTTATTTTTCAAAGAAAAATGATAACTAAACTGATGGTAAGTTCTAAAACCAAGACTAACAAAATTTTCAGCATCTAGCAAATTCCCTCTGCATTTATTTCCCAAGAGTTATCCGCATGAAGAATGCATAACTGTAAACACCACAGAGAAAAAAAAAGGCCTGTTTTTTTAAGTCTAAAGTTTTTGGTTAAAGACCAGTCTTCAGATAATGAAAATGTATTCTTTGGTTTCCAAACACCTGTCATGCATCTCTGTCTTGGTTCTTTGTATTTAGTACTTAGCATGGTGTTTACCACAGTAGTGGATACTGACAAAGTGAAGAATAAAATGTCTAGTATCTGCAACTTTATTTCATAAGAAAATATGACATTTACTCAAGGTTCTGTAATTGGTTTATTTACCTATTCGTCTGTGCTCAGGTCTGTAAGTCAAAGTCGACATGCTGTAATTTAGCTGCTTCATGGATCCACACCTCCATTTTAGCCTTTTTTTTTATATTAGAAGAATATCTACCCTTTTGCTTCATAAATTCACTGTCTGTTTTTGTTTCTACTTAATGACAAGATCTTAGAATTTTACATTTAGAATTTTTCCTTTATTATATCATTTCTTTATTTTAAATTTCAATTTAATTACTCTAAGCTTAGAGCATTATAAAAACTTCCACTCCAGGTGAACCATGTCCTGTATATGACTGCCTACTTTATATGATGATATCATTTTAAAGATTTCAATCCAGTGTCTCATTTATTCAAATACCTTTGCATAAACATGTCACTGGGTCTCCATTTCAACTTGCATAAAGTTCATGTATGTGATTTGAATCCACCATTAACGTTAATGATGGTCTGCATCTATTTCAGAATTTAAGTTGACAAGAGTCTGTCATTTCTCTTGTAATACAGATAGAAACTACTTCATTCAAGGGAACCAAGCTTTTTAAAAGGCAAAAATATCAGTTGCAGACTATTGTATCTTGTGACTACCACATACAGGCTTGCCTGTCTGCCCAGTGTAATATACCCTTTTCAGTTACATATGAATTTCTTAACTTTATCACAAACTTTTCACTAACTACTCATTTGCAATGTGTTGTACCAGTTGGAATTATAGAAGAGTATAGTCAATATTTTTTTCAATTTGTAGATGAAAATATTTTTTTCCAAGTAATACTTAAGTACATGTCCAAGGTCAAAATTTCTTATGTCCTTAGATGTGGTAAATATTATTTAATCTTTATTAAAATATTTTCTTGGGGAAAATATCAGTTTGTTATGTGGCATTCAGTGTCCAGACCATCCTGAGATACCTGTTTTTTGTAAGAGGCAGAGTGAGAAATTTCTATTCCCTTACGCCTGGGGAGAATTTCTGGACCCACTATTTGTGTGGCCTACATGCAGAAAGGAACTGATTTTGAATTTTTAGTATGCCTGTTATGTAGACAAATGAGATGAATAAAATATATTATAGTATAAAATTATTTTCCATTTTTACTCAAATACATGTGGTTTATCTTATTATAGGTGTTTTGGGGATAGAGTCGGATTTATTGAGTTGAGTTAATTGCTAATTCAGTACAAATAAAATAATGTAAGATATTACCAGTGTCTTCAGATGTTTTGATAGATGGCTAATTATATTGCATGAAGTTGATTGCATTGTAAGATTATACAGTCCCTGCACAGAGTCAGTAGCAAATGTATTTTAAAGCTATGTCATATATCTGGAAGCGCATTAATTCTAGTTCATATTTTCTCACCAAACAGATAATGTGTCATTAATTCAGATAAGCAAAAAAAAGACCCTCTGTTTTTTGTTCTCTGTTTAAAACTCTGTAAGAGCGGACATCACAAACCTCTGATGTCAGTCCGTGCTGTGCTCCAAGGAGCTAACCCGTTAGTGACAAGCCAGGTCCGGGGTCTCTGGTGCTTGTGGTTAGCTGAAAGCCTTCCCAGGAGATAGCTCCTGTGCAAGGAGAGCTCCTGCATTCATGTCTAGGATGGATGCTCTATAACCACACCAACTTCATCTAAGAACTTCCTCTGGCTTTGTGAGTTCCTGGTGATACTGCTCTAGTGATAACTTTCCCATCATAGGAACATGGTCTAGCAGTGTTGACAAGCTAGATTCAGTCCTTTTCCGTGTCAGGAAAGGAATGGGTACAGTAGCCTTTCATATTTGTGTAAAAGAATTCACACTGTATTCCCCAAATAGCCATGTAAAGAAGTAGGATGTACCTTTCTAATTATAGGTGTGTGTGTGGGGGGGGTGCCCTATGCGAGCCTCTCCCTCCTGCCTCTCAGCTTTATCTTTTGACATTTTCTACTTTGTTATTTGTTAGCCAAATGTTTAAAATGTGCTTTAGATTATGGGAATGATTTCAGTTGTATCTTTCTGCTACTGTAGTTCTCAGTAAATCTTTGCCGAATATAGAGATGAACACATGAAGTGCATCATGGCACAGCTGGAACTCAAACCAAGATCAAATCTAGACACCGTCTTACCCCCTTTGGGCTAGGGGACTCATTTAAATATTTTTGAGCATTCTTTGAAAACAACAATAAGCATGACAAAATAAAACTTCATCTTTCAAAGGCCCTGTATATTGTCTCTTTTTATATTAGTATTTTCTTATTTTGTCTACAAAAGACCACTCAGAGGCTTCTGGAAAAATAGAAATCTAGGTTTTTTTGATTCACATAGTTTGAGGACTACAGAGTTGTATTCTCAGTTTACTACCCAGATAAATCTTTTTGTCTCCTTCTTACATCTGTGTTATATTTTTTTCAGCAAAGTTACTAAGTTAATATTAACTAAAAGACACTATCACCAGACGGACTCTTTTGTTCATGTTCCTATGAGAAGAAGATGACAATTGAGGATGTATCTAAGCCAGAATAGAAATGTATTAGATTTAACTGCAGCAAAGAATGCAGTTAAATTATAAGCAAGCTTTACTTTCTTTTGAGCTTACACATAGACATCAATAATTAATATAATTAGTACAGCCATTCAGAGTCCCTTTGGGCAAACTGTTCTTGGCAGTTCATCAGAAGCAGAAGGTGTGGGCAAATTAAAATTTATTGCTATCCCTATGTCAGTTTCTGGTAGAAGTAAGGGAAAACTTTTGCAAAATTATTTCCTTTATTGTCTAACCTGTAACTCTTTTGGCGGGGAGAAATTGTAAGAGGGAGACATAGCTGTAAAGATGAAACAAAAAACTAATTTTCCTGAAGTCAACACCTTTCTTCCTTTTCAGTACGCTATTACTCTCTACCCACTCTACTCTTATTGGTGCTGTGATGCAGAGAAGAAGGTTCTTAGTCTGCGATGTGATTCTAAGACATTCTTTCTGCTGCCATGGTGACAACAATATATGATTTGTGAAGATCAGTTGGGCTGGTGATGACCCTAGAATGCTAACTTGGACCTTTCTCTGAGCAATATTCAGGGCTTTCCCCGTACTTAGAGCAGTGTGTGTGTGTGTGTGTGTGTGTG
>NC_022031.1:9344853-9353741 GCF_000317375.1 Microtus ochrogaster | reverse complement strand
AGCCACCATGTGGTTGCTGGGAATTGAACTCAGGACCTTTGGAAGAGCAGGCAATGCTCTTAACCACTGAGCCATCTCTCCAGCCCCCTCTACTTTTGCAGATTATGACTTTTGTAATTATTATAAAAATTAAAACATATTAAGGGTTATATATAATCCCCAGATAAGAAGTGTAAAAAATGTTTTTAGGAGTATATTTGTTTGCTATATCCTATGATATACTTTCTCTTTGTTTTCCTTTTATTTGTTTTATCTTATTAAACAACTAGTTAGTACATTTATTTGCTGGGTATCATTGTAATGGTTTCATCCATGTATATATTTTGTAATAGTCTAAGCAGGCTAAGTTTTCCAATCTCCTACATTTGTCAGAGCTTTGTGTTGAGAATAATCAACATTCTCTCTCTGTCTTTGTCTCTGTCTCTGTCTCTCTCTCCCTCTCTCTCTCTCTGCTGGGAGGTACTTAGGCGAATGCCTGGAATATAGCTCATGACCTCATTCATGTTAAACACACACTATTCCCCTGAACCACGCATCTGGAACTCTTTTCTTCTATCTCTTTGAGATACACATTGCATTGTCATTGTCCTTAGCCACCCTACTGTGCAGTACAATACTCTAGATTGTTTTCTTCTAGAAAATAATTTATTGGTGATGCACATGTGGTAACACATGCTGCAAATTTCTACCAAGACGGGTTGATTTGTTTACTTTATACAGTCAATACCCTGTCATCCATTTATTCTAATAGTAAATGACTAAGCTGTTTGTTACCTTTAGCTTATAGTTCCTTATTTAAGATGAAACAAACTTTCTTTGCATTCATTAGTAACTTGTATATTCAGTAATATTCATAGTTTTGATTAAAACTTTCATCTTCTATAGATGGATTAGGTCTTTTTATACCTGGGTGGTACCAGACATAATTTTTGTGCTCTTTTTGATGCAGTAATGTATTTTGCTTAATAGTCTTTCAAATCATCAATGCTTTTCCATTTCTAGTTTTTAATTTTAAAATTGGCAGGAAATATTTTTCCACTATTCCCATGACTTCAGGGTGCCATAGATATTGACTAAATATTAGTATATCTAACATATAATAGAAAATGAGTAACCTCATGTATTAAAAATTAAGCCTGGCATTTGGTGATTTCTGTTCTATAGTTGTCTGAAAGATTGGATATTCTTTTATGGAATCTGAGATTACTGAAATTGCTTGGTGAGAATTCTGTCAAATGATGATTTTATTTTGAAGTCATCTATCCTTTTGAGTTATTATTTGTACTTGTATTTTGAGCCTTATTATTGACCCATTGCAATTGTGAACAGTGTCAGTTGTCTGCAAAGTGAGTACATCCCAGACAGTCAGCCAGGCCATTACTGTTGGAATGATCACATATCATGAATGGTAAACTAGTGCTGTGCACTAGGTTATTCTTCATCCTCTGTCACTGTGAATGCATGCTACTCAACTGGTGATTTCATCAGCTTTTTCATTAGATTTTTATTAGAGATTCATGCTGTTTTTTTATTTTAATTTTTTAATTTTTTTTTTACTTTTTTAATCTTAAGGCTATGAGGAGGTGGTATACCCAAATCAATTGATTTCAATGAAATCTCCAATGAAAACTTTATTATTTTTGGTGAGAATCCACAGATGCAATTGTTTCTAGTGTTCATTGACATAATTATCTACTGAAGAACATCATATAAGGATATCATTGAATCATTTTTATCTTGGCTTAATATACAGAATTGTTGTGAGAGGTTTCTGCCTTACCCAGTCTCATAGCTGTTCAGTCCCAAAGAAACACACAGAGGTCTGCATTAACTATAAACAAGTTGGCCTATTAGATCAGGCTTCTTATTAACTCTCAATATCTGATATTAACCCATAATTCTTGTCTTTGTTAGTCATGTGGCTTGGTACCTTTTATCAGTGAAACATTCTTATCTTGCGTCTTCTGCATCTGGATGATGACTGCAGACTGAGCCTTTCCTCTTCCCAGAATTCTCCTATTCTGGTCACCCTGCTTAAACCATTTCCTGGTCGGCCCACCAGTACTTCCTGCCTGGCTGCTGGTCAATCTTCGTTTTATTAAATCAATACAAGTGAAAAATCTTTACAGGGTCCAAGACCATTATCCCACAGCACCCCCCCCCTTTTAATTTCAAAACAGAACTCTGAATCTAATCTCCCTGTTTGGCTTCCTTGTTGACCATTATTCATAACAACTTATGACCAACATTCTAAACAAAGAAAAGCATCTATAATCCATTTTTTTGGGGAATGTGGGCTTAGTTTTCTAGAATACTTCCTGCCGATTCAGGGCACTGATAATCTTTCTGGAACCTAAAGCAAATTTAGGATTATGGTCAAGTCCTGATTGGAATATTTCGTGAGGCTTAATCATCTCAGCAGTTTTGAGGCTGTTCTGGATGTAGAACTCCGAGGAACTCCAACAGAGTTTATCAAACCTGAGTTATCTTAACCCAGAATGAATCCACAGCCCCTCATTTCCTCTGGAAACAAAAGCAAAACCTCTTTTCAAAAGTAACATATCTTTTGACTTAAATTTTGAAGTCAAGGCATTTTCAAAATATTTATGTTGGATTAATCCAGCAGTGTTTATAATCAAATGTCTTATAGTAGCTGTTGCTTCTTTTTCAGCTGCCAAACAATTCAAAGGCAATACAAATAACATACAGTATCCAGATTTTCTGTGTATTTTCCATCTTTATGTGGCTTTATTTTAAACTCTCTTTTACTTTTATTTTTAATTTTTGTTTTTTTGAGACTGGATTTTTCTGTTTTTTTGGCTGTCTTGGAACTCACTCTGTAGATCAAGCTGTCTTTGACCTTATAGAGATCTGCCTGCTCTGCCTCCCAAGTGCTGGGATTAAAGTGTGCCACCATACCTCCTTTTCTCTCTCTTTCTGTCTCTGTCTCTTTCTCTCTTTCTTTCTGTTTTGGGGACTTTATCATTTTTCTTTTATCTCCCAAGCTTACATATATTTATAAACATACTGTAAACTGTTTAAAGGTTTTTTTTTTATCTGAATCTGTCTTTATTGTACATCTCCCTTTTTTTTCTGACCACATGAATCTTTAATTTGCTAAGTGATATGGATAGTATTAAAGCCATGCATAGCTTTGATGGCTGAATTCACTCCATTCTTAGCTTTCTGAGAGTCTAGCTTCATGGCAGTGGTACTGGTGGGAATCATGTTTATTTTCACAACTCTATGGAGTTTCAAGGTTCCTGCCAGCACTAAGAAGCAAGTTGTTGGCCATTCATGAAACCATTGAAGTGTTTGGTGGTGGGGCCTCTTAAAAGAGCTGGAATGTTTCTACAGCTAAAATTGAGTTAGGACACCTTTCTTAAATGAGACGTACTTGTCTCTAGCAAACAGAGGTGACCTGAGAAAATGCTGATGCCAAGAAGTCATGGTTAACTCTGTTCTTTTGTGTCTAGAATTACTTTCCAAGCTCTCTGAGGTTATTGACCATGTTGGTGCCATTTGTTGTTGGGGGTTTTTGAACTACCTGGTCTCGCAGGCATTCAATCCCAAAGAAACACGAAGAAGTCTACATTAATTATAAAACAGTTGGCCTGTTAGCTCAGGCTTCTTATTAACTATTAGCATCTGAAATTAACCCATAATTCTTGTCTGTGTTATCCATGTGACTTGGTACCTTTTATCAGTGAAGCATTCTCATCTTTCTTCCTCTGCATCTGGGTGATAATCGCAGACTTTTTTCTTCCCATAATTCTTGTATTCAGGTCTCCCTGCCTGTACTTCCTTCCTGGTCATCCTACCTATACTTCCTGCCTGGCTACTGGCCAATTAGTGTTTTATTAAATCAATACAAGTGACAAATCTTTTTTTTAAAATATTTATTTATTTTATTATATGTACAATATTCTGTCTATGTGTATGCCTGCAGGCCAGAAGAGGGCACAAGATCCCATTACAGATGGTTGTGAGCTACCATGTGGTTGCTGGGAATTGAACTCAGGATCTTTGGAAGAGCAGGCAATGCTCTTAACCTCTGAGCCATCTCTCCAGGCCCCCAAGTGACAAATCTTTACAGGGTCCAAGACCATTGTCCCACAGCACAGAATAAGTATCATTTCTGTTCTTTTTAAGATAAAAAATATTGTTTATGTGCATGTGTACATGAGTATGTCAATGTTTGCCAGTGTTTGCAGAGGCCAGAAGGGAGTGTCATGTCCCCTAGAGCTAGAGTGACAGTCAACTGTGACCTATTTTACCTAGGGACTGGATACTGAATTTGGGTCCTCTGGAAGCATAACAATCATTCTTAACTGCTGAGCTATCTCTCTAAAACCCTTCCCTGTTCCTCTTGAGACAATGTCTCACATAGCCTAATCTGGCCTTGTAGTGCTATTTAGGGAAGGTGCTCTTGTAATTCTGACTTTTAATCATTCTACTTCCACGTCCTGGGTGACAGAATTAGAGGTGTATGCAACAATGTCTGCTACCGTATCTTGTTTTATGTTGTGCTGGAGACTGAACCCAGCACTTCTTACAGACTAGGAAATCACACAACAGAGTAACATTCCCAGTTCTATTTTTTCTTTATTTCAATCTTTACTTATTCATTCCACATTGTATCATGTATTTATTATGGCCTCCTGCTACTGAATGATTTCTCTTGTTGAAATGTAAAGAATTACATGCTGTTATTCATGTTCAACATATATACATTTGCTGCATTGTATGTCTTATTTCAAAAGTAAGAAATAGAAAAGATAGAAGGGAAGGAGTGAGAAGAATGTTGCATCTCATGCATTGCATTAGCAACATGCCTCTTGTTATTTATATGCTATACAAAATACTTTTCTTTCTAATTTGAGTTAATATACTATCTATTTTCAATTTCTCACATAGTTAAATTGCCGAGTTAAAACTATTTCCTGATATTATCACTCCTATGCTGCTAACAAACACATCAATTTTTGAGTAGATGCTGATGTGACTTTTTCCCCTATTATTTACAAGATTCAGCAAGCTCAGAACCTTATTTACTATTCAGCTATGTAACTCTACAGGTCTTTAGTGCATGCATATTTATGAACTTGTTTTTTCTTTTCCACCTCACAAATGTGATTTTCGTGTGTCCATTGTGAAGAAAGTCCATGAAAATTGCTAAAATTTTAAAAAGGTTATTATGTCTATAATATACCCCAAAATTAATATCATATTTTACTTTGCATTTACTTAATTGACCACAGCATAGCTTATTTTTCCAATAACAGTAAAAGAATTTGCCACGATATATTCATGTTTAGTCAATACACATAATGGCCAACTCTTAATTCAAGAACTTGAATAACTGTCAGGCATGGATTTCCAGGCAGTAATTTATTCATCCTGAAAACCTTATGACATGATACCAGATACAAGGCACAAGGCTGGGCACTCACTAAACAGCCTACACAGAACTCTTTCATGGTGACCTATAGTAGAAGGCAGGCAAGAAGTACGGAAAGTGTCAGAAAGAAAGTCAGGAAATGTGCAGAGGCAAGCGTGGAGGCATCTGGGGAGTTTGAATGGTCCACTGAGACTGTTAGAATCCTGAGAGGGAGGGCTACATAGATGGCTTCCTTATGATAGATTTTAGCTGTTCAGAGGGGGCTTTATTCTGAGTGTTATTGGCAACTATGAAACTTTTAACAGGCAGTGAGGAGATGGTGTCAGATTGGAGGGTTCTTTGGTTGCTCAAGTGTGTTCTGAAATGAGTCCTATTATACATTCTGCTCTTCCACATCCAAACTTCTCCACATAATTGGTGGATAAAGAAGGAACTTCAGAAGGTAAATGCATTGCTGTAGTTCATGCAACTAATTGATTAGTTTACCCACATCTTGATTTTAGAGAGAAAGTAGCATCTGGAACTCCTGCTCAAAACAGACCACAAGGATCCCAGGACATCAAAGCAACATTAAAAGCCAGAGCTATGGACAGAACACTAAGACTAAAGGCTGGAGAGTTGGCTGGTTAAGAGCATTGGCTGCTCTTTCCGAGGACCTGGGTTTAATTCCTAGCACCCCCAGGCAGCTTACAATTGTCTATAGCTTCAATTCTGGGGGACCCAACACCCTCACACAGATATACCTATAGGCAAAATACAAATGAATATATACATTTATATATATTCATACACACATACACACACACACACACACTAAAAGATATGTCCTTCAAATGAGGTAACTTTTAGTGTAGCAAGAGACATCTCTATGAAGGATAACCTTGAGCCAATGGGTAACTACATCCTAAAAACTTTCCTCCATGTAATTAGAGAGGTCAGATCATCTTAGATTCTGATCTCCTAGTCAATAGATATCATCTTATGGAGTAGCATTAATTTAAAATAAATATATTGTGTCCCTTTTATGAGCCAGAGACTGTAGTAAGTTGCAAGGATGCAGAGGCAAGAACAAAGCCCTTTCATTGGTGGAGCTCTTAGAAGAAGTAGGCAGGAAATCAGCAATCCACAGCATGGCAATGAGATAGGAGAGGCAGGTGGGTGGGAGCTGTGAGGGACTGGGAAGTTGGCTGGCTTGGCAGGGACTGCCGTGATGCCACCTTCAAAATCACTCCTGCAAATAGCATGAAGAGTTACCAGGAAAGAGGTTCTTTCCAGAGAGAGAAACATTAACAAAATATCAACGTGATTACTAAATCTTTTAAAAATTTCTCTGGGTGGTGGCGCAAGTGCATGCCTTTAATCACAACACTAGGGAGGCAGAAACAACAGGTGGATCTCTGTGAGTTTGAGACCAGTCTGGTTTACAGAGCTAGTTCCAGGACTGACTCCATAGCTACAGAGAAACCATGTCTGGGGCCGTGGAGGGGTGGTGGCTCAATTTCAGGTAGAGGGAGTTTGTTACCTGGGCCTCTGAATGACCTTTAAGTAAATGTCATCATGAGTCCTTCCTGGAAAATTCTGATTTGTCGGTATCTGGGGGTGAAAGCTGTGGCTCCTTTCCTATGTTCTATACTGTCCTGGCATTCCCCAATTTTTCTCCTAGTTTTAATGAGACATACAGTTAGGCACACATTTTTAACATACATTTTTTTTTAAAAATCCATAAGGATGATTATGACTCAATATTTCCCACAAAATATAATTAGTATTTCACAAACAACTTTTATCTAGATATTTACATTGAGAAAAATAGTTGCCTAAGTTCAGTAAAATGCTCTATTCAAACTTTAAACTGTACCCTAATATGAGTTTCTTTGTTTGCTCTTTCCTCCACCCTAAATGTCATTCCGATGGTTTTAAGCTAAATTGCAGGGCTGGATAGAAGAGTTAAAGTAGGGAACACGTAGCTTTATGACAAAAGTGAAAAGGATAAAAACAATTCCTTACTTGATAATTGTTTTAAAATACTGCTGCTCTTTATCAATCCTTTGTTTTCCTTTCCCTGGGTATTCTGTTTAATAAGTGAAACTTCTTGCTGGTGGCTTGGGCTGAATCTCAGCTTTTCAGCTTTTTCAGTAGCACTGCGATCTCTGCTATCATGCTAGTGAGGTCTTAGTGATGAGACATCAAAGTGACCTGCCCCCAGGTCAGGAAGTTGGTTGCTTGCCAGACAGTAGCCAAGTACAATCAGCTAACTATCAAAGATGTGAACACTGAGCAGTTCTTAAGAGATGGGACCGCAGCCATCTGAAAAAGCAGCAAGGTTGATTGATCCTTTGATCTGGCTAGGTTCTGGTTTGGTGACTAGTGCGATTTTATTATAATATTTAGGCATTTTAATCATCTTGAGTTCTGAGTCAACTGATGCTAGTTATCTCCAAGAAGAAAATAAGGGCCGGAGAGATGACTCAGTGGTCATGAGGACTGGCTTCTCTTCTGGAGGACCAGAGGTTTAGTTGCCAGCATCCACATGGCAGCTCACAACTGTCGTGAGCTCCAATTCCAGAGCATCTCAAACCTTCACACCAATGCACCTAAAATAAAACTTAATTGAAAAATGAAAATAAAAAGTGTCTCATCTAAAGTTTTCTAAAATACTAAATGCTTACTTTTTATATTCTTCAACTTTTTGGTAGAATGAAATGGAATATAAGAAAATAATTAAATATTTTCCATGAGAGAGTTTGAAAGTACCATATTACATCAAAATTATGTCAATAATCATTTTTTAAGGTAAGCTGCCCTAAGCGTGTGTCAAACTATTTTTAGTGACTGATTGTAAAGTTACTCAGAACTTTTAAAAGATGTTTTTTTCCAAGCTACTCAATCACTTACCCTGTACAGTAATAAGAATCTGAAAATTATATAAATTCTATTCTTGTATTCTAGAACACATGCAGAGATCATTAGATCAGAAACACTGCATACTTATGGTCAACGTTTCTTGTTTTATTCCCATGTTTTATTTTCCCCTGTGTGTGTGTCACATGTACACATGCAAAAATCAGAGGTTTATGTTGGGCATCTTTCTCAATTGCTCTCCGCCTTTTATGTTGAGGCAAAATTCCTCCCTTCAACTCAGGCCTTGCCAATTCATCTAGTCTAAATAGCCAATTTCCCCTCAGGATCCCAAGTGCTAGGAAGATAGAGAGGCTGCCAGTCCCACTTGACATTGCATGGGTGCTGGGATCTAAGCTCCAGTCCTTATGCTTGTGTGACCAGAACCTTACTCACTGAGATCAATTACCAGCCCTATTTTTTTCTTGGGTTTTTAAGAACGCACATAATTGCTCGCCATGTTCAGAGAGTCCAGTTTTATCCCATGCTTTTTCAGTCATAGTCCAGCTGGCCTTGGTGAGCTCCCAATAGATCAGCCCCACTGTCTCAGTGGGTGGGTGCACCCCTTGTGGTCCTGACTTCCTTGCTC
>NC_022031.1:9324540-9343423 GCF_000317375.1 Microtus ochrogaster | reverse complement strand
CTCCTTCTGCTCCTGATTTGGACCTTGAGATTTCTGTCCGGTGCTCCAATTTGGGTCTCTGTCTCTGTCTCCTTTCATCGCCTGATGAAGGTTATTGTTGAATTTCCACCTTGTACTGAGAACCAGCTTGGACAGATGGACACAGCTCAAACAGACAGATTCCTCTTGAGCTTATGGGGTTTATAGTTTGAGCATAGATATAAATACAGGCATCAGATCAAGATCCCCATGTATGTTGTTACTGATCCAGGGACAGGAAAGTCAGGTGTCGTAGAGCAGTGTTCCCTCATGTGAGTAGCAGGGGTTCTCCGTGAGTCAGAAAATAGTAAGAGGAGTTCAAGTCACTTGGTTTTCCATAGGAAGTCTGGATTGATTTTGTAGGTTTTAACAGTGCAAGAATTCACCCAACGTTATTTTGGAAATCTATGGAAAAATTGCTGATGATCACAGTGATAAGCAATTACTAATGGCATTTATTATCAGGGGTCAGGTATACCTCACAGCTTCAGTGTGACAGTTCTACATGATGAGATTTTCTGTCCCAATTGCAATGAATCAATACAGCATTTGTGTTAAGTGACTAAGACTGTTTATCTTATGATGAATGTTTATTTATAAATAAAGGATCTTAACTATAATATTACTGTATATTGAAGTTCCCAGGAATCTAGTTATCAGGTAGATCTAGGGAAGTTACTATTTTCATTGGTTTGTAGCTTGCTACTACCTAGTTACCCTTTTAGATATTATAACATTGGTAGGAAATTTCTTCATGAAATGACAGTTGCTCATGGAAATCCCTTACAAAGTTGTATTTATACACTTTAACTTTGCAATATGTGGTCAGGGCTTTTGTTTTCAGAAGTGAAATGAACACATACTAATTCATCATACACTTTTCTTTACTTCTCTTTTATGTAGGGGTTGGATCATTACATGGATTTTTAAAAAAAATTTTGTGTGTAGATAGCTAATATTCTAATACATGAAATTTTATTGCAGTATTGTATACAAGGCATATAACAGATATGGTTCTAAAAGAAATGAAAAATGACCTTGTGTTTTAAAATATGAGCAAAAGGACTGTACATTTCAGGTTAAAATCGTCAGCTCTCTAGCTTTGAGAGTTCACAGTTCAGGCCTTTAGGTTTTGAAAAGAAAAGAAGCTCAGAAGCCAATGTCTTTGCTTTCACTATTGTTTGCCCTGACATGCTAGGCAAGGTAGGAAAGGAGTCAGGTTACTGTGGGTCCCTTGGGAGTATTTGAGGGGGTTGTCCCCTTTGGGCTGTTTAACAGGAGTATCCTTGAATTGGACACTCGAAAAATTGAAGGGTCATTTGGAGAAAAATGACTTACAAATAAAAGCAAGAGTCTCAGAATGCTTTCTTGGAATGGGTCTATTCCTCTGGAAGACAGCCAGCAGTTCAATAAAAACACATTGAGACACTTTAAAGAGAGTATTTTGTTTAATAGATACCATCATGAATGAGTAACACACCATCCCCACTGGTGCTGCAAAGAAAGTATGACTAATTTCTGATCCAGGGCACCCAATTATGTTCTTAGGATTTATAGATATAGTCTCTTGGAGATTATAGGAAGTATGAAGTCAGAAGAGAAAAACCTTTGCTTATAATGCACTAATTATTGCTCCATTAGACAAGAGGACTTTTGATAACAAAACAAATACTGATGAATACAGTTGAGATCACTGGGAATATATGTAAGAGTACAGAAAGCAAGTCTCAAAAAAGAAATTAATATCTTTGTCCAGAACTTTCACAGAAAACTTTGAAAGCCAAAAGACAGAATTTGTAAATAATATTTTGTAACTTGCAAGCAATATATTTTCAAAGGTACATATTTAAATTATGGCATATTAATAGAAATTCATCGTTTATATTGCAAGAATTCGAAAATATCTGGTAAAATCAGATGTGTATGTTTTCCTCAATTGTACTTCAACCAAAAATGTTTGAACTACCAAATCTGATGTTTGCTTATTATATACATATATATGTGTGTGTATATATGCACATACACACATATATCTAATTTCAATTTTCATTTACAATTTCTAGGTTTGTTCTTAGGTTATCTTTTCCAAGAGTGTTGGTAATCTTTCTTTGAGATATCAGTCTGCAGTTATGTATTATTCAGTGTCTGAAACGTATTTTACAGTGCACTCTTTTCCAATAGCTGTAGCTTTACACTTTCTCATTCTCCAAAAGAATTAAAGCAATTTAATTTGGCAAAGTTGCCACTTACCAAATCGTTTAGCTAACCATGAACAGCAGGAGGCTGTGTGAGGGGAAGGAGCCACGGCCTTTTTCCTGGAACTCTCATGACCTAGACCCACATTCCCATTGTGGTGCTTTCTCAGAGTTCCCCTCTCAGTTTCCTCCTGTGCCGCCATTCTCATTGCTTCGTCCTCTCACGTGGCAGAATTTGAGGATGCTCTCTCTGGTCAGTAGTTCTCTCTCTACTGTTTCTTTTTCTTATCAGAATCTTAGCTTTCTTGTCTTTAAAGTAGCCGCCTAATTGCCACTTCTGGCCTACCCTCCTTGTGGGCAACTTGTAGCCTGTGTTGTGGAGCTTGACCCAACTGATGGCTGGTTGCTTCCCACCTACTTTTCATCAATAAGCACCGTGGATACAAGAATCCAGGTGTGTTCAGAATCTAACGTGAAAAGAGAAAGACCAGGGAAATAGCTAATAAAGTGCCCGAGCAAAGCAACATATGGAAAGAAGGAATGAGTTATGCTTATCGTTCAAGGGTGCAATAAACCACGGCAGGGAAGAAGTGGAAGCAAGAACACCTCTACTTATGACTGTTGTAGGAGCGTGAGGTAACTGGTTCTAGTGAGTCTCTTAGTGCTTAACAGGCTTGCTGTTCTCTTTGATTCAATCCTGGGACCCTGACTGTAGGATGGTGCCACTCACATTCACAAGGTTCTCCCCTTCCTTCCTCGGTTAAACATCTCCTGAAATACCTTTACAGACATGCTCAGAGGTATGTCTCTTGGATGATCCCAAATCCTGTCAAGTTGACAGTGAAGATAGCCTTGCACATTAGATAATAAGTTGAGCATGTTGCTGAAGAAAAACACAGGGAATGATTGTTACCAGGGTAATAAGGTAAAAAAAGAAAATAAATCAGGTTTTTTAAATAGTTCTAAGAAATAGTAACTATAAATATTGATACGACCCACCTAAATTGTATGCCCCATTACACTTGATATTGTTAATTATTATGCATACTGTAATATCTGGTGTGAAAGTGGCCATAGGGAAATACATCGCTTAGCAATACATCACTGCAGATAGATCCCATTAACTTTCACATGCTTAAAATACAACAGCTAAGCATTGTAATATCTATAGATCCATTTATCTCTCTCATTGCACTGCTTGGATTCGAAAACATCAACAAAATTGAGAGAAGAGAGGAGCCTGTAGAATGCCACAGGGGCTCTCTCCTAGAACTGGTCGGATCCCATATATGCAGTCAAAAATCACAGTTTTAAGCGGCCATGCATCTTTACATTTCTTCATGTAGAAAGGACAAAGTTGGTTTAAACTTTAGACACTTTCTCAGGAGAAACGCTTGTTGCAGATGAGATTTGCCTGACATAATAACTGAGGAGACTCCTCAACATGTTTTCACGAACTGGATGGATTGTTTGTATTTATTTCTGTACTTTCATGACCATCTAGACCTAGTAAATTAGGGAGAGGTATGTCTTAACATTTTAGTCTTTGGGTCATGCTTATGAAAGAAAACTATCAAATCTCCATTCTTGTGGATTTTCTTTAAAAGCATGTTAAAATTAGGCAAAGCAATAGTCTAACTAGAAACTTGAATGTAAGAGAAATGCACTGTGAAGTTGATTTTGTTCCTGATTTGTATTGCAGTGTGGAGAAAGCAATGGTTCCATCGGGACCGACCTTCTCTCTATTGCCAGTGCAGCTCGTTTTCTGTAAACGTATTCCCTTTCCTGATCACAGGTTCCTTTTGTGTGGCTGTCCTCTTACCCAGTACTGTTGGCTACTGTGGGGTACTGGCAGCCTTCTCCTCCCAGCTGGTGGCTAAGCAGCACTCCACCATTGTTCCAGGTTCCTGAGTTGCTTCACAATAGGTTCCAGACTGAGGTTAAGTAACAACTCTGGTAACAACTTCTGGAGCTTAGGGGGTTCAAACACAGCCCCTCTGAGACATTATTTCTTAAAGGGTGAGGAATAATAACCCAACTTCCAGGCACCATCTCACAGGCCACTTTTCAGTCAAGGAAGCTCAACAGAGAAAGTCATGAGCTGCCATAAAATGCTATTCCAGATATAGCTACTTGGAATAGCCTAGGCACTTGGTAACCTAAAGGACAAGTTAATAGTAATTCCACCTCATTTAGTCGTGTTTAAGGTCCTTAAGAGTTATGCTTAATAGACCATAAAAAATTGTACCTTGAGACGCTACTTAAATGCAGTTTTTCCAGAAAGTCAGTTAAAAAATAATCATTATGAGTGTTACCTAAGCTACACATAAGCTTTTGTGTAATTAAAATTTTAGACGACTCAAAAGTCCAAACAAAATGAATTATTGTTTGATCTAGAGTTTATATTTTTGTGATTTGCATAATTAATATTTCAAATTAAATGAAAATATCACTATATTATATACATAGGCTAACATATATTTTGAATCAGATATATTTAGCTTCTATAATAACTAACTTTAGGATATAATTCTGGCAGAAATCAGCTATTCATGGCATGAGACCAAATCTGAGGGGTAGTTAGAAATAAAATGCAATGATGTCAATGTTCCTAAGTTAGGAATTCATAGTCAATGGATTAAATGTGTCAGAATTTAGGCTTTCACAAAATGGGAGATGGAATATAGTCCTTGTCTGTTGCATTCCTGGGCATTACATTTTAAGTACTGTATACCTGTTATACAGTTATGCTATTTGATCTGAATAACAAAGCAACTTCGATAATAACTATAACTTAATAAAAAGATGAGAGAATTGAAAGTAGTAATCATGTGAAAAGTACTGTACATAAATAGGAAGGAAAGAAGAAAGTGGTTAAAAGTGTATAGATAATGCCACGCTATCTTTAGGAATTGTGTTGAGCAATGTTAAAGAGAACAGATTGGGCATTCATCATTTAAGTCAATAGATGCCAAAAGTTTGCCATAGGTAATTGGGCTTTTTGCTAAGAAACGGTCTTCAATGTCAATGCCTGCCTGTAGCAAATATTTTACTGTCTTTTCTCCAATTTTAACATGATTTGCCTTTGGTTGTCTCTGAGACCCTAATCAGATCAACAAATCTATGAGCCCATTATCTTATGAATTAGCAAGTATTCAAAAGTTACCACAACTTTGAAATGATCTCTTTCATGACATGTGGACATAGCTTTAATTATGTTACATGGAACTCAAATACATGTATAACCTTTCATTGAGGACATACCCAAATTCATTTATTGCTTGAAAAATATAACCATAATCACAAGCATGTTGTCAATAGTATTGAATGTCTATGGTATTTAAAACATACCTTTAAGATGTGTAGGCATTAAAATGACCTATAGATTTAGAATAATAACAAGTGCACTAAATATTTTCTGTACAGAATGGGACCTAGCAAAGGATATTGAGAAACATATTGTGAAAAAATTATTTAATAAATGGCAATTTATTAAAATAATCTGTAATGATTGTTCAAAAGTTTCTTTTAAACACAAGATTTGTTTTTATTATTTTTCAAATATTTTTAAAAGGAATAATTCATTATCTCAAAAATAATCAAACTTATTCTTTCTCAAGATGCTCTATTGCTGTGGGTTGTACACTGTAAAGATTTGTCTCTCATATTGGTTTAATAAAATGCTGATTGGCCAGTAGTAAGGCAAGAAGTATAGGTGGGGCAACCAGACTAGAAGAATTCTGGAACAAGGAAGACAAAGAGTCAGTTGTCATGTAGAAACAGAGGAGGCAAGATGAGACTGCCAAGCCATGTAGCTAAACAGTGATAAGAATTATTGGTTAATTTTAGTTGTAAGAGCTAGTTAATGATAAGCCTGAGCCAATAGGCCAAACAATTTATAATTAATGTAAGCCTCTGTGTGTTTCTTTGGGACTGAATGGCTGTGGGACCAGATGGGACAGAAACTTCCGAAAACACTCTGTAATATCATTTCCATAGTTTTGAGACAGCAGAAGACAATCGATTACACTAGCCAGTTTCATTCTATGTCCCACATAAATGTGTGTGTGTGTGTGTGTGTGTGTGTGTGTGTGTGCACCAACATGGCAAGAGTGACATGAGGGTAGGTGGCAGAATTGCATTCCAGTATTGTCACAAGGTGGGTGCCAACAACACCTTAACTAAGGTATTTGGGCTTTCTGTCCACTAAAGTGGAAATTCTGAGAGGCGATGTAAGGTGTCTCACCACCGCACACTTGTCATTCCATTTGACCCTCTCCATTTCTGCTCTATGCCTCTTGTGTAATACTATGTTAATATTTCCTAGCTCCTACAGATTACATAGGTAAAGTAGGTTGTTTTCTTCAAAGTTGACCTAATACATGGGAAGAAACCACAGTATGGGTCCTCTGCTTGGTAGTCTTCTCTCTCATTCATGTTTCTTTGTTACACTGCACACTGCCATGGTGCTGGATAAAATAAAAATTTAGATAAAAAATTTTAGAGATATGCTGCACATATGTTGAAGCAAAGAATATGAGCAGAATCTATTGAATGTTTACACACAAGTTGTCTATATTTCTGCCTGACTTCATCTTATAAAAAACTGACAGTCAAAAATCATACCATTTTACATGGAAATTGTGTCTTCAACAAATTAACAAACCTCTGAAAGATGAATAGCTGGTGAGTGGGGAGAAAAGAGTAAGCCCTTTCAGTCCTGAAAGCATGTTCCCCTGCCAAAAAAATGCATTATGTCACCTAGCATTAGAGCTGTGTTTCTTTTCTAAATACAGTCATATAGGTAGTTACTGTCCTGTTATGGAATGTGTGAAGATGAATGGGACATCATCCTGTGTTGAATAATCAGTGCAGTAACTAAGGCATGCATGATGGTCTGAATAAGAACGGTCCTCATAAGTTCATATATTTGAATGCTTAGTCACCAGGGAGTGGAGCTATTTGAAAGGATTAGGAATTGTGGCCCTGTTGGGGAAAGTGTGACTTTGTTGGAGGAAGTTTGTCACTGGGGGTGGGCTTTGGGGTTTCAAAAACCCAAGTCAGCTTCAGTGGCTCTCGACCTGCTGCTTTTGGATTAGGATATAGACATCTCAGCTACTGTGGCTGTCCATGCATTGAAACTACTCCCTGACAGGGGCTGAAGAGCTTAAGAGCACTGGCTGCTTTACTAGAGGTCCTGAGTTCAATTCCCAGCAACCAATGATGGCTCACAGCCATCTATAATGAGATCGGATGCCTTCTTATGGCATGCACATACATAATAAATAAATAAACTTTTTTAAAAAAGAAAATACTCCTTGCCATGAGGATGATAGACTTTAATCTGAAGCTGTACACAGATCTTAATTAAATAAATGCTTTCTTATATAGGAATTGCCATGGTCATGGTGTCTCTTCACAGCAATAGAACACTGACTAAGACAGCACATATGCAAAGAGCTGTTCAAAATACAGAATATGCTAATAATTATAAGAGAGATTCAGAAAAGTATCTTTTGTTTTACAGGAGAACAAGAGTCTTTCTCAGTGTAGTAGTTAAATCTTTTCTGTGGAGGTAACATGTGGACAGAGATTAAGGAATGAGTACAAAATTGAAGATGCCGTTATTTTTCTCTGCTGTGTAATACTCTATTGTGTAAATGTACCACATTTTCCTTACCCATTCTTTGGTCGAGGGGCATTAAGGTTGTTTCCAGGTTCTGGCTATGACAAGCAATGCTGCTATGAATATAGTTGAGCACATGACCTTGGGATATGACTGAGCATCCTTTGGGTATATACCCAAAAGTGGCATTGCTGAAAATTTGTAGACAAAAGGATGGATCTAGAAAACATCATATTAAGTGATGTAACCCAGAATGAAAAAGACAGATATCATTTGTACTCACTCATAAGTGGCTTTTAGACATAAAGCAAATAAAGCCAGTCTACAATTCACAATCCCAGAGAACCTAGACAACAATAAGGACTCTAAGAGAGACTTACATAGATCTAATCTACATGGGAAGTAGAAAAAGACAAGATCTCCTGAGTAAATTGGGAGAATGGGGACCAAGGAACGGGTTGAAGGGGAGGGAAGAGAAAGAGAGGGGAGCAGAGAAAAATATAAAGTTCAATAAAATGAATAAAAAAAAGAAAGAAAGAAATGCCGGGCGATGGTGGCACACGCCTTTAATCCCAGCACTTGGGAGGCAGAGGCAGGCGGATCTCTGTGAGTTCGAGACCAGCCTGGTCTACAAGAGCTAGTTCCAGGACAGGCTCCAAAACCACAGAGAAACCCTGTCTCAAAAAAAACAAAAAAACAAAAAAACAAAAAAAAATGAGTGCAAAGTGAGCATGTACATGTAAGTCATGTGGGAAAGGCCGTAAGAGCAAGACTCAGAGCAAGGACATATGATAAAGGAATGTTCTCCATGCCTTGGGCTAAGGGAGCCCACAATGAACACCAGTCAGTACAGGAATGCCCCCGATAGGTTTTTGATTACCAGATTGGTGTAGTATGCAATGAGGTAACATGAAGTGACAGAAAACAGCAGTATTTGGAACTGTAGTGCTAAGAGATTTCTTGGGACCCTGGTCAGGCCATCTTAGTGGATGGTTGGTGACAGCAGTTCCAGAGATAAATGCCAAGTTGATAGAGCTGGTTGGTCTAGGAAGAACGGGAAAGAAGAAGGCTATGCTAGAATAAGGAAACCCATGCTAGAGCAGGAATATGAACTGACATCCACATTTCTGTTTGTAAAACCGCCAAAATGTGGACAGTGCAAAGGAGAATACAGGCAAGACGAGAAAGGATAATAGTCCAAGCATGGGAATGGAGGCAAGAAGAATGTGAGTTTGAGGGTAGCCTACATATAGGAAATGCTGTCTCAAAAGCAAGACAAGATAAAGTGAAAACAAGAGAAGCAAGAGAAAGGACGGTCGTGAATGGGTTCTCAGAGTTTAGAGTGAAAAGCAAATCCCAGAAAGAAGTAAGCTAGGGTACTGGTTTAGACATGTGCTATGCGTTTATGGAGAAAGGCTGTAGGTAAGAATTGGGATTATGAATACTCTTCATTCAGGGTTGAAATTAGAGGAAGATAGAAAACCAAACTATATAAACAAGCTGAGACCAAAGACAGAAAGATTATGTTCATAAGAAAGAAAATGAGGGGCCAAGACCTCTTTAGCACTTAGCACTTTAGCACCTGGTTTAGCACTTAGAATGGTTGCTAGACAAGTGTGAGGATTAGATTGTGATCCAGGCAAATGCCCTACGGGTGTGGTGACCAATCTGTAATTCCAGTTTTTGGAAGGATGAGATAGAGTCTTTCAAAGCACTGGCTAGCAGGACTTGATGTTTCATATCTGTAAGCTCTGGGATTCATCGGAAGACCCTATCACAGTGACTAAGGTAAAAAAAAGCAACTGAGGGTGATTTCTAATACCTCAGTCTTTGGCGTTCACATGCCCCCCCCTCCACACACACACTCCCTCCCACATTTTGTGCGTGCATGTTTATGCACAAAATACACACACCCACAGCGCACAAACATGAAAAAAATGAGTGGAAAATTTTTTCTTTAAAAAAAAAAAAGACCAAACAGAGCAATTACAAAAAAGAGGTTACAAGGGACTTTTGTGTGTATGCTAAAAGCTAGAAAAAGAAGACATTTCAGGAAAATGAAGTCATCACTGTCAAGTTGTATAAAGAAACTCATGATATAAACCATGTCTCTAAACATTCTAACCTTTACACATTAAAAGGAATCTTTTTTTAAAAAAAATTCTTCATGATACAGTCTTGGGATGTCTGATGTAATCTTCATTGCTTTAGAATTTAATGTTATGTATTGATAAAATTTCACTTGGCTCTATTTATATCAAAAAGTATCACTTCATTTCACTCTGTCTACAAATTATTATCTGTATCTCTGATTCCCAACCTTCCTAATGTTGTGACCCTTTATTACAGTTCCTTATGCTATGGTAACCTCAACCAAAACACTATTATTGTTACTACTTCATATCTGTGATTTTGCTACTATTATTATAATGTAAATACCTGTTATTTCCTATGGTCTTAGATGACCCCTATGTTTAACCCCCAAATGGGTCATGACCTACAGGTTGAGAACTATTGATCTATATCAATGTCTACTGGTTAATAAGTATATACAGAAAAAAACCTCTTAAAATATTGCTGATATACTTAAATATAAAAAAATTATATGTTTTTCTTCTAGCATAATGTTTTGTGTGCTATGACTTTGCTGTTGTTCAAAGCAGTTTTTAGCAACATACACATTTGGGGAGTCGAAGTCAGATTTTGAACTTTGGATTGGGTTGCTGTTTCTGCCTTGTACTTCAGGAGTTTGAGCTGGTGCTTGACTATCCAAGACAGAGGCTGGAAAGACAAAGTAAAGGTTACATTGTTGTTTTTGTTTGTTTGTTTGTTTTATTACCATCCTACCAGACAATGAGAATCCTAGCTTTGTATAGCCTTTCAAGGACTTGAGATGACACACATTCTGCTAAAAATATCGTTGGTACTTTTACAAATGTACAAAACCCCAAAATTTTTCCATAAGTAATCGCAGGCTGGGTGCGGGGAGCTGGAGAGATGGCTCAGGGGTTAAGAGCACTTGCTGCTCTTCCAGAGGACCTGGGTTCAATTTCCAGCACTCATGTGGCTGCTCCCAACTGTCTCTAACTCAAGTTCCAAGGATCTGGCACCCTCACTCATACATACATGCACTAAAAACACCCATGCACATAAATTAATAATAAGTAAATTTAAAACAAAGCAAAACAAAACAAAGAGTAAGGACAAATTCAGTATCAACATCTCACAGTCATCTTAAATTTCGTATGTCTGAAATGGGGCACCCTTTTCATCGTAGTCAAGGGTAGCATCCTGAATCCATGTATGCAAGTTAGGAAGCAGAGAGTATTTTTAATCCTTTTTCCTTTGTGATCCACTCTCCATGCCAAGCAGACAAGATGTATCAAGTAACAGAGCTAGACTAAGTTTTCAGACATTGGAACTTCTTCTTTCCTACATGCTCAGAACATACTATTTTCTCTCTCAGCATGTTTACTGAACTTACTGCTGTATGCTGGACAGTTGGGAGAACTGAAGATGCAATAATAAGTAATTAGTCTGTGGCTTCATAAAGCTTACAGATTGGTAGAGAAAATAGAATTTATTAATCAAATATGCTATTTTATAATTATGGATAAGATGCACATTCCAAAAGACTATATGCTGTAAGGCAAGAAGAAAAACTTTTAAGTTAAAATATTTGAGTTATAACATAAATAGGATTAAGAGATACAAACATGAGAAGAAAAACATTCAATGCTAAGGAAATCCTGAAAATGAATTTCATCCTCAGAAGAATTGTTGATATGAGATTAATAGTAAAGTGAACTGGAGAGAAAGGAAGGATCCATTGCTAGAATGGAGTAGAAGCCATCATCATGCAGTAGGGTCCTAAGATAGGAGGACCATAAACTTAGTCAGAAAACCTGAAACGTTTCAAAGTGGAGAAAACAGAGAACAAATGGTCCCTCTAGCTTGGGTTAGGTAGGATAAGAATTACAGATTTTACTCAAAGAGGAACGGGACATATTAGTCCTGTCTCCCAAGTGCTGGGATTAAAGTCATGGGCCACTACTGCCTGGCTTAGTTGTGAGATCTTAATTGATCAGATTGTCATTATTGAATAACATCTTTCATGACTGTACCCACCCCTTGACTTCTTTTTCTTATTTCATTTGTCTTGATACGTCTGTAAAAATAATTTTTATTTTAAATTGTGTGTGTAGTATCTGGGGACATATGTACAGGTGAGTGGAGAGGTCTGAGGAGAAAAAAGGATCTAATCCTCCTCTCCCTGGAGCTAGAGTTTCAGTCAATTGAAGGCACCTGATATGAACACTGGATATTGAACCTGTATCCTTTGCAAGAGTAGTGGATTTCTGCTCTTAACGGTATAGCAACTTTCCTAGATCTTGTTCTACAATGAGTTGCTTATATATTGTTTTGTGTGCTTCTTCTTTGTGAGTGGATGCTTGTTCTTCAAGTGGAATACTGTTTGAATCACTAATATAATTAAAGCTCCTAGAAAAGAACTTTACACATAATTATGTTCTAGAAATTGTTAAAGGAGTGAAACAGTTTCCTTTTTTAACAGGTTATTTATTTTACATTTTTTTGTTTTGGAAATTTTAATATTATTACATAATTTCCCCTCATTCCTTCCTCCAGTCCCTCCTATATTCCCTTCCTTGCTCTCTCATTTAAATTCATGGCCTCTTTCTTGTTGTTACATGCATGCATGTATATACAAACCCACATATATTTATAAATATACCACATCAGTCTGTATAATGTAACTCATATGTATGTTTTCAGGGCTGATATTGGTCTTGGGTAATCAATTTGTGTACCCTTCCCTGGAGAAGACTATCCCTTCCACTCTTCAGTATCCTTTAGTTGTGTAGGGTTCAGGTCTCATGGTCTTTACTTGGCCATTTTGGCCTATCTATTGTTGTCCTTGTTCATCTCATTCCTTGTTCATCTCATCTTTGTACAGTCGAGTTGGTGAAGCTTTGTGCTGATAGCCTCTGACATTACGGAGACACAAACACAGAACGAGCTCTCTGATCTTCTACCTTCCACAGTCTTTCTGTTTCATATTGTCCTCTGAGCCTTGGGTGTGTGCGTGTTTTGTAGCTGGATCCACTGGGATTGGGCTCCACATATCTGCACTTTGACTGGTTTTGGTTTTCTGTAATTAAAATTGTTCCATCAAGAAATTTTCTTGATGTAGGATGAAGACTACACTTACTATTAAAGATAAATTATTATTGTCATATGAGTTTATAAAAAAGAATGGGAGTTTTCAGAGAAAGTGATAAAATAAGAGAAGTATGTAAAAGAAGAAATGCTTAGATGTCTTTTTTAGGGTTTAGTGACACTTTATATTTAGGTTGTAAGAAAAAACAAACATAAGGATTGTTTTAGATTTCTTTCATGAGTCACTAGATGACTTTAAGTTGATGCTAACTGAAAGATGTAATGATAGAATATAGTATAATAGAAAAAGAAGATATTTAGTCTGGCTTCATCTTTCCTTGACCATGACTTTGATCAAGATCCTTGATTTTTAACGTTTTTATTCTTCCATCCTTAAAGTAGTAGTCAATATTGATATCTACATCATAGGGTGTATTATGGGATTTAATAAAGGAATATGTTAGGTATGTAGGACAATACTTCATACATTAAAATTATTCCATAAATGTGGGTGATTGTAAGAAGAGTGGAGAGTCAGTAGGGACAGAATCAGCCCACTCTTTAAATTTGGAGTTAAAATGGAATCTATCTCCTATATAGAAATGATTGATTTCACAAAAAGTTTTTCATGCTAAATGTTAGAGAACTCAACATATAATTAGTAATGGATAAGGAAGATCAAAAAAAATTAAAAGAAAATGATGGATAAAGTCGGAGGCTGAAAGAGATACAGTGGTTAACTGTCTTGATACTTCTTTGACTTGAAGGAAAACAGAGGCACGACTGTTTCTCAGTTCAGGCATCACATCTTGGCCACAGTGTTCATTCCAAGCCATGAAAGCAACTCATTCTACTCCCAGTTAGCATCTATCAGTGACATTCTGAAGCATTTATTTAGTTCCAAATCCCATTTCAACCACATTTCTATGTTCTCTGGCCTTTACTTTAAATGTGTCAAATATGACATAGTTTCTCTTCCTGTAGATGTAGTGCATGCTACTTTATCTGCCCTGTCTGTCCTACACTCTGTTCTTAAGGCTCATTCTGAGAAGACCTTCCAGAACATGTGCTAGTAGACCTCTGAGGGAGAGATACCAAAGCATTTTCCTTCTTCTCTGTGGAATTGTATTTCCTTCCAGGAGAAACATTGGTACTCTAGGCCAAATTTGTTTTCTGACTTGTTATTATAGTGTACAAGTGTTCAGAGGGAACAGTGTGTGTACAAAATGGATAAGGAAAATGTTGTATATTTACACAATGGAGTACTACATAGCAGAAAAAAATAACGACATCTTGAATTTTGCAGGCAAATGGTTAGAGCTAGAAAACATCATTTTGAGTGAGGTAGCCCCAGATACAGAAAGACAATTATCACATGTGCTCACTCATAAGTGGTTTTTAAACATAAAACAAAGAAAGCCAGCTCACAAATCACAATCCCAGAGTACCTAGAAAACAATGAGGACCCTAAAAGAGGCATACCTAGATCTAATCTACATAGGAAGTAGAAAGTATAAAAAGACAAGAGCTCCTGAGTAAATTGGGAGCATAGAGACCTTGGTAGAGGGCTGAAGGGGAGGATAGAGGCAGGGAGGGGTGTTGAAATAAGAGCGGCAGGGCTGCGTCCCCGGCACCTGGCCGCCCATATGGCTAGCTTAGCTTATGCCCCGAAATAATTACACGGAAACTGTATTCTTTTAAACACTGCCTGGCCCCATTAGTTCCAGCCTCTTATTGGCTAGCTCTTACATATTGGTCTGACCCATTTCTATTAATCTTTGTAGCCCATGAGCTGGCTTACCAGGAAAGATCTTAACCTGCGTCTGTCTGGAGTGGGAGAACCATGGCGACTCACTGACTCAGCTTCTTTCTCCCAGCATTCTGTTCTGTTTTCTCCGCCTACCTAAGGGTTGGCCTATCAAATGGGTCTAGGCAGTTTCTTTATTAATGAGAAATCACTCCCACATCAGAGGGGAGCAGAGAAAAATGTAGAGCTCAATAAAAATCAATTTTAAAAAAGAAAAAAAAAACAAATGCTGTGGGATTTGAAGGATGGAGAGAAAATAGATTCCTCTAACTTCTCCCAACTTCACACAAACAGCTCACATTTACTCTGATATTGGAAAAGTAAATTCACACAGGAAAACTAAGGCTCAGAGCAGAGCACATTAAAATTATACTTAGATATATTCATACCGAATTGAGGTATGTGAAGATGGAAGAAAAGTTTTGCAGTAATTTGAAATACCACAAAATCACTAAAGGACTCTGTAAAGAAGATCTTTTCATCATACATATCTTTTTGTATCATCATGGTTTTAGCAACTTTCTTTAGCCTGACTGGAAGATTAACCCGTCATGTGTATCTTCAAGTCCTTAAGTCCTTACTATTTTCTCATAATCCGAGGAAGGTTTTGTGGTTAAAAAAAAGAAGTCCTTTGGACTGGTGGCATATTTAATGGTGGTACAAAATAGATGTAAGCAAGGTTGTTCACCAGAAGATGGAGAAGTGAACATTTAAACCCTCCACTGAACTAGAGGAAATGAGCATCACTCTAGTATTAGACGTTGAAAATGACTTCCTTTATTACCCCAGAAATCGTGGACTGTCTCAAATGAACTGAATCATTATATTTGATTTACTAATGTATTTCATCTGCACATACAGATTTTCATCTTTTACTGTGGTTTAAAAATGGCACCTAGAAGTTTTCTTTTTCTTTTTTTTATTGAGGATGGGAGAAAAACTATATCTCTCTTGTCAGGTACATTGTTTCACTTGTACAAGTAGAAGAGGTTAAAAAATGTCAGCAAGACAGCGAAGCATTAGCCATTCAGGAAAACCGAAAATTTTCTATTTCTGTCTTGACCAGACTGAATGAAAACACTTAGTGTTTTAGCTTTCCTTACATTAGAACCTCATTTGAATTTGAGAAGTGGAAGTTGGTCATCTGAGAATCATCAGATAATGATAGGCATTGCCATCACAACCACATGTGCCTATTATGGAAGTCAGGGCCTTTTGATGCGTCACTCATGTGGTTGGTATCATGTCTGTGATGTCAGCCCTTGGCAGGTAACTATGAGAATACTGGAAAAAAAAAAAAAGATTTCAAATGATATCATATGTTCAGCAGAAAGGAATAAATGTCCAAATCTGTTAATTGGATTTTCCCCAAATTGTAATTATTTTCCTATATATTACATTCTCCTTTCAAAATATTTGTAGTTAAGCTGAAGTATGAATTCTAGTCATACTGGTACTTAGAAATGCATCTCTCCAACTCAGGTTACTCTACCTTAGATAGTTTCTGAATCTTGAGATAATTATTCAGTTTCATTCCTGCTTCTGAATCTTGACCAAATTTCTTTGCTTTTGCTATTTTTTTGGTGAATTGGAAATAATAAATGATGCAAATACCAAAGAGCTAGGGTCTAGGAAATAGCTTACTTGGTGCATGCTTATCTCATAACCATGAGTTTCTGAGTTTGATCCAAAGAACCCCTCCAAAAATGTTGGGTGCTGTGGTACATTCTTGTAATCCCAGCTCTGAGGATGCAGAGACAGAAAAGATTCTTGGGACTGGCTGACAGTCAGTCTAGGCTAATTAGTGAGCTCCACTCCTGTGAAAGACACAATATATAAAGAGATCACATTCCTGAGGATGATAACTGAGATATTATCCTTTGGCCTTCACAAACTGGTTCATAAACTTGCATCCACAGAGACCTGAACACACACACACACACACACACACACACACACACACACACACACCATAATAAAAATAAACCTGGGAAGGATATAAATGCATCTCCAAAACAAAGTACTTACTTTGAAGCAAATTAGTTCAAACTGTGAGTATATTTTCATATTAACAGTCCAAATTTAAATAATTGATCTTTACAATGATCCTTTAAACACCTAAGTGTAATATAACACTTACTGAGCTCGTTGCTGGAATTTAGAAATCGAAGGTTTTTCCTACAAGACATAGACCAACTTTCATATGCACAGGTTTGCCTAATCCCAGATCAGAGACTTTTGCAAAAAACTAATTAAGACTGTGTTAAGTATTTGTAGACTTTTTCTGGTCTTTACTCCCCAAATAACATAGTATTACGTATATTTACGTTAGATTGGGTCTCATAAGTGATCTTCAGGTTATGTATTAAGTTATAGGCACATCTTACACTACCATACAGAAAGCACCGAGTGTCCATGGACTTCACCATTCCAGGGATTTCTAGAAACAGAGAACTAAAAACTAAAAAACAATTATCATGAATTTAAAAATTTCCTTGTGGCTCATGTGCTTGGCTTCCATGAATAGTTTAATTTTAAAGATACATGAAGTAGTAACAAATTATTTAAATCTTTTGTTTTGTATTTATAAAACATTGTCAGTGGTCATGGTGACCACTTATTGGACACAAGAATATTTGGCCAACTTCAGAGATATCAGTCAAAATCCAGTATTTCCAGCTAGAATTCTATGTCTTTGGATAAAGTAAATAATTTGTAGCATGATTAGATTTTCCTAGATGCCAAGGTCACAGGCTCTAAGAACATGAATAGGTCCCCTGAATAAATAATGATGTGAAAAGTGTAAAGATAGTCATGCCTAAAAGCAGAAAGCCATGCAAAACCAAGCTGCTTGATCACTGCCTAGGTAAATTATCATCACCACTGTGCTTACAACACTAATGAGAAAGATTTTTTTTTAAAGACTTAGGTTGTATAAGAGCTTTGTACCTAGAACTGATGGAAGTAATTGGTCAATTGCTTAATCAAGTCCTCCTTAGAGCTGAATGGGAAATGGAGGAGAGAAAATGTAGGCTGGGCGAGTAACGCAAGAAGTTGGCAGAGTTCGCTATACAGAAAGAAACAAAGATAGCGGTAATTAATGACCCTGACTGTGTGCCAAAAAAGCTTTCTTCTGACAACTCCAACTTAATTAAAACTTAAGACATTTCAATGCCCTCAGAAAGCCCCCGATGGGGTGAACTCTTGCAGACTCGTGAGAAAATTTTGTAAATTAAAGGAAAAGATGTGTGTTACCACTAGGTCCAGGACTCTAATCCCTGACAGTCAAAGAATCTATTTAACCCAGGCCTTTTCTTTTAACCATCTCACACCTGCAGGCTTCCTGGCACTTCCTCTGCTCCGAGAAGGTTGTTTTGTGTTTTACGGAAGATCAGATAATAGGGGTCTTGCTGTTCCTTTTGTTTCTGCGCATTGTTCATTAGCCTGTGAGTGTTGCAGACACACTTGCTATGCTTGGCTTGCTTGGGAGTCGGGCATCCTCTGAAAGGCTCCAGTGGGACAACACGGGGTGAAGATGGGTTGATGGAAGAACTAAAGGATTTTTTTTCTTCTTCTTTCTCTTCTTTTTTTTTTTGTATGTGGATCTCCCCCTCCAAATGTGAAAGTGGCTCAAATTAAAACTCACAGTTGATGGCGCAGCCTGAATGCTTGTGACCCGCTGTTCTTAACACAGAGGAGTGACAAGGAGCAAAGTTCTGTGCTAGACATTGTGGATTGGAGCCACAAGGAAATGTGTTGTTAAATAGCCCTTGCTCCTTTTATCGGTACCAATTTTAATTCCATTGAATCAACAGGCAGAAATATCCTTCAACAAGAATGGAAAAGAGGCATGCTATGCCATGAAGAAAATACGGTGATGATTTATTTACTAATAAATAGATCCCAAACTGAAATTTTAAGAAATAATCTTAGTTGAATACCAGTTGTTGAGAATGCTACCCAGTTTGCATGTTAGGGGAGGGGAAAGTTTAATTTCTCCTGATTCTCCTCTGGCAAGTATTTGGTATGTTATAATCACAAACAGTACCCCCATCAGGC
>NC_022031.1:9284540-9319540 GCF_000317375.1 Microtus ochrogaster | reverse complement strand
AATGTAATGTCATAGCCAATACTATGGTTTAACAAACCTGAGGTGCTACGTACAATTCCTTTTCTTCACAGACATTTTTATTCCCTTCCCGTTCCCCTACTCAGTTGCTTTTTTCAGTAGTGAATTCTGAGGTTTGAACCCAAGGCATTATGCATGGTAGTTAAGAATTTTACCACAGGCTTGGACACTAAACTCTACTTAAAAACTCTATTAGTTTTGTGGTAGATTCTTGCTCTGATGGCTGAGCAGGCCTGGAACTTTCAATCTTTCTGTCTCAGCTTTCCAAGCAGAGTAACTACTGGTGTCTGTCACTAAGCCTGGCTTCATTTTTTAAATACCATTTCTAATGTGTGTTGTATGACTTTTGCCAAAGGGGGAAAAATAACCAATCAACTTTGTTTAAAAAAAATAAAAGACTTATAATGAGCAACCAGAGAAGAAGAGGACAGGCGGAGTGGAGTTGGCTTTTCACTTTTCTACTGATTTCGGTGACATTGTAGATACATAATTTGAAGAAAATGTTTTTTGTCTTATTAAATTTTTATAACTGTGCAGAATATGCTTTCAAACATAAGCCTTTCCCTTGGCAGTAGCTATAAGCAAATTTCCAGTGATGTTTAAACATGTGACTATGAAATATTTCTAGCGGCATTTCCTTACCAGTTGGCAATTATTACAATGTCTTCAACATCTATTGAGTAATAGGAGATTTGTCTGGTCGTCCAAATTAGCAGGGAAATGATCACAGGCGAAAAGTAAAAGTTTTAGGTGAGTAGAAGTAACTGAATAAGAGTATCAAATTCAGCCAAATCCATAAAGTGCATGGAGCACAGCCTAAATGTTTAATATTAGGCATCACTGCTACTAGTCAGGTAGGGATTTCAGAGCACAATTGATTTCATTTCAATGGAATTTCCATCTCACTAGCTGCAATCTCAAATATGTAAATGGTAGCCAAAGCTACATGGAGGCTTCAGAACGTTCTCTTTCCACCATTGGCAGCTTCTAGCATCTTCCAGCCAAACCTTCTAGAGTGCTTGTAATTTCCTCTCTACAGAGCCTAACAGGCTCATCAGCAGCCTAAAGTAAACAAAGTAGACGGAAGGGATTTCTGAAGATTTAAAGGTTTACTTGTTCAACAATGTTCAGTCTATCTGGTATGCACAGACAGGCCACATGTGGACCCTATGAATCAAAAATGTTATCAGTGGTGCATCACTTACCCCTGTTAAGAATCAGGTTTAGAAACAAAAGCATATTTAAAAGATTTCATAGCAATTTAAAGGTAGGGATGTGGGAGAGATGGAAAGAAATATGAACCTTCCGCTTTTAATCTGGGAATTTGATATGACTCGCTTATTGAGAATATGAAATTTGTATCTTTTGGTTCTTTCACACACTCCTCTACTGCCAGTTTGTAATACAGAGTTGAGAAACAGCTGGATGTCTGTAGGAAGCATCCCAGCAATATCAGGCAACTTCTAATGAAGGCTATTGACACTGCTGACATTTGGCTTAACGTACTGCCAAAAAGGAAATTAAAAAGTACAAGCCATTATCCTAAAGACCATCTGTTTATGAAAATAGTTAACTTTACATCACTTTGTTAAGCATAGAAATGACCCCTGGGTGAAACATTGAGTATACCTCTCAAATGATCTCAGTAGTTTCGTTTCTTGTTAAAATGACCCTTTATCTTTTTCAACGGTGTTATTGACATTAATTAGTCAACTTTAATGCTCTGAGCATCCAAAGCACTAGAGTTCAAGCTATTCTTCAATGCCAGGCACTCCTCTACGTCTTTTCTTTTACATACATCTTGCTAGAACAGACACCAGTGTCATTAGAGGAGCACAGAAAGATGTCATCTTCCTGCCTTCTTTGGCAGTATGGCTGCCCTATGAAAGGGCTTCTCATTGTGAATGCGGTCTTGTGATGGCCTTCCTGAAAGGAAAAAAATTCTTTCTTTTGCTCTTTCGTATTTTGTTTTGTTTCAATTTTAAATTGATTTAAATTTACTTTATGTGTACTGATGTTAAGGTGTCAGATCCCTGGCAACTGGAGTTACAGACAGTTGTGAGCTGTTATGTGGGTGCTGGGAATTGAACCCAGTCCTCTGGAAGAACAGTCAGTGCTCTGGTGTGGGAAGTCCTTCTATATATATGTTGCTTTTATTGGTTAATGAATAAAGGATCTACTTTGGCCTGTGATAGGGCAGAATAGAGCTAGGCCGGGGGTGGGGGAGGGACTAAATTGAGTGCAGGGAGAAGGTAGGCAGAGTGAGTGAGATGCCAAGGCCATGTAGTCGGCAGAGGAGAAAGATGGAGTTGCCAGCTGGAACCTTGCCAGTAGGCCACAAGCCTAGTGGTAAATGAAATAATAGAAATGGGTTTATTTAAGATGTAAGAGCCCACAATACCTGTTTGAAGAACTCACATGAGTGGTAACATAAATTTCACAAAGATAATTATTACTAACAACATCACATTAACCTGACTCATTTTCCACAGAATTCTAGAAAGTGAGAAAGGGAGACTTTTATAAAAATTATGCTTTATTGAAAGCTGATATGACTTTGGAAAAGAGTAACTTTTAAAGCGTTGTTTGAATATGCATTTAAATTCTGTCTCATTTCTTTAAGTTTCTCCTGCTCGATGCAACATCAGGCATTAACACTGACTTGCTTCCTAAAATTGCAATGCTAGCCATTTCCATTTAAGCTTAAGAAGAATAACGGATCCCAGTATTTTTTTATAACAGTGATTTATTTATATGTCTCTTTTATTCAGAGACAATATGAAAGTTTTATTCATCATATTCTTGTTTGATATTCCTACTCTATGCATTCTTTAAATGTGTTATAATAGTTTTTTGTATAATAGCAAAAATAACATAGTCCAAAACCTACCGTGAAATATCCATAGGAAACATTTGGTTATTAATGAAAACAGGATATTGCCCTGAAAAAAGAACAGGCTTTACAATTTTGTAAATTTTGAAAGAAAGTAAATACCAACTTTTCTGACATAAGTTTCAGGAGGCTTCCAGTTCTCAGTATAAATCTACATATAAAAAATGTTTTGAATTCTCAAAATCAGCATCTAAGATTCCCTAATTTTATAATCATTACGTGCACATCTCTTGTGCTGTAATCCACGGGCAGAATTTTCCCTTAGCGGTTCCCCATTGTCCTTGAAGATAGCATAAAAAGATGAAATAATAAAATGATGGTAACCAAGCTTCTAAACACATCAATCTCTTATCCATATAATAGTCATGTTATTATTCCTTCTGTAGCTGCTTTTTATAGAATCTTTCTTCATTAAATTTCTTGTTTGACAAATGGGACTAGATTATAGTCATAGCTTTGTAAGCACCTTGATATATTGATGTTGGGCTAATACTTTGTAAAAATCCTACCAACATTGAGAGTTCTTCTTCTTATTTTTAGATATCATAAAATAAGACTATCTTTAGCTATTTCTTTTAATTTATGTTATCTAATTTTTTTACCAGATTTATACTGGTTATTGACAGTAAATATAAAAATAAATGCTGAAATGCTATCAATATTAATGTAGGTGTCAAACCAACACCAGTCCCTAATCTACGTAAGAACAAGGACTTTTTTACCTTGATACATAAAGGCAGTCGTGTGTACGATACACATGCTCATCTGTCTTGTCATAGGTTCAGTCGTGCTGATGTGCTAATGTGCAGGCCACCATTTTCTTTTTCTTCCTCATACAATAGAATAAAATTCATGAATGACAGTCCACAGCTCCCCTCTGTAATTATTTTGAGGACAGTTAGAATATACAACAGATCTCTGCCAGGTTACTATTAGAGTTAAAGCCCATGACTTATTTAAACACCTGAGCAGCCTGTAATTAGCAAAACAACCAACCTTCAAAACTTCATTCTTAGGCATATTGACAGTATTTCTTCAAAAATGTTAAGTGAATTTTTCCGTATTAATACAACACTAATATAGCTTTAGCTTCTGTTTCCCAGCCTAGATTGTCAGAATTTAAAGACAGTGTGGCAATAAATATTTTAATTATGCAAACTTGATGTGTTACTGAGTCTGCAATAGTAGACTATTTCTAAAATAAAAGTCAACAAATTAAAAAGTGCAACAATCAACCCATAGTTAATATCAGCCTGTTCTCTTTATTTCTAACAAATCTAACCATTCAGCTTTAATACTACCTTACATAGGAACAACTTGATCAAACTTTAATATTCTGTTAGTACAAACTAACTAACAGAATTTTTAAAATCATGGTTAAAAAATTTGAAAAAATTCTTTACATAAATTTACAAGAGAAGCTTTCTTTTCAGAGTAACTTTCTATAAGAAGAAGAATTGAAATATTTATGAGGCACTGTGAAATTGAGTCATACAAATTTTATTTATATGAGATAATAAGAACATAACTGACAGGTCTACATATTAGTGAGAATTATTTGTAGTAGTCTAGATATTTTGAATATATTTTGTAAATATTTTTTTGCAGAAGCTACACTAGCATGATTTACTATAGAAATAATCCCAACTAGATCAACAGATGTGGAGAAATGAGGCATTTGTTGAAGAGTTTAGACTAAGATGTCATGGTTTTCTCATTTATGTAGATCGTTCTGAGGCAAGTGAGGGTCTGATTTGCATGTTTTCTACTGTCTCTGTATGTATTCCTTTGTACTAAACTGGCTATCTATTGAGGAAATGTCCATGAAGATTATTATTGAGTCTAAATTGACTCGCCAATGATAATGGTAAAAGCAAATGTTTGTTTGCTTTGGATTCTTGAACTCCAGGAACCCCCTAAATCATCCTGGAATCCTGCTGCTCACTTGATTCTCTGCTGTAGATGAAGAAAAGACTTGGGAAGTTTCTATTTGTAGATTTAGGGAGTTCCTTCATTGCAGGAATGAAACCAATATTTGAAAAGTAGTGTGATTCTATATATTTTTGAACTGTATTCAAAACATTAATCATCTACAAGGAGAAAGAAGATATTTTGAGACTAAACTATATATGTGAGAAACATTTCCATGATAATCCCTGCCATTGGGCTGTTAGAAATTAGCAAAGAAATTCTATTTGGCATTCTCTTTCCTTATCAAAATGTACAGCAGAGAAAACTACAAGCATCACATAGGGCAGGTGAATGAGGCGCACGTGACATGAAGTCAGACACTGGTCATCAAAATGTCACTATTGAAGCAATATATATGTAAAGACTTGGTATGAAATACTTAGAAGCAGAGAATGAAGGAATGTGATGTTATCACATGTATATCAAACATGTCAAATTTTATAAGTATTGTTATTTTACTAATTATGATTTTTAAAACCCATAATGTGCATTAGGTTTGTTAATAACCCTTGAAAACTAATTTGTATAAATAAGAAATATTTATACATTTCTGAGTACAGAAATGTATTTATACAGCTGAATGGTGTAGGGATAAAAACCAAAGCCTTGAGTGTCCTTGGACAAGCACTGTATAACACTAAGCTATATTCTTAGGCTCCCACTGTGTTTTTACATAAGATATAAAAATGTTTTAATTTGTGATATGGTGATTAAGGCATTGATACAAAATTCACCACAATATTCCCAGAGAGGAAACTTCTGTCATGGATCATAATCTCCATTCTGGAAGTCAGAAACCCTTGGCAGGGAAACACATAGTTCCTCACACTTTTGAGTTTAGAAGGTTTAGGACAATGTCTACCACTAGGGAATAAAGCTCAAAGCGTGAGATTTATTGGCAGTCACCAATCATAGCCTGATTACTTGTAATTTTCTGGAAAAATCCAATGGCCAATGTATTTATTTTGCCATAAGTCCAATCTGTTTATTTACGGTTATTTGCATCTTTTCTTGAAAATACCATAGTCATTATATATGAATAAATGTTACATATCCCTTATTTGAATTGTTTTTAATTCATCAAAAATTAAATTACTTTTTATTGGCCTGTGGTTGTATTAAATCCAACCCTAAAACTGTCTTTGCATTTCAGGTTACAGTTTAAGGGAGACGGATGTATAACTGTAATCAAGTGTTATAAGATGAACTAAAAATGGGCTGAAGGGAACCTAGACAGAGTACTAAATCTGATTCAAAATAGAGAGCAGCAGAATATGAGAACTTGCAGTCTGTGCAAGATTTAAACATCAGGAGAAGAATGTGGTTAGGTCATGATCCTTCAGACAGAGTTAAGCCACAGGGAGTGCTGGAGCAGACAGTATGCAGTTTAGAGAAAACACAGGGCGCGTGAGTAGGAAGCAAGACTGAAAGCATGAAGTAGGCCTAGGAAAAGGCCATTAATGGTTAACAATGATGATGATGACAGCAGACCTTCCTAAATAATCTGTGGGGAAGTCACCGTTTAAGTATCCTCTATAGTTCTGCTTTCTTATTCTCACGTTAATGGTCACCAGCTGGTACTATAATGCTCCCCACTTCAAAATGAGAAAATTGAGAGTTCTTTTGGGAGAAATGACTTGCCTGATAGTTTATATAAGTTGTAGCTCTCAATACCATGGAGGACCAAGCAGTTAGGAGTAGTCTCAGGAAGCAGTCATATTAGAGTAGAAAATACTTCTTTCCCAACATGACCTGAGACTCGTGATCTTTTAGTATTGTTCACTCGGTTGTTCATATTTTATAAACAAAATTATTTTCTTCTCCCTCCTCTTTTTCCTCTCTCCTCCCGCTTCTTTTTATAGACTATTATCCTCCCTCTCCAAATTGTATTGTTATGTATCCCTCATCAATGATCTTCCACTACATTTCCTGCATCAAACAATTACACACTTGATTCTTTGATTATTAACGTTCCTGCTCCAGTCTTGCTTCTGGGCTCTTGGTTTTGATTACCCTGTTTTCTATGGTTTTGTGTTTAGTGGACGTCCCATTCCTTCTAATGTCACCTCTCCACCTCGCAGTTTGCAGCAGTGGCTCTAAAAGAGCCTCACTCACGACCTCTGCTTTAGATTTGCTGTAGTAGATGTTGGACACTAAAATGATGCTTTGAGATATTTAGAGACGTGGAAACAGTTTACTTAGAAACTTCAATTATTCCAAATCAGCTGTGGTTGCTGTCATTTACTATATATATATATATTACTAATATATGATCAAATAATCTTATTTCACAATAAAGAAATGTATGTAAAAGAAAGAATATATTCAAAATGAGAGCCTAAGATCTTGACCTTAAAAGTGAGCTGTTTAACTTGATATTTATTATTGTGCTGTGTGCTCTTTAATGAGAGTTATCAGACTATGCTAGCATGTTGTCCATGTTTGCTTGATGATTAAACTGAATACTCCAAAAAATTAATTCATGAAAACATTTATTTCACACCAGTGTGTTATTTTTCATTCTGGAAAGTTTACAGCCAGAGTATTTATGTGTCATTATGTAGGTAGACAAAGAAATCATCTGGGTTGGTATTAAGTGACTTCCATTATGTCCTGGCTGTTGGCTCATATAGGGCTAAACTAACACATGATTGTAGAAGTCCTCAAAAGAGCAATCAAGCGTTTTGGCCTAAATCCACTCTTGGATGAGTAGGAATTAATATCAAAGAGTGCATCAACAGACTGTTTTGACTGTCTACAAGATGGTAAATAAACATTTTGGCTAAATTCCACCTTTTGATTATAACATAATAGTTCAATTTGAAAGAAACATTTATATGAAGTGCTCTAATGGGGATTCATAGAGCAGAATTACCAAGGATAAGGAGTGAGGGTTTAGACTCTGTGCTTCAGAAAAACAGTATTTTGTCAGGAAATAAACAAATGAGTATCATGGTAAGCAATTCTTTTTTAACTCTCTACATTAATAAAAATAACAAAATGACAACAAAACAATCTCATTTTCACCTTATGTTATGAAGACAGTATATTTAACAGTTAAGCACTTTAAATTGATTTATTCAATAAAAGTGAGCATTCAGGATCAACACAGATCATGGATCATAAGTATCTAGTTTACTCATCTTAGTTAATCAAATTAGTTAGGCAATTACCAAATCTCCACTTCAATTTGTGGATTTGAGATCTGAATTATCTTGATTTGTTTGTCAGGGTTTTCGAAGTTTAATTTCTGTGCTATTATCTGAACTGGGAAATAGCATCATATTATTAAAAGAGAATGGTCAGTTCTAGAAGTATCATTTTAGCTTATCATATAATATGTAAACATACATCCATATGCACGGAAAAGTCATTTTTCAGTCTGTCGCACTCAGCCACTTCTTCTGCAGCGTTTGTTTTCTGTGTAAATACGTATTAGAATTTCACTTAAAATAATCCATATTGACTTGATTTTGCTTCAAATTTGATATCATGTGGTATACAAATAACTCGTGAAACATTCTCTTCTCATTACTTTATAATTTATTTCAAAATTTAAGAGTTGTTTGATTGATACATATCTATATTTGCATCTTAGGACTGGGGAAAATTGTCCTACACATCTGGCTATATTTTAATAAATTATATCTATATAATTAAGTGGTCCAGGAAGCATACTTTACACTAAAATTGTTCAGGACTCTAAAATTCACAATAATAATGGCTTGTTTATCTCTTACCTCATGAGGACTGTGATGGACTCTGTTAAATTGATACTCATCACAGGTGTATTTCTTTGGCTGTTATTCTATGATTTTAATATGAATATATACATTAAATAATCTAACAAAATGACATGTTTGAAAAACAATGAGCTTTCTTTTCTTCTCCAACATGGTTCCTACATACTTGTTGTCAGGTATGACAATAAGAAATTATTGTTAAAAGAATACTATTGAAAACTTTACAGACCACATTTCACAAAGAAAATATGTTGTTGTTTAGATGTCTCACATATTCGTATTCAGCATATATTAGCAGAAAATAAAACTTATAAGAAAGTCTGAAATTATTCATTTAATTCTCTACTAAGGAGTCAACAACTAATCTCTGTTAAAGAAATGAATGCTGTATGGTTCTAATCTTGTCAACCGAGTGACAGTGGTTTTCTTTTTGTTTGTTTGTTTGTTATATTTTTGGAAGGTAATGTGAAAGACAGCTTCTGTAACATTCAGCCCCATAATTCCCAGGTTGGAAAGCTTCAGTTACAGAAGCTTGCTACTTGAATTCCAAAGACTCAAGTCTGAGCTTCTACCCAGCCTAACCTGAGCACAGAGGAGAATGGGTGACCTGTCGTTCTTGGATGAGTAATAGCAACTCAACCAGAAAAGAATTTTTAGAGGGATCTGCCATTCACACTATTAAAAACAAAACTCTTGTTAGATGGTTTCTCACTGTTTTATTTGAGTTGCTAAAACAAAGACAACTTTAAAAATTTCAATAAAACTTTGGGTTAAAAATAAGCCCCAAATTTCTCCTTTTTTTCATTTTGGGCAAATAAGTATTTTTCTTGGTGTCCAAAAGGTATTTTTAATAAATAAGGTTTTTTTTTTTAATTATAGGAAAGTCTCCGACTTTGTAAAGATTCTCTCTCTCTCTCTCTCTCTCTCTCTCTCTCTCTCTCTCTCTCTCTCTCCATTTTATCTAGCACTGTGAACCTGGCTTCTCTTGTGCCTTGGCCATGTTTGCTTTTGTAGGTCTCATGATCTGTTTCCAAGGTATATGTTATGTACATTTTTGGAAAGGGGAAAGCACTCTAGCTTTTTTTCTATTTTAAGGTAGATGATTTCCTTTTTTTAAAAATTCATAATTATTTTATGTACATTGGTGTTTTGTCTGTTTGTATTTCTGTGTGAGAGTGTTGATCCCCTGGAACCAGAGTTACAGATAGTTGTGAGTTGCCCTGTTGGTGCTGGGAATTGAACCTGGGTTCTCTAGAAGATCAACCAGTGCTCTTAACCACTGATTTTCTATGCTTTAAAATAGGAAGCTGTTTACATAATTACGAATATTCATTTGCAGTTTGGCAATGTGTTTCAAAATAGTATAAATACCAAAGCTGTAGAAAAAAATTGAGGGTATATGCTTTTTATGTCCACATTACATTTTAATGTTGGAATGCTTTATTCTTTGCAATAAGTTCTGAACTTAGATTAAGAAAGAAAAATCATTCTTGTATGAGAGTTCTTAGGAAACAGGATGTTAATCTTAGAATTGAATGCCACTAGAGGAAACAGTGCAGATTCTCAGGGGTTCCATGTCTTCAACAGTATAAATGCTGTGGGATAAATTATGTCTAATGTCTACAGTTCTATTCTGTGATTAGTATATATTTTTCTTGCATATAGCAGTAAGTTTTAGTGTGTATTAAACTTGTATATTCTGTTATGAGAAAATGTTCTTTTATACAAAGACTGAATACCAGTGAATAAATATATCACATTATGTATGAATTTGGTAAACAGCGCTTAGTTATATAATCCCAAAACCTAAAAAAAGAACCCGACACGTATAATTTTCAAACTTGAAATTTATTTTTTCAGGGGACTTTGGGACTTAGATACAAAGGGGTTGTTACCATCCATTTGATTTTTGTAACATTTGTAATCAAAATGTGGAAACTGCAATGCTTAAAAAACAGAACTCTGCTTCATTCTTACCTGTTATAGTATGACAGATGATTCTGGAGCATCAGCTCAGCAAGAACTCTTGAGGGACATGCAGTGTTCATGCACAGCATGGAGATGCAACACTGATAGTTGAAATAAGAAAGCAAGGAACAGATCTGTGCCAACCGATCTTATAATTTTCAAGTAATTAGTAATCAGTTCAGGTGTCAATTAAAGCTAGCTGACAATAAATCCTGGGTTTCCTTTGAATAATATTAGCGTTTCTCAAGCTCTATGCCTTCAGGGGCAAAAGAGAATGACTCCAAGATTAATTACCACAATGGCTTATTCCCATTAAGAAATGTAACAGAATGTTCTGTATCCTGAATTTATTATTTGTGTTCCTATTAATACAATCACTAAAACCATTGTGGTTTAATAATACTAGAAGACCACTGAACAAGAGTAATGCTTTGGGCTAAACGGAGGTCTAGAATTGGGCCTTGGTGCACATAGATGCTGTCTTGCCTCGTAGGAAGCTGTATCCCAGGGACTGCCTGATGTAGATTTTACCTGCATGGCATTTTAGGATCACCAAAGTCATAAAAAGTGCCTGAGGCTCCATTGTCCACTGGTTTCTCAACACAGTAACTAATTGCAGGTAAACTTAGCTGCAGAGTGACATTTCTCCCAGCTCCTCCATCTGCTCTTTCTTGACACCCCTGCCATTAACTGTCATTTTCCTTTAAATAGACGGTGGATCTGAAAGGCCAGCTCCACATCGCATCACTTCAGATTAGGGGCAGTTCCTTTGAGTGGAGCACTGTTTAGGCAGCAGAAAGAAGTCGCCGACCTTTCTGGAACCATGTTGCTGTGGGGCCTTAATTAGCACTGACTCCAGCCATTGCCGAGGAGCTCACAAAGAACACACATCATTTCTCTACTTAGGAAGTTAGTGCCTGACCTAATAACTTGTCCAAACTCGGAGGACACTGTAACCTCCTGATAACAATGAGCATTGCTGGGCACTTCACCTCCTGCGAAGCATAGAATGATGGGGAAGGATGTTACCGCCCATGGAATGGAGAACTTTCCCTGCCTTTAATTAGGGGTGAAGTAGAGATGGAGAGAAAAAGGGAGAGAGAGAAGGAGAGAGAGAGAGAGAGAGAGAGAGAGAGAGAGAGAGAGAGAGAGAGAGAGAAGGAGGAAGGGGGAAAGAAATGGAGGAGAATTACTGAACACTGAAATACAGACTTTTGTCAAATATATACACTTAAAATTAATTTATACTGGTCTATATCTTAATGCATTTGAAATATTTTAAACTAGCTATACCTATGAACTTATTGATTTACCTCAAATGACATTTAGAGATAATTTTCTTGTTGCAATTTTTTTTAAAATGAAGTTAAGTAGATTAGTATTATAAATTCCTAATCCATTTAAGATATAAACAACATGGAGCCTTTTGTGCAAAGGCATATCTTTAGAAATAAACTCACATGAAAATGCATTGATTTGTTTTCAGCTTCTAGAGTCCTCAGAGGTGAATTTTGAGGGGCAGGTATATTGGCTTCTGTAGAAATAATTACGCTTTACCTCCTTCCCAAGGATTGGCAGTCTTTAACATGGTTGGATTTGCTACCAGTGTCAGCCAAGGTGGACTCATTTAAGGCTAGCTATTTCAGTCAAAGACGATGAAAAACACGGCTGTATTTCTATTATTTCCATTGTGTTCCTTTTATAGACTTTCTTTCCTTTCTCATTTTTTTTTACACACACACACCCCCTTTTTTTGTGTGAAACTCAGTAACTTCTGTGGTCAGTAGTGAGATCATTATTGAAAAGTCCAATAAAGCACTAAATATGAAGAAAATAAAGATGATACTTAAGAGTGTCTACATTTCTTTTGATTAGGAAGGCTCGTTCGATGTGACTGTTGAAGTAATTAATGCACTCCACTTCAAATTGATTCTCTTAAACAGAAAAATCTGACCCAGTGCACGCCAGGTCTTTCTCTTCTAAGTCATGAATCCAAACAGCATTTTAAGTGTTTTAATGGAACTGTCTTCTGGGATAGTATGCCACTCTTGCTACTAAAAATGCGACATCATAGCTTTCTAGCTTTGCTAGAGCTGTGTTCTTGGGACTGTATTTGGCACATTAAGACCCCCAACCAAAGTATCTATGTTAACTGAAATAATTTAAAAGTTAGAAAGACAGTTAAACCGATTCCACTGGAAGGCCAGGATTTTCTGAAGTGACAGAAATATGTGAATTCTTGCTTTCCCAGCTGTGAGATTTAAAGTGGGCGTTGTTGTGCAGGCAGATTGGCCCCACAGCTAACTATTGTAAGAGCTTCCTCCTGCTTTTGTCAAGTTAGAAGAAACTTAAAGAGGCAGAGTTGGTGAAAAGGTGTTTTGGCGTGTTCTCCATCATATACGACCACCGATTGTGTCTGCTCAAGTGCTATGTATCCTCCAAAGAGGATTACAAATTTTGGCACTGAAAAATACGTGGCTAATAATAGGATGAGTACAATCAATTCTATGCTACAATATTAATATCAAACCAGAATGGTATTCAGTGCAGACCATAATCGCTCCCACTCCTCATTCCTTCTACTCTCCAATCTTTTTTGTTATTTCGAGACAGGGTTTCTCTGTGGCTTTGGTTCCTGTCCTGGAACTAGCTCCATAGACCAGGCTGGCCTTGAACTCACAGAGATCCGCCTGCCTCTGCCTCCCGAGTGCTGGGATTAAAGGTGTTTGCCACCACCACCCAGTTTTTTTAAGAGCCAAAAGAGTATTTGTACTTTTGTAGTTTTATTTAAAGATAATATTTTATGAATATAGTTTTTGTAGTTGGATGGGTAGCAAAAGCATTTTGTAATGTTTTCAGATCTAACTAAAATAGAATGCTGTGAAGAACATGGTTGGCTCTTCATTCTTTTTCCTCAGAGGAAGCAAAGCTTTTCAGTGGCTGAGACCCATCTCCATGGACATCATCATGGTTCACTGATTCTGCTAGGCTGCCAGCCCCCTAGCAGAGATTCAAGTAGGAAGTAGCTTCCTCCACCACCTCTTGAAGTCCTCAGGAAAATGAACTTGATATATTCAGCTACTTTTCCCTGGTAAAGGAAAGACAAATGATTAGCTAATAACAAATGCAAGTCTGAGTTTAGAAAATAAACCTTCCTTGTATTTGACAATATGAAAAGAATAGAAATTACCATGGAAAAGAATGTTAGCTACATTAATTTTACTTTTTTTGTGGTCTATATAACAAAACAATTCAGATATTTAAGTGAAGGTCCTCCAATTTATTTAACCTTTGCTGGATTGGGTAGTAAAAGACTTATTATTCAACTTTCAGATAGACTCAGCGATACCTATTGGAAGCACCTTTGTTAGAAATCATAACACCAACTGTTTCCACATAGGCATTGAAACACTGAGTGAAACAGGAGGACATGTGATTGTGCTGGAAAGACAAAGGCCCTGGATGCTCTTATATGAGATCTTTAAGCCAGCAAAAAATATGACTGTATACAAAAGATATCTAGAGATGACCTTGGATATTTCAGAGGCTGGGAACCTAAAATTTAAACTAACAGTAGAGCAGACCAGCATATTTAATAACTGGAGGGAACAGCATTTATTGGGTAATAATGCCACTTGTAGCAAAAGATGGAAGTTTGACAGAAGTGACATCACTCTAGCTTATGAAAGACAGCTAACCACTACATATTATTATAATAATCATATTAGTTTAGGAGAGAAATAGTATCTAATGGCTGTACATTTGAGAGTGATGACATTAGTAGAGTTATACTTGTACATAAAGATATGAAATAGAACTGAAGATGGTTTCTTGGTATAGCATAGCATCTTGAAGTTCCTATTATTATTATTATTATAAATTTTCACCTCCTCCCCTCCTCCCATTTCCCTCCCCCTCCCTCTCTAGTCAAAAGAGCAGTCAGGGTTCCCTGCCCTGTGGGAAGTCCAAGGTCCTCCCCCTTCCATCCAGGTCTAGGAAGTTGAGGATCCAAACAGACTAGGTTCCCACAAAGCCAGTACATGCTGTAGGATCAAAACCCCGTGCCATTGTCCTTGGCTTCTCAGTCAGCCCTCATTGACTGCCATGTCCAGTTTGATCACATGCTCCATCAGTCCCAGTCCAGTTGGCCTTGGTGAGCTTCCATTAGATCAGCTCCATGGTCTCAGGAAGTTCCTTTTTAGAGAAAAGATAGTATAATGTGTGTTTTGGCTCCCTTATCATTAGGAAAATTGTTAGGAGTGAATCTCCATTTTTGGTGTTCTTAAATGTGTGTCAGGATGTGTCTTGTAGTACCCACTTTCATCTGGACCGTGGCATGGTGAGGAAGAGCAATAGTTTGCTAAAGCAAGTGCACACAGCCCTTCAGTGGTTGTTGATACCTGGAAGCATGTGAACTAATTGCTGATGTCTAAACTCTGCCATAGAGAGTGTTGAGTGCCAAAATGGCAAGTAAGTCAGTAAACTTCAAGTGACTAATTACTTATTTGTAACAAAATGAAAGTATTATTCTTTCTCTTCCTGACAGTGCTGTTATACCTGGTTAGAAAAACAAAGTGTTCTAATACACTATAAAATATGATAAATGTAATTTATTATTTTATTTTCCATTTCCTGATTCCTCACCCTTCTCATCTTATGATTACTTACTTTGGTTTATTGAATGGTTTCTGATAAAGGCTAACAGTTCCCAGACACAGGCACTGTGTGATGGTGTACTGATAACAAAGGAAAAAAAGATTGTGCCTCCTCTAATTTAAAGTACCTGGACTTTCTTGGCCAACAGACACTAGAAATCAGGGTAGCCAGAGCAGCTCTGATTCCAAGAGACACATGATCATTGTTGCAAATTCACTCTATCTCTGTATTCTTAGCATGGCTCAGCCTAGTAACATTATCAGTGTTTTTTTCTAGTTTCCTCAGGTGTGCAACTTAAAAAAAATCTCATCATAGGCATAAATATGTGCATTTGGACAAGACTTTTGTTACAGACATTAAAATTTCTTTTTACTATTACTATTATTGCAGCTATTGTGTAGAGTATAGGTGTGCCAATCTGAAAAGAGATTCAGTGTTTATAATTATAACACCATGGCATAGGCAACCTGCAGACTGGAAAATCAGAGTGCATTTGTTCAAGTCCTGTCCAATGCTTGGGCTGGATAAGTTGGCTTTTCATTAACCTTCTGGTTATATAAATGGTTACTAAACAACTCTTGTTTTTTATCACAATTTCAGTATTTGCTGTTGTCTATGAGTAATATATTTTTCACTAACTACAGATTGGTTTTAAGAAAAGTCCAGTTTTAAGCAATATTCAGTGACCCCTCTTCCTTACTTTAATCAACTTGTTCTGCTGAACAAGGCATAGAATTGATAGCTGCTATTGATTGTATGTAGCATTACCTAATCTTCACTAAATGTAGGAAGCTTTGCAGATCCAGAAAGGTGGCAAAAAATGCCTCGTAATGATGCTGCTGGGAATTCAAGCTCAATACTGTGGTCAGTGTGAAAGTGATGTAACTAGGAGAGGTATTTTATTACAAGCCTGTTGGTTTTAATAAACATTTGACCTACGTAATTTGTGAAGTTTTGGGGTGCATGTGTGTGTGTGAAAGACAGTGTGTATGCATGTGTGTGCATGCATGTGTTTGTACATGTGCATGCATGCATGTGTGAGTGTGTAGAATTAGTATGTATAGTAGATGTTTGCATGTTTCAGTACTTTACAATGTTATCAATAATTTCTACTACTATTAGGATGTTTGTTGCACAAAAGAAAGCTAGTATTAAAACTTGAAAAAAATTACAGATAAGAATGAGTTTAACACCACAGACTGGGATGAAAATTGCATTAGGAATTCAATGTAGAGGAAGAGGACATGAAATCATTACTAAAACAGATATAAACGTGACCTTCACTGTGGTTCAGTAATTATCCTAGTCCACACTATGGTGTGTGTATCATGATGTTTCCTTTTCTCCCTTTGTTTTCATTTTTATCTGGGTACTTCACTAGTGAGTAATTGCTAAAGGGAACCCATTATGCAAGGCAAGCATACAGTTTGCCAGTGAATTTGCTTGTAGCTATTGCCACATTTGAACCTCACTAATGTATGTAAATTAAAACCTCTGGTATTCGGAATTGCTCTTGTTTGAAATAAAAACAGAATCTGATCATTACAATCTGCAAGCCAGGTATTATCACTGGACTAGTGAGCCGCTGATGATGAATTGTACTGAGTAGCTTGTGGATAGAATATCTTATCTCAGCTCTCTACCACACAGCACTGCATAACGTAAGAATGATTCATCAAGCATGAGAGCTACTGGTTTATGAAATTCATTGCTCAAGGCAAGTGTATTTTTTAAAATTCAAAAGACAAAGCAACTCACAAGGGTTATTTAGTAATCAGTGTGGATCACTTCTAGGTAGAAACCTTAGTGGAAAGGAATTAAAAATACATTTGCTGTACAGGAGGCTTTATTGCAATGCGGGATATGATTTGAACACTGCCCATCAAACACTCTTACTTTGACTCTGTTTATTCGAATGCCAGCTCATTTTTTAAAAATCAAAATTACATAATCAATCATAACGGAATCACGAGTTGACTAAGACAATGCTGTATTCATAGAACATGAGCTTGCATCATTCGGGATACTTCTCCTGCAGAGGGGATTTTGTTTATTCACGCAGCCATGTAAAGAGGAGAGGCACAATATAAAGTCATCTTTCTTTCATATTTACAATAAGAATGTTTCATTTCTTCTTGTGTATTGATGTCCCAAGGCAATGCTCCAAATGAAAAGATAATAACTTATGAAGAAGTGTCAAAAACTAATTAAGTTTTGTAAGTTGTTTTTCCCTCTCACAGGGTATATTTTTCATCACACTGTCCAGTCACATGCTGAGATTCTTGCTAACATTATCACATGCCAGTCACACCAAGTCTCAGTGGTGCCTCTCCTCCTGTCATTATTTTCAGCATCAATTAATTTTCCCCTGACCTCGCCTTTAGAGAACGTAGCAGAGAGTCATCAGCACATGCTTTGCAGTCTATTTTGAAGGCATTAGGCCACTGTGTGCATTCAAAAATGGAGTCGGCCAAACATTATATTTTCTCACCTGCAGGGTTGCCTAGTAACCTGAATTAAGGATTTTCACCGTGCCTTCAAGACAAATAAACACGACTGGAAAGCACGATGACCCAGGTGGGAGAGTCAGACCTATTGATGGAGAGCAGAATTGCCAACAGCCAATCGGAAACAAAGATGCTCATTAACATTCATTGCGGAAACTGTTTCCATAACTAAGTAAATCTGTTTCACCAGGCTAAGAGAACACTCGAGAACAGGATTTTCTCTCACCCATTTTCAAGTGTTTATTAAGCCATGTTTTGACTCTCCCTTTTATCTCACTATCTTTTTTTCGGGTCTAGAGTGTACCATTTCTATTGCCTTAATGAGGTATTGATTAGATTGTGAAAATATTAAAACACCACCTGGAAATGCTTCCTTGTCATGATGTGAATATAGGTTCCTGGAATGCCTTGACTTCCTCCATTGATGCTAAGTCTGTAGGCCACCTATATGCTGCTGTGCCGTTCAGCTTTTCCTGGAACCCTAAATTCAAGGAAGTCCCTCAGTTGCTGTGTTGTTAGTGAGAAGCAAGATGAGTGCAGGTGGGGGCTCCTCTGTGACACTGGCACCCTGTGTCCCCGACCCAACGCTTACATTCCTTCAGAATGCGAAAGAGTTTGAGGTGCGCGCATCATGGGGAGGACCTTGTGGGTGGAATAAGGGACAGTTTCTCTTGGAAGGTCCAAAGCACAGGAGCAGCACAATTAGGATGTTGGCACATCCTGGCAGGTCTCTGCAAATGATGGTGTCAGGCCATCCAGGGGTTGAGGGTGGCAGAAGTGACATTCACCCCAGCACGATGGAAATAAACGCCCTGTTTGATAAGAGAAAACAGACAATTTATGTCCACCCTGAAGAGTTACCAGCTACTGAGCCATTCCTGTGGGTCAAGTGCCGCATTTGCATTTTGATGGGATGTTATCAAGTAATTAATGCACCAGTCAGGATTTATTACCTCAGGAGCGAACTGAAAGGTTCATTACAAAATCGGTTTCACTTGAAGATAGGCATTTCCTCAGAGTTAGCTTTTGACATGTTGTTCCTCGCTCTCCCTGCCCGTGGCAGCCATAGTAGAAGGCCAGTGAGGTGAAATTCATTGCTTAATAAGGGCATTCACTTTGGGTATTCTTGTGACAATGAATGTATACATCAAGGCTGCACCACCTTGTCAGTGTAATTGCTTCGTGTGCTCCTTAACAAGCCAATCTTAATCAGTCTGGACCACGTTATGAATAATTTAGGGATCGGCCGACTTCACGCTTAATAAGATGTACTAGATTATAAAACTTAAGTGCACTGTTTATAGAAAGCATGCAAAACACTTTTAGTTTTTATTAGCAGCAAGCGAAAACCAAGCAGTGAGCTACTCTAACATGTGCCGCTTGCGAGCAACAGCTGTGTTTCTTAACGCTGTAGCCCCCTCCACTTTTGTTGAAGGCCACAGTTCGGCCTCTCGAGTCTTCTAAGCCTCAGTGAGACATAATGGGAAATTTGAGCAGGCTATGAGATTAAAGCTTCCAATCGATGGCCAACCAGCAATTGTCATTTTAGAAAACATTCTTTTATCTTTTTAAATGTAAAACAGACCCTATTTTCCAGCCATTTCCGATGGCCAAATTACTTTTTTTTGTTGTTGTTGTTGTAGCCCGCATGAATTTTTAACTTAATTGACTAGACGGAATGGACATGAAGCCTTCGAAATTTTCTTCTAAAAAAAAAGAAAGAAAGAAAGAAAGAAAGAAAGAAAGAAAGAAAGAAAGAAAGAAAGAAAGAAAAATTGAAAGATGTCTCTTTCCATTCTCTTACAATGCGGTTGTCATTTTGTACTGACTTTTCATGGCGCTAGGCAAGAGGGAGCTATTGTCAGCTTCCAATAGAAAGATTTAGCCTTAAAAAGGAAAAGGCAAGAATGAATAAAATGAGAAGAATGGACAGATCTTTGCAAGGTTATTAAGATTTCTGCATTTAATAAATACAGCTTGATTTAAAAGGACTGTTTAACTTATTGTTTTAAAAGAGCTCTCTGTCCTCCATCTTACCTCAACATTTGTGAGCTCTAAGTCGTCCACAGAGTAATGCATCATTCAGTTTATGACATCTAATAAAGGCCTATTGCAAGCATTAGAACCAGGTGCTTCAACCATTTTCCTTTTCTGCTCCTGGCCTATTGTTCTCTTCTAACTGAAACGGAAAGAATTCTGTTCGGGCCAGCTTCACTTTTATCACTTTATTTAGATCAAGACACATTCTAATAACCATGTTCTCTTGTTTGGCATTGCCACAAATAATGAAATGTATGTGTGCACGGGAGTGTGTTCATACTGACTGAACAAGGACCAATACGCTGATACATGTTGGGAAAAAAATGGTGCATTTTTTTTTGTAATTTGCTGAGGTATTAAAAAGAGGGTATTGTTGGAAATGAATTTATGAATCAAAAATATGCGTGGCAGTAAATGAAAAACAACTTCAAACCTATTCCTCAACCTATAGCTGGGCCATCATGCGCCTTTGTTCTTGGGCAGGTTAATAGAGATTGAGGAGATGGGCAGAGGAAGAGCGGGGCAATTTTCTGCTATTTAAGCTTGGCGAAATGGCACTCTTCAGGAAGCAGGAAAAAGTATGAAAGCGTAATAGGCATTTTAAAAGTAGAAGTCCATATAGCTGCTTGAGGGATTCTCAGATTTAGGCATGCATAGAATCGCGAATGAGATAATCAGCATTGTGAAATTGAAACCTGTCTGCTGCCTGCTGCTGTTCTTCCCTCTTTCACTGCAGTGATTTGTAACACTCATCTTCTTCAGGCAAGGCAGGCTTCAAGATTATCCAGAACTGTCAATAGTAATTGCCAAAGTATTTTATTACCTACAGAAAATCAAAGGAATTTTATAACCAACAGTTATCAAGTTTCAATACACGGTATAAAGAGAGCAATTTTAGTTGGAATACAATCGTGTTTGGCTTGCTTTAATGTTCTGAGACAATTCCTGTGCAACCAACTACAACATTCACTGTATTTAAGCTAGAGGCAAGAAGACGCATATGTACTTGTAGCATAAAAAATTACACAACGCCTCCAAGCTTCTCCAAGCAAGTGGTTTTTAATTGCCATACAAACTCTGCCTTAGCTAATTACGTCTGCAAAGAAAGCGTTTTGTGAAACTCAAGACGACATTTGAAGTTCTGCCATTAAAGAAATATGGTTTAACTGGGGCATTCCCTATACGATATGGTATGAAATGTGTCTTTGAATTAGAAAACAGGACTCTACAAACCGGAATTAAAGTGAGTGCATCGTTGTGCAGAGGGTTTTTGCGCTACACCGGAATCAAGATGATCAGCTTTAGCATTAATAATTATTTTTATGCCACCTGGACAGCCACTTTCAAGTACTTACTCAATTTTTGAGACGCAATGCTATTTTTTGTAGGAAATATAAAAATGAAAAAAAGCTCCCACAAAACTAACTTCTACTCTTACATTGTAGCATAAGTGCCCTTATTAGGAAAGAGAAAAGAGAAATTTTTCACATCTTCAGGTACTCTTTATATATGAAGCCCTAGGCCACAGAGAAAATGCAAGAAACAGTCTTTTTTTTTTTTTTGTTCTGGCTTTCATGACTCTGAGACCCCAAAGTGTGATGTTTTCTATGATACCACATTTTTTACTACTTCCTGTCAGCATGCTTGAGCTGGTGACCAACAGTAAGCAATATCCATTTAACTGTAAAGGCCATTTAGCTGGAAAGGCACAAATTTAGTTTAAAATATTTATGAGCAAGGGAAATTCTTCTGCCTAGTGCTGAAACAAAAATGTAGACCTTTTTCTTTTTTTTTTAAGAATGCGAATTGAAGTATGTGTGTGAGGGAGACAGGAAGATAATAAAAGTTCTTTTCATTTTTGAAAATTAATAATTTTCTAAATGAGGTTAAAACATTAAAATTAATTATTATAAAATGCATTTTAGTAGTTAGGGATATACCTTTCCTTGTAAATATTTATTTCAGACTAGTTCTTCCCAGTTTTCTCTAACTTACTAGGCCTTTCTTCTGTGTCTTCCTTTGCTATTTTAGTTTGTTTATTTGTTTTTGAGATGGGAGTATGGTGGAGATCTGAGACCAAGCTAACTTCCCAAGAATAGTGCAGAATAGCAAAATAGTAAAGTGACTCTATTTCACAATCATTTCCACTTTTGGAAATATGCAGTTTAATAGTAACGACATATTTCAGAACCCAAGCCAATTAAAGAGGAAATAGACTCAAGAATCATGTAAATAAGTCAGTATCCTAAGTGATGTCTTTGTCTTGTTGTGTTTTAATTAGCTTTAAGTTAAGCTTCTTCACAAAGTATCACTTGAATAAGGAGAATAAATGATGATATATATTTTATAATCTCAATGTCATTATACAGAAGATTTAGAAATATTTTTGTGGTAACACTGGATCATAATTCAGACTCAATTGTTTTTTGCATAAATTCCAGCAGATTTTCAAATGTCTGAGAAAATACTCACCTTAAAATGAAATGGAAATACAAGATTGTTTCCCTTTGATTTTTCCTAAATATTAGAAAATATAAAAATGCCTTGTCCTTGCCATAATAAAAGATTATTGCATGAAAGAAAAACTATAGCTGTGTAAATTCCTGACTGATTTAACAAGCAGTTTAGCAAGTTAGGCAAGTAATGGATTCACCATGGCTAGAGGGAGCTAGGCCCTTCCACATTGAATGAAGCACAGTGTTCATGATTTATCCAGAAATATCCACCAGCATTAGGTTTATAATGTCCAAAACTGTGTATGGTGATGTATATGTGCTGTCCTTTTGAGTTCTAATGACAGGAATGTGTAACTAAAAATGTCAGTGTGCATTTTCACATGCAGGAGGTCTAAATTTTTAAGGAATAGCTGCTTATTTAGACAGTATCATAAATATAAGTATAGAGACACTCTTATTTCAAACATATTGTCCTCCTAGACTCAGTAGGCAAATTATTATCCCAAAGAAAGGAGAAAGACATTGGCATGTTCATTGGATTATTCACACACACAGGATGCCTGGGCCTGACTCTGCCAGGCACTCCGTCAACATGGCAACTTCTCCCTGTGTAGCGTATTCACATGGAAGAGAAAAAGTCATTAATTATGTTTGTTGATTTGAGGTTACCTTTAAATATTTATTTATTTAGCCAGTCCACTGGAAGGTTTAAATTTGGATTAGGAGAGGTGAAGGGTCACGGGGACATTCCACAGCTGTGTCTGCAGAGATCCTTCAGTCCTGACCGAGCAGGAGTTCGGGCAAGTCAAGTGTTGCTGTGCCGTTTGCTGGCTCAGGCAGATCGAAGCCTGGCTCAATAGCATTAAACTCATCCCCATTTGAGAGATTTGTCTTACAAAACCCTGAAAACTGCTCCGAACATGCGTACATTGATTTTGTTGCTGGAATCTCCTGGGCTTTGATGAAAAGGCAGCCTCCACATGCAGGTGAAAGGGCTTTACCTCTTCAATATTAAAAAGAGAAGATTAAGGATTTCTGTTTGCCTAAGATGGAACTCATCAGTGGTGCAAGAGAGAGCAAGTAGACCGAATGTTGCCTGGCTTTCTGTGGTGGAACAGGAAGTTAAAAATTCCCTACCTTCGAGGGAGTAGCTTACTGTGACTTCATTCTGCACAGTTAATGAAATGGCATTATAACATATGTCCAAATTTGTTTCCAGTATTTTACAGCTCAAAGTACCTTTATTTTTTAAGAATCATTCACTGTAATTATAACATTGACAATGAACGTGTTGCACAGGATAAGGGAAAGAGAAGCATCTAAATGAAATCAGATCACTGCAGCCTGTTTAGAACTCACTCAGGATATATAGCTGCTCTGTATTTTTAATATGAAAATTGAATCTATTACATTTACTTCTGTTGAGGTTAAAAACATAGAAATTTCATAAATCTCAGGCTTTTTTCTGTTTCTCTTCTAAGGGACAGGAAATATTTCAATTCAGCATTTGGTATTTGTCTTTGGTATTAATGACATGGATATTTTCCTTTTCTTAGTCAAGATTACATGAAACTTTATTTTATTTTATTTTAGCAGCAGAGGATTAAAGTGTCCTCAGACAGTTTGCACACATCATTTCTCAGCAGGGAATTCCAGGACAAAATGAATGTACTTCCTCTGCAAGACCAATTTCACACCCGGTAGCACTAATTCCTGTAATTATTTGTGTCCATCTTAGCCATGATTTGAGTAAAGTGATATGAAACCTGTCTGAAATTATGGTGTCAATAAGCCTTTACAGGAGGAAAAGACCCAAATAAACCAGCCATGCTGTGAGATTTCATATATTGCAAGATATCTGAAAATGTAACAAATTTATCTTGAATCAAGTCTTATCAGCAATGTCTTTGATGTATTGTAAAAAAAAATGCAATAATGATCCTGAAATAAATGCTAGTGAGGCAGATGGAGCAGGATAAGAGAATTTCAGAAATGAGATAGCATCCCTTCCCATCCCTTACAGGAATCACTTAGTTTGCCTTTCAGGCATGTTTTGCCTGCACTTTTTCATGACTCACTCAGCATGGTTCGTCATAGGGAAAGCCGCGCTTCTTCCCAATCCCCATTAAATTACAGCATCTCCCTCAAATAACACGGAGCCTCAAATAAGCGGGAGCCTCCATGAGACAAGGTTTCTAGTTCCAGACCATTTAATGTCTTATGCCACTAAGATGATAATAGGAGAATAAAGGAGAAAGACGGGCCTGCTCTGTGAAATTCTGGCAACCTGGCCTGTGTGCTGCAGGTAGAGAGATGCAGTTCCTCCCATGGAGATAGACAACACTCCCCACAGCCTTCAGTGAGGAGAGCAGATGCAGCCATGGGCTGTGCATGCAATGGGATTGATAGATGAAGGTAAATCTTAACAAAACATTGTCAGGGACTGAGACTGATGAAGTGGCCATCATTTGTTTGATGCGACAGAACAGACATTGCATGCAGGTCCAACAAACAAGTATCTTCAGTGAGCGCCACACTTTCTCATATTTGTGGTATAATTGGCAGTTCGTAGTTGAGTAAATGAAAAACTCCCAAGATTTAAGTATTTTGTAGTATGGATTCATAGCTTGAATATTAAAATATTTTGTTTCTATGATCACCTCCAAAAGTCCTTAGAGTGTTTAAGGATCATTTCCATACTGGGGTAAAAAGCCTAATCCCTTTCCATTAAAACAAAAACCAACAAAATGAAAAAAAAAACAAACAACAAATAACAAACAAAAACAAAACCAGCAACCCTTGCCAGCCAATCCACAAAGATGCTTTTCATCTCTTTGATGTGTTAAGGAAGTGTTAAATCAAAGGAAATCCCCTATTGGAGGCACCTAGGGACTGAATGGTGCTTAAGCCAATTGTTGGTACTCCTGAGTGGTTAGACAGGAGCACATCTCTCTTGCAGAACAGAGAGGCCATAGAAGGCATCCTGGGCCACCTGCTATCACTTAATTACTATCATCATCTGAGTTCTAGATGGAAATCACAGCAGTATGTATTTCTTAGTAAATATAATTGCCAGAATATATTCATGGCTGCATTACACCAACATTACGTGGCTATTAGCTACTGTGTGTTGTGGGGGTTATTTTTGCACATTTTGATTTCTGGCTTTTCCCCTTCTATCTGTCCCAGGGTTTCTTACAAATCCAAAGTCTTAAAGGTATAGTCTAGTCACCACAGACTCAGCACACGGAGAAAATACTATCACAACTAATATTTGATATTATGAAAAACATCATTTTCTAATCTGTAGTTGATAGCATGAGATGATAAAGATGAAAGGTTCTAAAAGTGACGAAAACCAGGCTACACATAAGCAGGCTTAGACTGGAACTATGTCAGCAAGTGAGCATTGGCTTCTGTTTGGCGACGCTTCCCTCTCAAGCCAGTGGCTCTGTATAGGGAAGACTGTGAGGAGCAACCAATGAGCTGTAAGGGATATAGGGGCATTGTCGTCTTTAAACCCCAAAGCAACACATACGGTATTGAATTCCTGAAAAGGAGTAGTGCTGCCACATGTGACAATTGCAATCCGGGATGATAGAGGAAGCCCTGGAAGATGCCCTTCCCACGAAGATCACCCAGTTGTGCCTTTTCCACTATAGCATTTAAAACGGCAGTAAAAGCTTTACAATCAGCGTTTTGTTAGTTTTTCTTTTCTTTTTATGCATTTAAAGGTTCCTTTTAGTGTCAATACATGCATTGCATTAATAGGTAGGCACCATTGTTAAGCGTGTCACTTTGTCTCATTCCTACATGTTTTAAACTAACTCATTCATCCTATGTAAAAGTTTTGTTTTTCAGTTTTACTTTTATCTTTCCTGAAAATTTTAATACAAATAAATAATTCAACAGAACAACTAGCACATTTTCAAAAATGCAACATAGTCATATACTGTGTTCTTATGATAATATTGGATAACATGGTCTTAAACACACACACACACACACACACACACACACACACACACACACACACAGTATTTACAAAGACAAATGTTATTATCATCTTAAGAATTCCATAAACTATGGTCTTCTCTCTGCCATCAATTATAAAACAACCAACATATGTATGTAGGTCAGCTTGTTGGCTGATAGAAGCCAGTAAAGCTTTTTATTTCCCTTCTCCTTTATTTAAAGATTTCATTTATTCACGTAATTTCCAAACAAACCTTATCTAAATGACTTGCCTTGGAAAGACTCCCTTAAAAGGCGAATTTTCTAAACAGACACCCAGATAACTGTGCTCACAGTCTCCCTTTTGTAACAGTAAAAGAAGGAGAATGAAGCAAGCACAGGATTGACTTACCTTATTCTGTATCTTTAAAATCTGCTGAAGTTTTTATCCCCGCTTGTGGTTTTGTGCATTCCTACACCTTGCAGTATTGTACACTGTGAAGACCAAGTAAGCGAGTTAACGGCTGATGACGCTAACGAATCCCAGCGCAAATGACTGAATCGATAAAAAACCAGCCACTGCTGTTTAAGTGTATCGATAAATGTACCTTTATTTTCTCTTGAATGGATAAGTGTCGCAGTTAAGAGTCCTATGGATCTCTTAATTGAAAGTTAATTTTAAATCAATAAAGTGAGTCATTTAAATATTGATTGGCCCTTTCTACACGAATTGTTAGCTGATTTTTTTTTGCAACAACTTTGTTTAAATGCAATCAATAGCCCACAATCAGTATGTTCTATAAAAAATTGACAGATGTTCCCAAAATGCCTGCTAGGCATATTCTTATCTGTTTACATATGCAGCAAAGATATTCCAGTCTTTTCACATGCATCAAGGGGCCCAGGAAAATTTCTCTCTCCCTTACCTCAGCTACAATTATTTTTTCCTCTTACATTTGGCATCTTAAGATGCCTAATATACTTTGATCTTTCATTAATATCTCCAAGGGTTTGAAGTGAAAAAAAAAACAATCTGTATATCTTATCTGAATCACTCAAACATCTCAGCAATTGCAATTTGAACAAGAAATCAGTTGTATAAACCATAAAATTTAAAACTGTTTAGTGACACAACCTTTGGAACTCTTCAATGGTGATAAATTAGCACAATTGCAGGAAGAGCAAGTGTCCTTTGGCAATGCCTTTTTTGCCGGTGTGCATGTATATATCACATATAAGGTTAGCAAGTGTTTTACCTTCACACAGAGATTCTCTTACATATTATCTCTCTAGACTAACAGCAAACACTGATGCTTTCTCCTCTTCCAGTTTGACACCAGGAGAACCAGCTGAGAGAATACAAATCGTATAGCACAAAATTACTCTTGATTAACTTAATAGAGTAAACTAGGGTTCTTGTAACTTTCAGCTTATTGGCAAATACACATGTTTGACCCATGTCTTTCTATGACCCAGTCAGTGTTTGTCAGAGAAACAGTTTAAAATCCATATATGGCCATAATCAATATAGGTGAGTTTTGAACAGGACTGCCAATAACACTAATATATTTATCAGGATTCCAATTGAAGGTACAAAGCTTTGCTTATTTTCCCCTTCTGAAACATGAAGATGTAAAATAGCATTAAGTGGGACAAATTAATAATTAAAGTTGCCATGTATAAATATTAGGGTCTTCTAGCTATTCTATTTGTGTTTTTTTAGTGATGATAGCTAATATGAAATAACCCAAAGCTAGCTTAGAGCCTTCTATTCATGCATATTTGACCAAAAGGTAGCAATATCACACAACATAATATTTCAATCTGAAAGCCTAAGTGAATACAAATCTTACTATTAAACTAGTCATAAGACAGTAATTGTTCTTTTTTTCTCCCTGCTGTGAAGATTAAAACACAGCAACGTAAAGTTGAATTCTTTGAGACTAGCTTATTGGGCCTAAGAAGCATTGCTATGCTACTGTAACACCTTGCTCTTTGCATAAACTGAAAATTCACTCTTCTTTAATCTTGCATTATTGTCCTCTTAATGCCACATCTCAGCGCCCACTCCATTCCATTTCCAGTACCAGGAAAGCTCTATCAAAGGGGAAGCTTTCAAAGAAATGGCGGGCTATCATTATTCATATGCATACGAGCCTGGCCTGTGAAGACGCTGCTCCCAGGATCAGCCTTCAGATGTGACTGATAGATCTTATTTGTCTGATAGAGCTGGCCAGGGAAATAGAGCTACAGCTGGTTACTTCATTAGGTCCTCTCATTGATTGAACCCTGCTGAAGTGATGCAGCAGGCTCCTCAGATAACTGCTGGTAATAGAACAAAATGAATTCTTATCACAGAGATTGGAAAGGCCATTAACCCTGGCCTCCAATGCCTTTCAGAGGTCACAGACAGGAAGCCAAGCAGTGACTGGGAAAACTGCTTTCTGTCTAACTACAGGTCACTTTAGAAGGGTGGATGTGTGACTTTTTTACCCTTCGGCTTCTGTATGTACGGAACCGTTATACTGACCGATGTTAATAACCTGCTGTAAATAAACATTAGAACCAGAAGAAGAAAACATGAGAAAGCACCAGAAATTATTTCAATAAATATTTAATAAAAGAACAATTGTTCCTGGGGAATTTGCTGCCATTTATGCTGTAGTATTACAACTAATAATTTTTACATATAAATGGGAAAGAAAAATTCATAAAGGCACTTTTAAAAGGAAATTTAATATGAAGTTCTATAAAAATGTTTCCCTCCTTTGTTTCCACCCGTCAGGGATGGTGATTGTAACCGCTCGTGGCTTTGCTTCCTTTCCTTACAAGGAAGCCGCCACCATGTGGGAATGAGCCAGGGTGACGCTCTGCTTGCTTTTCACCTGGCTGAAAGGAGCATAGATCTAGAGAGCCGTCTATAATTTACATTTAACACAACCTTCCAATTGACCAGGAGCCCACAACCTAAGCCCTCATCTCACAGCTGAGGACTTTCTCACATTTGTCAGGCCTCTGCTCCACTGGGAGCAGCCAAAAGAACTCTTTCATTTAAAATCCGAGATGCACATGGCAGTTTTTTCTGACTCTTGGGGAAGTCTGTGTAAGCTGCTGCTGGAACATCTTACGTATCCAGCCAGAGATGGGTAAACTTGGATGCATTACAAGAGATTTCCAACTCACGGAAGAGGTGCAACCATTCTCTCTCATGTCCAGCGTGCACTGTGTGCCTCTATGTGTGTGCCTGTGTGTGTGCAATGATGTCCAAAAGACTATTTTTAGCAATATGTCGGTGGCATCTAAACTTACAATGGTGTTAGTGGTTGTGTGGTATTCTCTGTGTGAGCCAATCTTCCACTAGAAGTTAGTTTATTTAAATGTAATTGAGTCCTGTGGATGGAAAAAAAAATCCTACTGATTTTATGTCTTTGGAGACCCACCCAGACATTTGGTTTGGCCTTCCATATATAAATAATAACAAGAAGGTGTATGCTGCCGCTGCCTTGCTTTAAACACCAGAAGTGGTTTGGCAGGAAGGAAGGCAAAGCAAATTCCTCTAGATAAACACAGACTCAGATAATTCTAAACATGAGGTTATGTACATGTATGAGTATATGTATGCTCCTGTGTAGTGGAGAAACCCCAATAACTCCCCAAATGAATGTATCTCAACTGCAGTAGGGTTACAGATGGGCTTAATTTTGTGAGATCTTTATTTTAGCATGAATTTATATTTAATTGAGCCAAGTGTTTAGAAGAATAGACTTAAAATTAAGTAAACAGTGTCTGGAGTATCGACTGGTAAATCATAAGTCAAGTTCTGAAGTAGGTTGAAGGTTATTTTATGTCGCAAAGCTTTTCGATGTATTTGTTGAACAAGTTAATAAATTGGGCAAATGCTTTCCATTATGGAAGTTACCAAGACTTTCCAGTTCTCTTGGGTGAGTTTTAGGCAGCAATGTAGATGCTTGGAATTTTAGGCTATGCTATCTGGAAGGGAGCTTTTGTCCCTCTTACTCCTGTAAAGTGGAGCTGTGTGCTTGCATCCCTTGCCGCAGGACGCTGAGTTCTATGCAGATTGTCTAATGTAGAACAGACATTGTTTTTATTTGCTGAAGTCCAAGAATGTTTAAAAATTTTAAGTTTTCAACAATAAATACCATGAAGGATTCTTAAGTCAAATCAAGATCCGGTGTTTTGGAGGGAAAGTATTGATATTTTTATTGTTATGTTAACTACAGTAGTCATAATCATCTTTCATGGACCTGCAGTATTCCATAATATTTTAAAGACTTATATCCTATTAACTTGAAAGAGTTAAAGAGAAAGTTTTTCTTAAGTTTCCATAGATTGTCAAAGAAAGAATTAGTGTCTATCTTTATCCCTCCAGTCTGTATTGTGAAATGACCATAGGCAACCCATATTTTGTTATATATTTGAAAATTTTTACTTACATAGCCATCACCTATGTCAACATATCCTAGAATCTGTTGAGCTTTACAAATTTTTTACACATGCAACTGTTATGATGACTGTTTAAGACAATATATTGTCAGACATTTGAAAGCTTATAGTTTTAAGCTGACACTTGACTTTTCTGAAAATATTTATTTATTTTCTTATTAAAATTTTGAATTTATTTTGGATACCAACCACAGTTTTTCCTCCCTCCTCTCCTCCAGTTTCCTCCGCCCATCTTTTCTCTACCCTCTTCCCCCATCCACTCCTCAAAAAAGGTAAGGCCTCCCATGGGGGTCAACAAAGCATGACATATCAAGTGAAGGGAGGACCAAGCTTCTTCCTGCTGCATCAACCTTGAGCTGCATCAACGTTGAGCGAGGCATCCCACCATAGGGAATAGATTCCAAAGGGCCAACTCATGCACTAGGAACAGATCCTGGTCCCACAGCTAGACACCCTACAAACAGATCAAGCTACACAACTGTCATCCACCTGCAGAGGGCCTAGTTAGGCCTCATGCAGTTCCCTAACTGTCAGTCTAGAGTCTGTGAGCTGCCACGAACTTGGGTCAGCTGTCTCTGAGTGTGGGTTTCCCTGTCATGGTCTTGATCTCTCTTGCTCATATAATCCCTCCTCTCTCTCTTCAACTGGAGTGCCAGAGCTCAGTATGAATCTCTGCATCTGCTTTAATCAGTTACTGGATAAAGGCTCTAGGATGAGAAGGATGACAATTAAGGTGGTCACCAGTTTTCTCCCAATATTTAGGTTTTCAGTGTTCAGATAAAAGTGAAAAATAAAAAGTTATCTTTGATGACTTTTTGAAATTTATTTAAAATTATTTTTTTAATCTATTTTCTGTTTCTTAATAAGACCAAAATTTTCCAAAACCCCCTTTCCCTCTCCATTGATGCTGCAAATAGTTTTTTTGGTGTTTTACTTGAATTTAGAATAAAAAGAACGTTAAAACTTTTGATGGGTCCAAATTATGACCCTCAGTCAGTGTTTTCTTGTTTTCTTAGTATGTTAGTGATAAATCTTGTGGTTGAACTGGATTAAAAAAAAAAAACAGGATATCTGGAAATGAACTTTAGAGAGCGGGTTGAAAGATGAAAATCATTCCTAAGTTTGGTTTTCAAATCAAAATATTTTCCTCATTTTGTAGAATACATAAAAAAATTTATGAAGCTGTTTTGCATACTGGGATTTTATCCTGTTTCTGAAAATATTGTTTGTCAAGAGTCAGAATCTTAAGGTGATGCATAACACACTACTCGTGGTGCAAAGATATTGGATGACCTTCCAACCGTGCACACGCTCTAGGGAGGGTTGTCGGCTTGCTAGTCCCTCCATGTGCAGTCACCATCAGAATCTGGCTTCTTAGCACATCAGAGTCTCGCAGGAACATGTCTTGGCAATATTTAAACACATAGTCCTGAGACATTTGTTTATTTCAGTGTTTGAATGTCAGTTACTTTCTTTTCACTTTTAATTCTGTAGGGAAAAATTCATCTTTTCTTGAGAGAAATTCTGTTTCTATGTTCAACCTTAGGATCTGGGAATTATCTCCATGTTTTGAAAATAACACACCTTCACCGTGATAAACCTATAACATTGTCTTCAGTTGTCATTTAAACACACACACACACACACACACACACACACACACACACACACACACACAAAACCCTCTAAAAGTTATGACTGCAAAATCAGCTTTTTGTTAAATGAGAATGTTTTACATTATTAAAAAGAAAGTCAGATTAATTTTCTTAGTGTTGTATAACATCTTCAAAGACCTTATCTGTGATATTTTTACAGTTTGTTTATGTAGCACCTGTATGTGCAGCAATTCTATACTCTTTTTTAATTATCTGCAGAATTGCCTATATGTGTTTGTCTAAAGGAAGGAGTCTATAGCGTGCGCTAAACTATCAATATTCCTTAGTAAATGGAACTGTTCTGTCTGTAAGCACCCTTTCAAATATACTTACAATTATGTGGTTAAAGATGGAAGCGTTTCCTTGGCAGTCTTGTTTCTGAAGTTCCTCTGAAATGTTGACCACAGACTCACAGGGAAGAAGTATATTCCTCCATCCTCATGAAATGCACCACCTTCTTCCTCAACTACAAGCTGCCCAACATCAGAGCTTCCAGTAATATTGTAGTTTGGAAAGAATCTGTAAAAGCAGTAGCTTCAGAGTCATTTCTGCTTCAGAATATTCTTTCAAAATAAATCCCTGTCAGCGATTTAAAACATAGAAAACAGAAGGTCAAAAAAAGTCAGAAATACCTGTCAATTCTTTGTCTTTTTTTTCCTTCCTTCCTTCTTTCCTTCCTTTTTTTCCTTGAAAACAGAGAGGTAATCATCAGAATAATTTAAGAAAGAATGAGAAAGCTGGAGTATGTGCTCCTTAGCATATGACTGAGCACGGAGCAGGGAGCAGTGAACACAAGGAAGAGTTACTTGGCATATTTAAAGTAGTGAGGCTCATACACATGTAAAGGACCAAAGGATTAAGAATGTAACAAACAGCGCAAACAGGGAGGATTGAGCTAGCCTGGGTCTGAAAAATCATGGGATAAAACCGGACTTGCTGAACATAGCAGACAATGAGGACTACTGAGAACTCAAGAACAATGGCAATGGGTTTTTGATCCTACTGCACGTACTGGCTTTGGGGGGAGCCTAGGCATTTTGGATGCTCACCTTACTAGACCTGGATAGAGGTGGGCGGTCCTTGGACTTCCCACAGGTCAGGGAACCCTGATAGCTTTATGGGCTGATGAGGGAGGGGGACTTGATTGGGGGAGGGGGAGGGAAATGGGAGGCGGTGGTGGGGAAGAGACAGAAATCTTTAATAAATAAATAAACGGGGGGGGGGGGAGGAAAACTTACAGTCTGGGTCTGCTTCTGCTGCTGTCCTAAAATATCACAGCCAGGGCAGCTTATCAACAACAGAATTTTCTCGCAGTTGTTGGAGGCTGGGAAGTCTACCTTCAAGTTAAGGCCTCAGTAGTTTCAATGTTTGGCGACAGCCCACTTCATCATACTTGATGTTGTCCTTCTGTTTTCTTACATGTGGGAAAACACTAGCCACCACTCAGCAGACTCTTGCAATGTAACTTTATTATGTTTATTATTTAATTGTGTGTATATGCATGAGCACAAGACAAGCATGTTCTATGCTCTTGGACCATTGCCTGTGCAGGAGAGTTCGAGGACAGCTTGAGGTTCATTTCTGTCCTTCTACTGTGTAGGTCCCAGGGATCGAACTGGGCTTTTCAGGTTCGATAGCAGGCTTCTTTCCCCACTGAGCCCTCTCACTGACCATGTGGATTACATTTGGAGTGTGCTTAGTTCCCTCTTCTTAACACTTTGCCTTTGCAGATCAGGATGTGGGGAAATGTGAACATTCAGCACATAACAGTCACAGATAACTACAGAGATGAAGGTAAATTGTCCAACCTTGCAGCAAATATTTGTACGTTGACAAAAATCATTTCGGATATTCAGGTATTAGAACAGTCAAAAGATCCTTAAAGCACATTGAGGCTTTATTTTACATCTGAGGAGATAGGTGCTTCCACAACTTTCACAAGTCACAGTCAGAAAGCTAATTGGTTTAATTTCCACATCTTATTCCCAGTTCAGTACCATTTTAAGTTTTATCAAGTTGTGATATTTAAATGGGTGGAACAGAAAATTTTCTAAGATGGCTTTTTTTCCCCCTTGCCTTCTGATTAAACATAATAAAACCTTTCCACTAACCAAAACTATGTAGCTGTCACAGCAGAGAACCATCAAATACATCCTGCCCTCCTATTCAAAGTCCTTTGACCTCCCTGAGACTTAGTCCTGACCACCAATGTATAATCTCCCCTTGTAATAGTCACTGATTGTTTTATCTCCTGAGGTTAAAGGTTTTGAGGACACAAAATCGTTTTCACCTTAGTGCCTCTTAATCAAATGTGGCCCTTCTTGTCTATGAGGCTGTTAGCAAGTGTGCACTGATCTAGACTTCTGTTCTTCATTTAGTAAAAATGATGTGTCCATGCACCATTATTTCCAGGCATTAAAGCATTTTGTTATTGCTACATGTACTTTTTTCTAGTATGATATAAACAAACATTTGGAAAAATGTGAAATAAAGGGTTTAGGTAAATTGGGATAGATTAGACAATAGCATAAGAAGTTTAGTTGAAGTTAAATGAAAGAACAGGGCACTAATGACCCAGAATAGTCTAACATTTTAGCCCTCTAGAACTATAATGCAGCATAGCTTAGAATTGTAGCTCTCTAGAACTATAATGTAGAACAGTCTAGTATTGTAGC
>NC_022031.1:9238237-9283601 GCF_000317375.1 Microtus ochrogaster | reverse complement strand
ACTTTAAAACCGTTTTTTACCAACAGTATCTTAGCTTAAAAGAAAGAAGTTATTCAAAAAGAAAAGACAGAAACTGAGAGAGCATTGAAAGAGTTTGCTCCTAAGTTTTATTTTTTTCAAGTCTGGTCCAAAACAGTCATTTTTACAGTTACTCTTCTTTCCTTTTACAGGAGTGATGTTGACTCCTGATGCTTTTGTGTCCAAATGATTATAGTTCATAGATTTAAAAGTTAAGTCGATAGTTTGTTTCAGCATTCAGCCAGATCTTCTTTGACCGTGATTCTCATGGTGAGTGTGTGTGTCATATGTGTGTGTGTGTGTGTGTGTGTGGTGATTTCATTGTCATTATGTGATAATTATATTCTCTTATTTCATCCTCTCAAATTTTATTTAAAGTAAAACTGTGTGTGAACTTCAAAAAATTATAGGCACACCACTTTCCCACTCACAAGGAGCCACAGAAAGAGGGAAAATGTGCTTGATAAGTGAGTTGTACAATGTGACTGTGTGAGAGAGATTAAAGAGAGTGGATTGTTGAGAAAACTGTCACATTCCTTTAAGCCACCAGACTTTTTCATTAGCCTATGCCAATAAGAGTACAAATACTCACACCCTTGAAAATACTATAAACTACTTCCATCTGTGGCAAATACTTGGAAAATTCACTGGAATCAGAATTAAAATGAAGTGACTAAAAGATCCCATTTTATTATAGTATATACTGTTATTCTATAATTATCTTTTGATTGGAAGAACTTTTTGATTGATAAATATATAACTTTTAGTACAGCATAGGAGCTTTGGTAGAGAGAAAAGTATCTATTGTTCTCAGGGAGATGAGCTGCTTTCAAGAGGACAGAATTGATTCACTTTTCACACACACACACACACACACACACACACACACACAGAGACACACACACACAAATTGGTTTACTGGCATCACTTGGAGAGGCTTTGAGTTCATTGGAAGCAATGAGCTCATTGAAGACCAGTCAACACATAGAACTGAAAGACTAGTAATAAAACATGTATTAGACATGAATCCATAGATTGAGCAGGTCTTGAATAGGAGCAAAGGAAAAGACAATTGATTCCACTGACGTTTGTAAACATGGTAGCTATAGGAAATATCTCTAACTATGTGGGTCTAAATGTGGGGAAGTATTTTTGCCCCTTTAATCACAGTGTTTGGAACAACCAATAAAGAGGTAGAAATTATATGCTCATAAAGTTACTATTTTTTTCTTTAACAATTTATTTATTTATTAAGTATATTAGTATTTTTGTCTTCATGTGAGTGTGAGGATGCCAGGTCCCCTAGAACTGGAGTTACAGACAGTTATGAACTGCCATTTGGGTGCCAGGAATTTAACCTGGGTTCTTTGGAAGAGAAACAGTGCTTTTAAATCCTGAGCCATCTCTCTTGTCCCTGTATTTTATTATAGCCAGCACAAATTTGCTCAGTTTTTAAATTATGAGTTTGATGAGATTTTGGTAATTTGAACAAAGTGTTTTAGAGGATCTGTTTAATTTATTACATTTAGAGCTTATTTGTACTTGAACCTACCTTTGTCACTGAGGATGAATAAATATAAAGGATGCATGAATGGAATTCTGAGCAATATAAGACATTTTAGCATCTCTCTAAGTAATGGATCCATCAAATGGAGATACATGCAAACCATTCTATCACATTTGCACCCCAGAACCATCATAGTACCTTATATGTGATCACTAAGGAAGACAGAATAACCCAGCACCAACCTGCTAGCATTGTGAAGTCCTTTCAGACGCATCATGGGAGAAGTGAAGGAACAGAGATAAAACAAATAAAAACATTTTCTACCATATTGTGTTTAGTCTAATTCCTTAGCAATCTAATTTTATAATACTAGTTCTTCTTAAAGGCCACAGTGTATGTTCCAAAGGCATGCAGAGCTCAACATGTTTGCGACCCTTGCAAGTATAAGGTCCTTTTTTCATCCTCTGGAAACAGAGTTCTAGAATATTAGTTATAATAAAGTTTTCTGTAACGTCCAGATTAAGAGGAGCGAGGCATTTGTAGAAGTTACAAAAAGATTTGTTTTATGTAAGGTGCAATTTATTCCCATGTCTCTTCTTTCATGAAATACATTTTCGATCTTATTGTCAATTATATTGTTAAAAGTTCCCCAAAAATGAGTCTTTCAGAGAAGGAATAAATTGGGGGGGGGAGGTAAAGGAGGAAATGAGAGGAGAGCAGGGAGGAAAAACTTGTTGGTATGTAAAGTATATAAAAATTATTTAAATTTTTCAAAAATGAGTTTATATTACCTCAAGTCATTTACCTCATCAGAAATATTGTTATTTATAGTTTCTATAAATGACAGAGCAAGGAAAAACTATATTTAAAATTTTTCTTTTTTTTAGTATTAAGCTTCTAATTTTCTGAGACACAGTTCTTTTTTTGAGTTCTGATCATAAATTAAATGGGCAAACTTACTAGATCCCCATATCTCTCTAATATTTGTAGTTATAAGTTTCAGATTTATAAAAGCTTTGATCTTTTGAAAAAAGTTATGTTTTCTTAGTCATATGTTATTTATTCTGACTTTAGCATAGATACCACCCCTTCTCTAACCCTACCCTGTCTTCTCCAACCTTCCTCCTCTTCTCCAACACTCTCCCTTCTTCTCCAACCCTCCTTGCCCCTGCTACTTCTCCAACTTACCCTTCTCCAATCATCCTCCTTTTCTCCAACCCTCCCCCTTCTTCTCCAACTTCCCCCTACTTCTCCAACCTTCTTCTTCTCCAACCCTCCCCCTTTTCTCCAACCATCCCCTTTTTTCTCCAACCCTCCCCCTTTTCTCCAACCCTCCCCTTCTTCCCTTCTTCTCCAACCCTCCCCCTTCTTCTCTGAACCTCCCCTTTTTCTACCCCCTGATTCTTCTCCAATCTTCCCCTTTTTTCTCCAACCTGTTTCTTTCTCTTTTCTTCCCTTCTCCCTCTTCCTTGTTACCCTACTCCCATTCTTTCTCAGGCCTTTTCAGTGTTCCATGGTTATCTGGGGAGGAGAGACTATACATGACCCATTCCTCCTCAGATAATGAAGAAGATGTGTTCACTACAGAAAATTAAAATTAAGAAATATACAGTGATAAAGCTGACTAAAATAGATAAGATTTTAATTTTTTTCCTGAAGGCTGTAATTCTCCTTGTTAAGAATGCTAAAGCACTTCTTCGTGATAAGGTGAACTTTGCTATTGCCAAGTATTTCTGCATGTAGAGGAATGCACTGTACACTGTAATTCAGGTCTCATTCTCTGGACAATATGCACTCTTATTTCACAGGTTTACATGGTGTTTATACATCAACTTCTATCCTATTTCTGTCTTTGTCTTTTCTATCTCTATGTGTATATATATATTTTCACACTCTTGCCTATGTGTTACATTTACTTGAATTGAATTGAATTTACTTGAATTTGGAATGAACATTACAAATCCAAACATATTCAGAACAATAACTCTAAGACCTTTCTTTGCTTCCAAACACTCTGCCTGAATTCTTCCACAAGGTAATAAACAGAATCTCCATTCTTGTTTCTTAAGCTACAAATATTAGTATTTATCCCTGTCTGTCTTCATCAAACTGCTGGCAAGTCCTATCTACTTCTCCTTTATAAGAGTTATGAGTTCCTTCCTTCACAGTATACCATACTTTTCACTTTATCATCAGTGGTCTTACTTTTATTTTGAGAATTTTATACATGAGTATTGTATGCACATAATTCCTTTCTCCCACTTCTTCTTCCAACAATGTTTCCACATCCCACATGCAAAACACACACACACACACACACACACACACACACACACACAAATTCTCTATGTTAATTCAGTGTTGTTTATATACTTTTAAGATTGACTTCTTGGAATTAGATGCCATATCTAGGGTCTTGTCTCTGGAGACAAATATTTCTCCCGCTCTCAGCAATCACTAATTGTAGATAGCTCTTCATCTAGGGGTGCAGCCTGTTTTGAGTTCTCCATCCACACTGGAATGTTAACTAGTGTTGTTATTTCCTGGATCTTGTTTATGCAACTATATTTTTGAGATTTCCTGGTGAATCTTCCCTATTTTATGTATCAGGTACTATCTCAAAGCAACAGCCCCTCCTGGTTCTCTGACCCTTATAACCTCCTCTTCTCTCATGTTCCCTGAATCTTAGGAGGAGTTATACTGTAGATGTATCAGCTTGGGCTGCAAACCCTACACTTGTTTTCTGCATTTTGATTAGCTGTGGCTTTCTACAATTCTCTCTGTCAACTGAAAAAAGGAACGTCTTTGATAAGAGGTGAAAGCTATACTTACTTGGAATTTTGTGTTTGTGGCTTAAACTTCTGTAAGAGTTCTTCCCCATTGGTCAATGGTTTCTAGGATCTTATGCTTACCTATTTGTTTCTTGTCTATCTTTTATCCCCCAGCATCAATTACTTATTAACGTTTTTTCCCCTTAAAGTGCATCCATTATTCCTAGGCTTTCACAGACATTATTTATTAGTGCTTCCAAATACCTTTAACTAAGACTTCTCGAGATTTTTTTCTTCCCACTTAAATGTTCATTAAAGATCTACATTCATAGGCCAATGCATGCACCCAACAGCCTCATCTCTTTTATTCCAATCTTGAATGTTTTTGCATCTCTACTCTCTCTAGTAGACTAGGTCTTTGTCCATTCTCCATAATCTCTTTGAGAAACTGTAAGATTGAAAATACAGAAGATATTCTATTGTTATTTATTTATTTACAACAATATTTCTGCCTGTCTCTTTCAAATCCAAATAGCACCCCAAAAATGAAAATATATTTATAGTGACCTTACATAAAAATCTCATTTTTTCCAAGATCCACGGACCCCTTGCCAACATGCACACTCAGACAAGAGGGAAATAAATTGGCTGTTTTTCAGAAACAATTTCTTTTTCTACTGCTAACCTAGTCCAAAGAATGCAGCATGCCAAGTCTCATCAATCTGCTTGCTCACTAATGAATGAATGATGGAGTGATTTATTAAATAAATATTTCATGGATATTCCCAAGTGTTGTCTCAAAAATTCATAGCATGTCTCAATATTGCATTTTTCATTCCTGATTCTGGTGAGGTCTTCTAATCTTCTTCTTTAAGATATGCTACCTTTTCCTCTCCGGATTTACCTTCTTGCTGGGAAAAAGCTGTGTGTGAAATACTCATCTTCTAAGTACGAACAGCCAACCTTTTCTAATATGGTGATATGCAAAAAATCCTAAAACATGAAAAATTTGTGCTCCTTGAATCTTATGTTAGTGAAAAATTAGTTTAAATTTTTTTTAATTTTGTAAAAGAGAAATTGATATAATCAAGTGAAGATTTTCTTTCAGGACTTTATGTAAGTCATAAGATAGAAAAATAATTAAAACCAATGAATTCTATGTTCATGTGTTTAAGCTTTAAGTATGCAGAAAACACTATACATGTTTTGTTTGTTTGTTTGATTAATGTAAAGTGGTACAGTCCCTTAAATTAGTTATGTGTGGTATTCAAAAAGGAGATATTCTTTCCCCCAACTTAAAGATGAGAGAAGGGTCTTTCCCACTGATAAAAGAAATGTTTTCCTTATAAAATATAATTTGCTTAAGATCTCAAAAAAAAAACCCAAAAATATTTTCAAGCTGTGTACTCTCTGATAGCAGTGCATAGTTTTGTTAATAATTGGTATTTCTAAAATTGCAAACAGGTAGTAATAGCCTGGCATGGTAGGTGTGACACACCTTTAATCCTAGCACTTGTGGGCAGAGACAAGTAGAACTCTGTGAATTCAAGGCCAGCCAGGTATAAATAGTAAATTCCAGGCTAGCCAGATCTACAAAGTGAAACCCTTTCTCAAATTAACAAATAAATGACAAAAGTAGTAATAGGAGCATTTTAAATAAAGGGCAACATCACTAACATATGTGAACCAATAAAATAACAGATAGTTGTAATGCTAAAAGCCTTACCACCTAATTTATATAGATTGTAAAGTTATTAACTATTTAATTTGTTTATTTAGTATCTTGCATTTTGCAGATCAAAGTTAAGCCACAGGAAGACTATGGTGAATGCAACCACTACACCTCCAGTACTTCACTCAGCTCCCCAACTTTACTTGTCATTTCTATCTTTCAGCTTTAGTGTATTTTAGAAAATCTTGGTGATTAATTTTTTCTACCAGTTTCATTCGTGTCAATAATATATTCCAACTATTCTCTCTTCCAACCATTTCTAATCCCCTCCCTGTTCTTACCAATCTCCTCCTCCAATCCAATCCCTTCCCAATGTTTATTAATTCTGATTTTGTTTGGTGACCAAATAACCAGGGCCAGCCGTGTACCATTGCATTGGAAGTGTCCACTGTAGCCTGGCTGGCTCACCAGTGAGCACACAGTTGAAGGAAATAAATGGAAAAAAATCTGTCAATAAATTTGACAGTAGCACATAGTTCAGCAGTAAGGGATAGGGTCACCAAGTCTCTCCTCTATCCATCTTTGATTGTTAATGGCCTATCCTTATGAAGACCCAGTGTAAGCAACCAGAGTTTCTCAACAGTACAGGGCTGGAACACAGGTACCATGACAAGACAATACCTTGCAGCCCTTCTCTCTGTCTTCTGACTTTTACATTCTTTTCTTCCCCTCTTCCAAAATGTTCTATGCATCTTCAAGAGGATGGTAGAAATTATAAATGTCTTGTTTAGAACTGAGCATTTATCCACCACTTATTCCCAGAATGCTCAGGAGTTTCCCCATTCTCAATCATTGACTATAAGAAGAGACTTTTCTGATTGAGGCTTAGAGTTTGACTTTTAGCATAAACAAACATTTAGAAATCTGCTGGACACTACTTCAATTTAACTAAACAGTAACATTCCGTTCCCAGCTGGGCCAGGTGATCTGCCCTGCTATGGGTTTATGACCAGATTTATAGGATCAGACACGATTCTTGAATGTCAGTGAGGGAGAACTAATTTGGTCAGTGTCAAATAATGAGAAAACAGTGGTTCTTATATTCACAAGATTTTCTCTCAGTACAAACATGTCCATAGGAGTACTCAGTATTTTCTTAATGAAATACTTGTTTGATCAACATAGGCTTTTTAAAGCCAGGTTGTTTTAGCAGACATAGACAGTTTTCAATCATTGACAACTAGCCTTTGCTTGCTCAATGTCTAAAGCAAAGAGAATTAATCTGAGCAGGATTAAAAGTGACCATCTCTTCAACAACAGGACTAATCTCTGACTCTGCAAAGCATGAGTGCACGGCAATTTCATGGGTGGTTGTTACAGAGAAGAATGTTCAAATATCTTAATGAATATGACTGAAATAAAATCTTGGGGATAAGAAATTTCAGAGGAGAGAAAATACATTTAAAAAGTTGAAGAAGTTGCTTGGTGGTTAAATGTATTGATCTTGAATAGTCCCAAATTTTCTTTCCAGACCTGACATTGGATGGCTCATAACTGCCTGTTAATCCAGCTCCAGTGGCTCAGATTCCACTGGCCTCAGTGGCACCTGCATTACCCCCACTCCCTCGACAATAATAATAAAAACATCTACATTTGTTTTAATTTATGAGCAATACCTGCTCAGAAAGAAGCAACTATCATTTCATAAACCTTTAAGATAAAAATGCAAGAGATGTTATCAAAGTTTCTAAGCGTAAATAAATGTCTGAACTAAAGAAATGACATTTTCCTCAAGGCAAGTGGCACATTTAGAAGAAAACTTCCAAGGCATTTTGAGCAATAGCGATATTTTACATGAAAAAAAAAGTAAGGGGACAACCAGATGACGATTTGTTTTCTCTTTGATTGAAAGTTATTCCAGGAGGCTTTGATCTAATATGTAAATACTAAGAGAACTCAGTGACTATGGGCCAGTAAGTCAAGACATTTATTAATTAAAAATTAACTCTGAAAAAAAGTATAGATGAACTTTGAGGATATTAAGCTAAGTGAAATAAGCCAATGGCAAAAAGATAAATATTGTCTGGGTCTACTTCTCTGACATATTAAGATATCAAAAGCAGTAAGGTTTGTAGGACAATTCAGCGAGCTGTTGACAGCGATGGACTGGGAGGAAGGAGGAGCAAGATGCCACTGGCCAAAGAGCACAAAGTCTCAGTTAAGCAATCCGTGTGTGTTCTAGAGACATGCTATACTATATTGTGTCTAGAATCACCTATGTCACGTTCTACATATGAAAATATAATAGGGTAGATCTACTGTGGAGAATTCTTACAATAATAAAGCAAGCTACAAGTCAGAGGAAAAGAGCTGAACTAACAGTCCATTTCTGAACATGGACAAAGACCCATATGGGGTAGATCAAACTGCAGTTTTTGGACGCGAGATATTTCCTCTGTTGATGAGCAATAATCAAAGCCAGCAAAGGCTGCTGTGAAATGGAAAGTACCTTGTAGAACATAGACATTACAATGAATTCCATGAAGACTGAAATCATTGTAACTGGGCAGCTGTGAGAGATGGGAGCAAAGCATAAAGCTTAGATTGTGTTCATGGGCACTTGATCTTCTGCTTCCTAAGCAACTGAGCAAAACAGAATCTCACATGGAAAGCTGGGAACTAGTAAACTTAAGAAAAAGTATTTCAATTAGAGCACTTAAGACATTAAGAAAATATTTGAGTAGTTTATTGTAACTAATTGATATTAAGAACTTAGTAAATTACTTTGAAGCTCATTTTACTGAGGTTAGAGATGACTCAGGAGGGAAAATATATTCCTGGTCAAGGAAGATCTGGGAAACACTTCAGTCGGGATGTTATGTATGACAGAAGAATAAAGGTTTAAATACAATAAAATTAAAAATGGCAGAAGTTTTGTTTTCTGAAGAAAAAAAACAAAAAACAAATCCAAGCCCATTCAGGTATTTGACACAGCACTGTCCAGCATGCTTTAATCTGATTCGGCCTGGAAGGAATCTTTCAGGAGAAAGCCTGGTGTGTCACCAAAGATGGCATTGCTTAGTTACTCAAAACCATTTGGTGCTTTCCTGGGTTGCTCAGCATTTTAGAAGAGTGCTCTGAGTGTGCATAAGGAAAAGATGGAGGAGGTCACTTGAAACCATTTTCACTATAAACTCCATCTGAGCACTTTTGCAATGCCCTAGCATGCTCCAAGTTCTGTTTCGAAAAATGAAAGACCATGGTAATAATAAATGTAGAATTTCATGTATCTTCTAAATACTAATCTTATTTTGATGAAGTTGCTTTGAAGAAGCTTGTACTGTCTTTTGGAAGGAAAAAAGAAATGAGTTCTTAAGCTTCCTGGCTGAGGACTCCTAGGGGCTGCCTGGAGGCAGACTGTCCAGGGGGGAAGGACAGAGCTTTGGAACCAGACTGTCTCCTCGAAACCCCTCCCTCTTCTGTTCTGCGCCTTTGGAAAAAATGACTTAAATGCTCTGAGCTTTGATGTTTCATCTCTTTCCTACAAGCTGCAGTGCTTCTGTGACAGATTACTGGGAGGACTGGGGAAGGAAATCCATGTTACACGTCTGGAAACAGACGTCTCCAGCAAATGCTAACCTATCTTTTGGATACTCGAGGTCTACACTTGTCTTCTCTTGTATTCACACTTTTGAACACACCCGTGCACAGCAAGTTTCACGGCCCTGATAGAGGCCAGAGAATCTCCAAAAGTACAGTGGGAGAAGGGGGGTTGACTCGATGTGGAGTGAAGGCTGTTTGAAACTTGCACTATATTAGGAATGCTTTACTTTCAGAATTAAAAGCGAACTTTTCTTCCTCTATACAGCGGCAGGGATTTTGATGTGTCGCCGTAGGCTACAGAAAAATAAAATTATTTCTATGTTAAAACAATTGGCTTACTGTTTACTTATTTTCTGGCTTCTATCTTCTTTTTAATGCCAAGCCTTTTGCTAAAAATAGTGATACATGTTTCTGCTTAGTGTGTTAGTGAATGAGTGTGAGGCGAGAGAGCCAAGTTTTGCAGACGAACAGAACAGGTATCTGCAGTAATGTGTTCCATAGGCCTCCTGTGTACTCTAAAGATGTGCCTAGTGTGGAACTGAAACACATAATTACATGTATGAACACATGCTTGTTCATATAATAAACTGTTCTCCCCTCTATGCATAACTATGACACAGTGTATAATTTTTATAGGAAGCACAGCAAGAAATTAAAAACCATGATTTACTGTAGATCCTATTGACTCAATATTCAATCCTCCATTCCCTTTTGAAGTCATGAACTTTCATATTTTGCTTAAATAAGGTAGATTTTCTATTAATAAGTCTTATCACTGACAATTTAATGCATGTATAGAATGTATAATTGCTGTAACTCTACCCTCTTTTCTGAAGGGAAATGAAGAGGGGGTGAATCTCTGGGGAGAGATGGAGGGCACCAGGGGAATGAAGGGAGGGGAAACTGTGGTCAGGATGCATTTTTTTTGAGAGAAGAATCTAGCTTCAATAGAAAAAAAATTCTAGAACTTTTCCTGTCCATAAGATATGAGTTTTGTATTGACCACATTGTGTTGTTGTTGTTGCTGCTGCTGCTGCCCCAATAAGCAGGGAGAAAGAATCTTTTGGGAAGTGATGACTCAGCACTGGCAGGTTCTTGGTATTCTTTGTCTAAAGGAAAGAAAAGAAAGGTAAAAGAGATTCCTGAGGTGGACAAAGTTAAGGGAGGAAATGTATGTGCAGAGTAAGGAGAAAGAACTCTAAGAACATTCGTTCTCAGAAGTCAGTAGGTGGGAATCTCCCAGTGAGCCTGAGGGAGGAGTTGAACTGAAGGAAACAGGCTGAAGTGAACAGTTGGAGTAATTGCAGAATTGAAAGAAACACTATTATGGGGATATTAAAAGCATCAGTTAGTTTAACATCATGCTTAAGAAAGCTACTCTGAAAAGAAGCCGAGAGGCTTCCAATCCCAGCTCCATCACATGCCAACTGTGACCAAATGCGGATAAACAACCTCATGCTTGGTACATGCTTGGTACATGGTACCAAGAAAATCCTTCACGAACTCTTACTATCAATGATGTTGGTTTCCATGATAGATACCCTATTCCACGGAAAATACTTCTGATTGTTCCCACATTGTGTTAATAAAAATAGAGTAATTGGATTCCATTTTTAAATGTATGCTCACAACCAAATTGACAGGATAGAACCGGATTTTAGATAAGCTAAGTCAATGGTATTATTTTTAAACAGCATTAAAAAGGTCATATGCTACAAAGGACCCAAATTAGTAATCTAATTAAATCATCCACAAAGTGACAGATCCAGGTAACAGCAGTCAGTTTGTTATTACAGAGCAATTATTAAAGTGAAATATTGCAAGATGTTATGTATCATTATGAAATTCTAAACATTTCATTTCGAACAGGCAGAAAAGTAGAGATTAATCAGTTTGTTGATAAGTTAAAAGCCCCTTTATTAAAATATTTGTATCACTTGTATAAATGAGAACACCATTGAAGCTCTAAGCTGACTTAGGGGCACACTGAACTACATTCCTTTAGAATGTGTCTGTAGCAGGGCTCATATTGAAACAGTTTCCGTGGTTCAGCATTTAATTTGTGAGATTAATATCTTTTATTTTGATATCCCATTTATTTCAAGTAAAATGATTATAGCACAGCACAGATTATTTGCTTATAGAATATTTGCATTTTATAATAAATGAGCATAAATGTTTTAGGAAATATTGGAATTTTCAAAGGATCAGTGAGCATTCTTTCTAGTTCTTTACACTTAGTTTCTGGCCTTCAGTAAACATAGGAAAATCTTTATTGGTTTCCAAATATTGCACTACTATAACTGGATCACTTAAACATTTTTCAGTTTTGTGACTAAACAGACAGGGTTCTTTTTCCAGACTCTATGAGGTTTTAATTTCATAACCTAGGAAAAGTTACCAATTTGTTTAATTCACCATATTCTTAGTTATAAAGTCAGTTTGAAAATTTCTTCCATGATTCTATTGTGAAAATTACATGCTTGCTTTTATACACATAGCATATATACTATTTATCAGGCATGTACACAATAATTATCATTGTCCAATTTGTATTAATCTTTAAGAAGTAGCGGTCAGTTTGTGAAATTTATTTGGATACCATTGTTGACTATTTTGAACAAGTTTATATGCTATAGCATAGTGTGTGGACATGGGGGTAAGAAGTCATTGACTTATTATGTTTTATTTTTGTTAGAAAAGCATGATTCCATTTACTATTTTTATATACTGATATACATAATATTACCTATATACTGATACACATATACATATGTTCTCCAAGCACAATGTCCTACATGTCGCTATGTCCCACCATGAGGCTAATGGACTAAACCTCTGAACTGTAAGCCAGCCCATTAAATGTTTTTCTTTATAATACTTGTCATGGTCATGGTGTCTCTTCATAGCAATAAAAACCCTACCTAAGAAAATAATCTCTATGAGAAAATTCTTGTTACAAATAAAGGGCAAAGATCTATAGCCTTCAAAAACAGGAACTATTTTCTGGGCTGGATATAATTTGGACAATGGGAAATGATTATAATTTCTTATGGTGAGCCTACTCTGGTTTGTTTAGTTTGCTATATCATCCTCTGTTCTTACATGAGATATGGGAGGATGGAGAATTACTTTTCAGGAATTCATAGCATGCTGGGAAATAGATACAGATCCTACAAACATCCATGACCATTCTCTGTAACCAATGCTGAAGCACTGGTTACTGTTGGGCTGTGCAGAGAACTTGCTTTGGCTTTGAGAGAAGGATAGGAAGTTAAAAGTAGGAGAACAAAGTAGGCATTTAATAAATTCAAAAGACCAAAGTTGACCAGCGCTTAAGGCTATTCAGACAAGAGGAAAAAGGTGGACTTCTTGAATGACAGGTTGGCTGGTTATCAAGACTGTGATCTCTTGGAAGTCACTCCAGAACTTATGAGCAAGTACAGAGGATAAATTCTTCCTTTTAAGATTAATTTGAGACATAATTATAAGAAAATTATTTACTGTTTATGTTTGGGGGAAGTTCTGCAAAGTTATTATGACTGTGCTATGTTAAAATAGGTTACTGCCAAAGGAAAAAGGTTTCAAAATAGCAGGAAATAAACTAATTAGTAAATACAATATTATTGCCTGGGTGTGCACTTCTCTATTCAAGGTTAATTATTTGCTTAATTAAAGCCTTCCAAATCAAACAGAGATGCTATTAAATAAAAATATTAGGCAAACATAGTTCCCACTTGCAGATGAAGAGTTAAGTGAAAGCTTTTAAGCAGTTTATAGCATCTAACTTTTTCTAACTTTGAAGACTATCACTCTTTGCCCTTAAATACTTAATAGGCTGGCTTACAGTTCAGAAGTTTAGTCCATTAGCCTCATGGTGGAACATGGCACCATGCGGGCAGACATTGTGCTTGGAGAAGGAGCTGAGAGTTCTGCGTCTCGATAGGCAGGCACCAGGAAATGAACTCTTTCATTGGTGTGGCTTGAACCTACTTCAAAGTCCATCTCCACAGTGACACACTTCCTCCAACAGGGCCACATGTGTTCCTACAAGATAGTAACTCCTAACAGTGCCAGGCCCTTTGGAGGCCATTTTCTTTCAAACCACCACAATTATCCACTATTTACATAGTGATATCTTTGCTTTAAATGGAATGAATTAAAACATACAGAAGAAAACAATTTTCCTGAGATCTCATGCCTAGAAAATGGTGGAACCATATGTTTTTATTCAAGGTTTATTATCATTAAATGTTATCAGTTGAAATGTTAGTGAAGTGTCAGATTGGAAAAAAAGGAGTTTACAGTATATGGGGTGTTGTAGAGGAGAACACTGTTCTTTAAAGGGAAAATGCAAGACACACAACAGAGGCACAGGACAAGGAATGTTGTAAAAGAGAAGGGAAAACTGATTCAGAATGAAAAACATCGAAGGCAATATCTAGAGTCAGTCTAGCCTTTTCTTTCTTTAAAAAGTTTTAATAAGTTTTCACATATTTTCATCATATTATTTTCTTTCTCCTATCTCCTCAAAGAAGTTCCCCACCTCTCTACTCACCCAACTTTATGTTCTTTCTTCAAAACAAAATAAAATCAGAAAACAAATATCAAATCAAACAAATGAAATGAATTAAACTACCACCTTTCCCCCAACAAATGTCTATAAAAATATGAAGTCCATTTTATGCTGACTTCTGGGTATGGGGTCTGCCCTTGAGTGGGGTTGATAAGCTCAGAGAAACTCTATTAGAGAAAACAGATTTTCTCTTTCCCAGTTATCAGTGTATCAAGTATCAATGTCATGTAGGTTCTTGCTTTAGTGTGGGAATTGTGTTTACTTTCCTATCTCTTTCCTTAGATATGCCTGGTTTGTACAAATGTTATGTGTGCTGTTATAGTCTCTAAGAGTTCATAAAAGTACTATTTCTGTGGTGTCTTAGAGGCATTTTTTCCTCTTGGCATCATCTACTACTTCTGGCTCTTAAAATCTTTCTCTTCTACTACATAGATCCCTGAGACTTAAGGCATGGTTGATGACTTAAGGTATGTTGATGAAGGCATCCCATTTAGAGCTGAGTGCTCCAAAGTCTCTCACTCCATGCACGCTTTCCAGTTATGAGTCTCTTTGTTAATTACCATACAATATAAGAAGACACTTCTCTGATGAATGATACTTTGATCTATGGGTATACAAGTATGTCACTAGGAGTCATTTTATTGCTATGTCCCTTAGAAGAATAATGATAGTAGATTTTCCTCTAGGGCCAAGAACCTATCTTGTCTCAGGTTCTTGTCCATTTTACCAGTGTCAGTTATGGGTTCCATCTCATGAAATGGGCCTTAAATACAACTTTAAAAGGGGCATTGATTGCTCCCATTACATTTGTGCCACTATTGCAAGAGTGTATCTTGTAGGTAGGTCACTGTTTTAAGTCACAGGCTTGTAGCTGAGTGATACTTATTATTACTTTTCTCTTCTGGTAGCATGCAACAGCTTCTCTATGAAAGAGAAGAGACAAGAGAAAGAAAAATACATTACATGAAAAAAAATTATTACATGAATATAGCTATTTATGTTTGAAATAAAGGCTAGTAAGCCAGTAGGTTGGTGCCATTTCTGCTCTGGTACCCAATAAAGATATGAATTTACTAATGATAGACTTGTTATTTAGATTTCTTTTAAAGTGTAAGAGGCTTTCTTTGGTCTCTTTCGTCAGTTGTCATAAGCCAGGTTTTTCTTTTGGATACTTGGTAAGTATACAAATTATCTCTTACTTAGTAAGTAAGAGAATGCTCATTATGGATATAAAGTGCCTTTATCGTCATATATACATAGCCTTGGTCAGTCACAGGCTAAGAATTCAAATGAGTTGTTCCTGCTTTTATGAGTTTCTAATCTGTTGCGTTTGCTGTAAAGTACAACAGCACATCTGCTCTTTGCGCTCTTTGTGAAGTGCTACGGTATGCACATGTACTACGTGATGGTTCACGAGTCTCAGGCAAGGTTCTGAGATTGACACACACACACATAGACAGAGACATGGGGACATGGGTCATCCTTGAATTCCCCTAAAATGTCCCCTTTTATTGTGCTCCAGGGCAGCTTTTACAGAGATCCTTAAGAGATAGCCACACCCCAGTCAAACCCACCAGAAACCACTCCCCTGCCATCAGTAACTTCTTATGTTCTCATCCTCAGAGCAGCTCCAAACACAGGAAAACAAGTTGTTTTGCTCAGAATAGCTGCAAGCATTGAAAAACAAGTTGTTAACAGGAAATTCAGGGTCTGGGGGGGGGGGTCCACATCCACCACAATTTGCTGTGCTTTGATAATCACCAGGATTTAAATATCAGCCTATCCTTCCCTGATCTAATTTCTCCAGCCACTGCTTACTAGAAGGTAAAGAGTGCTAGTTGTGTAAGCCCCTCCTGGCGCTCATTTCCTATGGCAGCCATACTTGTGGTTCTTGTAATATTAGTTATGTCCTAGATATGATGTGCTTACTCATTACACTGATGTCTTTTACAGAAACTGCCTCTTTGGGAGCCAGGACCGTTGAGGAAGAGCTTACAGAGCAGCAGTTGAGGGCAACCTCAGGTAATTATATCTGTTCCTTTCATAAGTTATTCTTGTCAAAAATAAGCTGCACCTGTCATTCACCTAATTTATGGAAACAATGTGCCACAGAACTGCTTTATTCAGTTCCTTATACAGATGAATTAAAAGCATGATTAAGCATATTCAATTTTTAGAAATATATAAATGGATTTAATTTGTAGAGCAGTGTCAGGTTCTCAACAAAACTGAAAGGTGTGACGTTGGTGTACCGTTATTATATCATTTGTAGACCATTATTACCATTCCTCAGTATGGGTAAGGCATAAGAGACCCTTCTGTGAAATAACATTTCTATGCAAATGAGAGGGAAACATATTCAGAATCAAATAGCTGTGGTAAAGGATATGAAGTATGTGATCTGTAGAAAAGAGCTTCTTAACTTTGAGTCTGTATAAACGGTATGAACACAGCATAAGATATTGTAAGAATAAACTGCTAAGCTGATTGTTTGGTTTGGATACCAATTGGGGTGTTCATCCCTGTAGAAGGCTTATTCTCTCAGCAGTCCTTTGTTGCCAGGATTCTTTGTTTAGTCGTGGAGCACACGGATATTCCCCTTTTATGTTAGCACAGTTATTGTTGCTGTGTTTGTTCAGGTATTATTTAGGCAGCCATATTGCTGAGGTATCATGAGCAGCTTTTCTGTCATTTCTGGATACACAACCTCACAGCAGATTGCCTGGTCTTCTGTCTCTGACAATCTTTCCATCCCCTTTTCTTTGATGTTTCCTGAGCCTTAGGCACAAGAGTTATAGTGTAGATGTATCTGTTGGGGATAGGCACCCCAGGATCAATTTTCTATGCATTTTGATCGGTTGTAGTTTTCTATAATGCTCTCCAAGTGATCATCTATATACAAAAAACACTAAATAGACACATTATGTTCCATTTGTATTTTACAGTAAAAATGAAATAAAAAAAGAAAGCATGAATTTGATAGGGACCAGGGAAAAATATGGTTGGAGGGAGGAAAGGGGAAGGTGAATTATTGCAACTGTATTTTAATTAAAATTCTTACTGAATAAATTAGTATATCAGGTAAATAAATTTATTATACTCAATTAAAAAAGAATGCAAATTCTTGGACCTCACTGCAGACCTACAAGTCAAAACACTGTATGGGAATCCAAGAGATGATAGTGGTCCCTGGCTCTCAGGACCTTATCATTTGAGCAAAAGGTAAGGTATCTTTTTAGAAGCAGTGGTGAGGATTTGGTGAGGAAGTGGCTGATGAGATAAGTCCTGAGTTATGAAAATTGGAAGGTATGAATAAAAACTTGGGAGTATACTACCCCATGAAGATGGGAAAAAATGGCTTCATTACAAGAAGCTAAATAAGGCTAACACAGGGGAAGAGTAATAAATGAGGAAGACAGATGTGTAAGACACACCCAAAACTAGGCATAATCTAATTAGTTCAGTCATAATAAGCTTAAGTAAAATAATAAAATGCAAAAGTTCAAGCAATAGAAGAGATGGACTTTATTTACAATTTAGTATTCACTAAATATGAGTAGAAACAGAGTTTGCAGATGAATTGGATGAGGATATCTGTGTGAGGGGAAAAAACAAATCCTGTTTGTGGTTGATGTTCAGATTGCAAACTAAATTGGTGAATATGGGACAGATAGAATGTGGTTTGCTCAGCATGATGCTGAGTCCTGATCTGGAATATATTTTAGACATGTGTGTAGAGTGGGGTAATTTAATGCCATGTGTTTTAGTGAGTTTATCTAAAGAGATGATAGGGATAGAGAAGCGACTGGAAGTATTCTAGTATTTAGTTGTACAATGATAGAGGCTCCAACACAGGGGATTGAGGTAGAATGCTCTGAGAGGTACATCATGGCCCCAAACAGTAAATTTCATGAGACCTGTATTACACATAAAGGGACATTAACATCTGCTGAACAAGAAGTGTATTCTGTTTTCACTGATGACTGCCAGAAGAGTGTTTGGTATGAAGAGAAGTCAACTTCTAATATTTTTGGTACTTTCTTTTTTAAAAAAAAAATATGTAATAAATGTGACTCAGTAGAAAGAAAATTTAAAGAAAAAGACAAATTGAGAATACATTACAAAAGCAAAAGTTTATTTTAAATTTTATTGAGGGGAAATAGAAGAACTGTGTAATGTCTGAACTTTTCTTTTTTTTTTCTCCTGGTTTCATCTCCTTAGTTCAGTTTCTAGTCAGCGTTATCTTCTTGTCTGCCATGTCCCAGAGATATCTCAAAGTGCTTTAAGCATGTGTTTGCTTAAATATTCTTGCATATATAAATATATATTATATATTGAAATCTCTACTCTCATAAAATATTTACTTGTAGTGTAAATACATAATGTACAACCAATTTTTACATATAATGTTATTTAACATCAGCACACAGAAAGAAAACCACAAATTCACCCAGAAACATTAACTTTAATTCAAATTTCAGGAAAAAATTGTTGGAGAAGGAAACAATGAATAATACTGGTGATATAATAGGACACTCATTTTTAAATATATGGTTTGGGTAAGAACCACTTTTAATTGATTTTTGCATGTCAGCACATAAGAAGCCTATGAAGGGGTTATTTTCAATTGATTTTCCCAGATGTTGAATCTGGTATTTTCTAAGCTGGACACAAAGGAAAAGGGGAGATTTATCCAGTGAAAAGTGTTTTACTCCCTCAAATAAGGATACACAGAGGACATAAGGAGTAGGAAGGACCATTACAAACAAGGCTTGCAGGATATTACCTGGATCAGGAACATCACATGAAAAGAACATTATCACAGACATAGTCAGACATCACTCAAGGCTAAACATGCTTAAATTAGGAACTTTACAGCTGGGCTCAACATTGTGTGTTTAAAACACCTTCCAGGATCTTTATTAAAGATCATTTAAAGAAAGATGAGTCTGGAGCATAGATCAGTACCAGGTGTCTGGAAGATGTCCTTGCTATGCCAAAAGATTGATATTTTTCTCTGTAGGTGAAGGCCACAGGAGGTGGATTTAATCAGGCAGTTAGATGTAGGCACATCAGGTAGAGGACAGAGTTCAAAGGGAAGATGCTGGACAAGATGAAGGCCATAGAGGATGGATTTCCATCCAAGTATGTGTTTCAAATGCAGATGCTCAGTATATAGAACTGAAGATGTCTGAGTTACTATCTGTCCTCTGCTTCGTCTTCACATGATTTGAAAAGTATGTAATGGAAGCTGAATTGGTTTATCTAGTAAAAGTAAGGAGCAAGTGATCATTAGACCGGAAAGGGTAGAAGGAAAGGTTAAATTCAACCTTTTGAATTAGACAGGAGTAAGTTCTAATGTTCTACAACACAATGTGGTGATCACTGATAACATTTGGTTTTGTTCTATGGAGAACCGAGAGGCGTTCCCAACACACACAGAATTGTAAATAGCTATGGAGACAGAGACTCTAATAAATCTGATTTTATCATTGCACATTATATGAATATTAATTATCTTATTATTCATATATCAAAACACCACATCATATTTTATGCATATGTACAATTATTACATGGCAACTAAAGATAAAGTGTGCAAGGCTGGGCCAACAGCTACAAGTACTCACTGCTGTTGCAGAAGACCATGGTTAGGTTCCCACACCTACAGAACCACTCACAACTAACTGTAACTCCAGTTCCTGGGGATCCAGTGCCCTGTTCTGACCTCTACAGGCTTCTGCTTTCTTGTTATGCACCTGCATACATTCAGAAACAGCACACACACACACACACACACACACACACACACACACACACACACACAAGAATACACATATAAAGAAGGGAATGAATTGTGCTATTCTTCTTTCACACGTTAAAAACATATCAATTGCTATGGAGCAAGAAATTAGAAATTCTACATTATAAATCATAGGACAAATTGGTTGTGGTTTTCCATTTTTATAATTAAATGAAAATATTCTAAGCTACTCACGCAAAACCTTTTAAATCTGTTTGATGTGTGGGTGTAAAGGAGCCTATGATCACCATCTCAGGCATGTTTAAAATGCTTGACAAAGTTAGTTGGGCCATGCATCTGCAATACTTCTGTAATAGTAAAACACTCATTTCATTGCTATTCTAGTCTACTGAAACATTTAAGAATGAAAATACCACTTCTTTGTCCTGATATATGGGAAATTCTAGAGGAAGCTCACTCATTTTAAGCTAACGTAGATATACCCCCTCAAGTTCAGCATATAAATAAGTAGTTTCTTTTCCAAATTCTTTGCTTTTAAAGGAGACTGAAAGGGCATATGCTGTAAACCCAGCAGTGCCGTGGAAAGCCATACTGCTCTTTATTACTATTGCATGGAATGCAGTAGAGGCTCAATAAAATTGAGAACTGCTATAGCCTGTTTGTTTCAGAATTTCTCATAAAGTATTTATTCTCCTCAGTTCTGTGGCACTCTCTTAATGCGTTAACATGTCTATAATTTTCCTAGAAGACGTTTTGTATCTTATGACATTTTACAATTGAGGAAATTTGGTATTTAAGCTAGAATGTAGTCACTCCTCCTCATCCAAAATCCTAGCCTACAGGTTTGTTAGCGAGAGTGGTTTCTTCACATTACATTCGACTCTACAGCCTATTTATATAATGAATGTCAAATTTATTTCTAAAACTCTCTTTGAGAATGAAAGTGACCTTTTATTCCGGCTTATATGGAATTTTATGGTGTGGAGAAATTACCTTGTGATTATTTTTTGCATGATTAAAAATTTGCAGAGTTCTTATGGCTCCAAAGAGCCTACCTGTAATAAACAGCTTTCGCCTTCGAAACCACAAAACAGGTCTGAATTGCTTGAGCATTAGAGCTAATTGCCTGCCTACTTCAAAGGCAGAACTGAAAATAGAGAGGGGGAGAAAAAAAACAAGCCTCACAGAAGCAGGGGCACGGCAGAGGAATCCACCACTCAGGAGAAGCCAGGCAAAGTTATGGCCTCAGAACTGCTGTTTGCCATTAAGTTGATGGGAGCGTCTATCCCACAATCTTTCCCTGCTGTGGACACAGAGTCTTTGTTCACATTCAGATTTCTCAAACTGCTGCCGGGGTCAGGCTGAGGTCAGACACCACAGTGATGTATAGAAGAACATGTCTGGGAATTTCTCTCACACTTGAAACACATACCAGAAAATGAAGACGAGGAATTTACGAAAATCTGGCTGATGAGACCCAGATTATACTGTAGCCTGCTTTTTAATGCTTTCATATTTTTTTTTCTTTTTCTGACACACAATGTTTTATTCATGGGGGTTGCGATAGCCCTAACAATTTTGTGTCCCCTGGAGATAAGGCCTCACAGTAGCACTCTGACACTTCATTTTCTGGCCCTGGGGGGAAGGTCCAGTAAATCTACTCAAAGAAGTCTCGCATCCTTCCTCAGGATGGGTTGAAAAGTAATTGTCATGAGCCTGGCACTTGATACCATGTCACGTGTGCATGTGGCCGTGGCAGGGACACAGCCTAATCTGGTCATGATCTCAGCCTCCCAGTTCTTGAAGTCCTCTCAGGGACTGTACCCACAGCCTAGCCAGCTGCTGTGAAAACCGGCAGATGTGGGGGTGGGGGCGGGGTGGGATGCTCACTGCTTATCATCAATAGGGAGAGCAATATAGAGCTACCAAACATTGAGGGTCTGTCTTCTTAAAGCGAAATCTTCCTGCATGTCTGTGCAAAGCGGCACGTTGTCAGGCGGTTAGATTGTCTTACCAAGGCTCTCCCCTCCATGCGCAAAGGGCAAAGCCGGGATGAATGCACCCATATTCGCGTATCTTGGGGGGCTCTCAGTTGGTCCCAACTCTTCCTTGAAATGTATTAAATGTCCTGTTTTTCCTTCTTGCTCGCACAGTTGCAGAGCATGGCTGAAAACTGAACCACTAAATAGATTTTTTTTTGTCCTCAGCTGCTACATATGACAGTGGATATTTCATTCTGCTGCCAGAATGTTATTAATAAAACATGGGGTGTGGAGAGGGCCACGATTTCCCCTTTCAATCACTATAGCATTTGCAATGAAAATTTTATTCAGTGTGTAATTTTCAGTGAATGCTTGACACTTGAAATGTCCGTAGCAGCATTTTGTATGGTTATTGAAGGGTTAATTGTATCATGTTCTCTGCATAAAAGCTCTGCTTATCAAAAGCAAATAGAAGAGTGTATGCAAATGTGTTCTGATGACCTTTTGCCTTTCCAGGGTTAATTTATATGGTCATTAAAGATTTTATGAAATTGTACAGCCTGGTGCTTCAAATCCCATTTTACCTTCTTCTCCTAATTTATGTAATTCCTACCTGAACTGGAGAATATGGCTTTTATTTTTGTGCTGCAGTGAAAACAGCATGCCATGCTGTGGGGAGTTGTGAGCCTGGTTATCTGGCATTACTCAGATTGCTAAAAATTCATTAAAATGTGACATCAGCACACTGAGAGACAAATGATCGCAGGATGAAAGAGAACAGTGGGCCTTTCACGGATTAGTGCTGCACAACCCCAGCATAGAGGCTAACTGCGTAAACAGATTAATCCACCAGCAGTGCCATGGCTGAGATTTACAGAATAATTAAGTAGGTTTGAGTTACTATGAGGATTTCCATGTAATCTAGCTGATGTGATCCTGTGAATGAGGTGTGGGGTGGTACAGTGGTTTTACAAGTACTCGCTATGCCAAAGCTCTGTGTAGCTCTCCTTTACAAACAAATCCCCAGTGGAACTGAAGTTTAGGTATCTTATCTAAAGATGTTTTAAGGAATCCATCCAAGATTTGAAGTCGGCGTGCAGGAAGAACACCTGTCCTTTATGTGAACCATATTATCTCACTGAGAATTTCTTCTGTGTGTCCGGCTTGTTCACATGCCTGTGCTCCTAGTCCATGAAAAGTTCAACAATTGAAATTATAGTTTTCTTCCACCCATTTCCCTTTATCTTTGGAAGGTTAAATTATAGTAGAAACGATTTATTACCTTTTAATAACATGCAAATATTCTCTGAGTACAAAAATGCCATACTTTTGAGGAAAAATTTGCATTAGTATAGTTAATATAGTATAGTTCTAATGTAGACTTCTGCTTCAATGCGTATTTTTTTAGTAGGAAGTTGTATAGATAATTCATAGTTCAAATTCAAAGATATGCAGGGTGATAAAGGTCACACAGTTGATATTAGTGGACATTTTCTGGATTTATCAATTCTCACTGACCCGCTTTTTTAACAGAAGATCATAGTGAAGAGGCAGGAGGAGTTCTGAAGCCTACCAAAGTGACTGAGGATGATGAGACAGAGACACAAAGGGACAACAGTGAAGGCAAGAACTCTAATAAAGACCCTGGTAAGCTGCTCGGCTGTCCACTATTCCTTCTCCTACACTCATCCACTCCCCGAAGGCAGCCTCCCTTCCCTGCATCCCCCAACGAAGCTCATTAAACGCCTTTATTCATTTTAAACTGTCTGAACATTCCCACTACTATTCATGGTGTGTGCATTTTGCATGTGATTTCTATCAGTAGCCTCCCATTGACCTATTTTTAATCATAACCATCTGACAGAATAGATGTGGATAAGTTGAAGAATATTACAGGATGACTAGTGAGATTATTTTTTAATCAAATCAGTTTGTGTGCTTGTAATTTTTTAAGCGCCTTTCATTAATCTTAGCTATACTTGTGATTCCTCTGATGGCATATTAATTTTTCATAAGCTCAGGATTAGATATCACTTGAATTTTATCATTCAATCATATGCACCCTCCCACACTATGTAACCCTAAAAAGAAATGCCTCTCTCTCTCTCTCTCTCTCTCTCTCTCTCTCTCTCTCTCTCTCGCTTTCAACTTACACTCAGGAATTTGCCCTTTTTAAGGGCATCTATTTGAGGCATTTCAAACAAAATCCAGTGGAAAAGTTTACAGATGATTCGGCCTAAGAAGGAGGAAATATCATTGAAAAGGGATTAGGTGCTGGGCAATTTTGGTCTTCTGGAATAGACAAATCCCAGTAATGAAAGCTACTGTCTTTGAAAACAAACTTTCGTGTCATGACATTTACTTGTGCACAAACAAACCCTAGGCCAGCATCTGGTGTGGATACCTACGGCTTTTTCTGTGTTTGATTTGGCAAATATATGGCTTCATCCATGCTTTGTATGTATGAGATGGAAATCTGTGGTCGCGATGAATATTACATTGGCCACTTTTGCTGCACGCTATACCTAGTTTTATTATGTTGGACTCGTTGATGCAGAAGAAGTGCTGAAACGAGTTCAAGCCTATTCGTCTCAGGTAGTCATCTATCTTTTCTCTGAATCCTAGTGACAGCTGCATATAAAAAGCCCCGTGTTCAGTAGAAAGATACAGGAGTGGACAAAATTCATCATTTTTTGCTTATGAGTTTATTTAAATCTGAACTGTTTAAATCTGAACTATCACATATTTGTAACTCAGTTATTCCATGCCTAAATTTTGCATTTCCTTTTAAAGGTATATGAAGGGTTCTTTTCTTCCTCCCCAAACACTTTAATGCTAAATTTCTCATAACAGTCCAGTGAGAAAAGCCTCATTGTTAGTTGCTTCTAGGACACAGTGTCCAACATTTGATTCTAATTTGAGTTAAGCAAAGAGGATCTAAGGTTAGTATTGCACCTAAAGCCACCTCTGTAAAGACACCATAGCAGTATAGGTGGACTCGTGAGGCAAATGACATAGACTTTGAAATACCTATTGTTGGGGCCAGCCCCATGGAGATCTCATTTGAAAAAAAGGCTGAACACAGCATGATAGCCAGTTTATGCCATCTAAGATGGACCTCATTGAGATGAGTAACTTGCCAGTTTGCGGATAGTAGAATTCTCTTTGGTGTTTGATGCACTTGTACCAGAACAGACTGCAAAGCATTTGCCCTTTGTTTATCAGAGGACTATATAAAATAGGAAGAAATCACAGCAGGGTTCACTGAGTGCTCATAGATGTAGAGCATGAAGCTTGATATTAACACCTATTGCCTAGGATCTTGTCAGGGATGGGTTGGGGGAGTATTTTTGAAAATGGATCTTATATTACTGTTGAGCATCACAGCAGAGAGGCAGGAGCTCTGTTTTCACCGTGCAGTTTACTGTTCTGCATAAGTCGTGGGCTCAATTGCTCCCTAAAGGCCCGATGAGTTATTGTTCTTCTTTGATTCCTAATTGTGCCATATAGACAAGGTTGGGGTATATGGGAAGGCAGATCATTGCATAATGGCAGTTATTTAAAATAAATGTTATCGCTGTAAAAACGCATTCCCAGCTACAGAGAGTTGAAAATGAGCTCTAACCAAGAGCCAACTAAAAGCAAAGGTTGAGATGCAAATATTTAGCTTTGAAACCTTGTAGCCTTTAAGACAGCTCTTGTTACTTAAAACGAACACGAACTTTAAACAAAGTTCTGTGCTTTCTGAATTGAATCTTCCCAGATTGAAAATTTATTCCATGATGGCTGTTCTTTATAAAAGTGTATTTAATGATTAGATAACCACTTATTTATATTCTTTTGTTCTCCTACTAGTTATTATTGTCAAAAGAAAAAGCAAACTTAAAAAGTAATTGCTATGTTAGTATCGTACATGGGAAAATAGATTGACCCCACTTTAACCTCGGAATTTTTAGGCAAGAAGGAATTAGCACATGTCTGGAGCAGTGTGTTGGTAAGCGGCTGTGTTCTGTTGCTAAGATTAATCTGAAGGACTAGAGCTTTCAAAGTGAGACTTGACAATATGCAAGTTATATTTGCTGAATATTCATTCATAATAGAAAAGCTTCCTAATGCCTCATTTATATTGTCATTTAAATCTAGTGCCACTTTAGATTAATCATAATCCAAATTATAGCTCAGTGCAGTACAAGAATTAATATAGAGTTTATCCAGATTAATACATTTGCATTGAAAATGTAATATGTCTCTGCCATGGCTAAGGGGACCACTTTTTAATAAGGGAGTAAACATGAAGAAAGATGGAAATTAACCTTCATTATTGCAATTAAAATTATCCTTCCATTCTAGTCTCATTAGAAAAAATACTGTATTGGTAATTATAATTTTGAATTACTTGAGTTGAACAACATCTGTTACATCTGAATTTTAAAGTATTCAAACTTTATCAAATATAGATACTTGTAAGTAATAACTCAGCATTTTGATTTATTGTTTTTCAAGGTTCACTGTAACATGTGTGTTATTGGATTTCCTGACTTGTTATGAATATAAACCATTTTACAGCCTTCTGTATTTTAGGGATTGAGAATTAAGTAGGCGGCATCTGAATTGAAATGAATTATGTCATTTTTATATTAGCAATTTCTTGCAAGTTAAATAATCCTGTAACTGACAGATAATCATTGGCTCATGTATTTGGCAGTGCTTATTTGTAATTAGACTTCATTTTTTAGTTAAAATTCATTAAAATGACATTGTTCTTTGAGAATATTGTGGTGTCCTTAACGATACAAAATAAATTATGATCTCATTTCAATTTTTTTTCTGCTCCAGGGTAACAAACAGGGTTTATTTCAAATGAAGTTGCACATATAAACTAAGAGTAATCACAAAACTTAATCAAAAGCTTTCCTAAAATTAATTGACCTCATTTAATACAAGGCATTTTTCTAGCATAACACAATTCAGATAAAAGACCGTAAATTTCATTTCCTGTAATTTACCAGCCATGCTTCAGTATTAAATTTGATATAAAAATAAACAAAAAAAGAATGTATAAAATGGTACATAGGTCACCTGTCGAGCCACCTTGAAGACCTGCTCATACTCCAGAGTGTGTCTTGTTACTGAGTCCTGGAATTCTTGCCTTCTATTATTATCAAGAATCACTAAATTAATCAATATTGATGAGCATAGAAATTAAAACAGTATATCACTTACATACACATAGTTATTATGTCAAACATTTATACCAATGAATAGGCTTTGTATAACGATGCACACCTTCCAACCATACTGTTATTCATTCTTTAAAGTATCCTTTATAAATGTTCATGGAAATAGGTTCATGGCTGAATATTTAGTAGAATTAGAAGTATCTAGAAAGTTAATTTTACTTCTGATGTCCCAAGACACTTGCAAACAACAAATTATGGGAATTATTTTTCAGCTTGTATGTGACAGTACAGGAATTTAGTCAAGTTATTATTTGATCTTGTCCATTAAAAAATATAAGGGAATATGACATGGTATTACCGTCTTCAGAAAACACTGTTACTCATTAATGGAAACTGTTAAAGAAAAGTCAATCAGAAGACAACTGATAGACACTTGTTATTTTAAATGACAATCATTTTGTACAAGTTGTTTTAAATGACTTGTTATTTTAAATGACAATCATTTTGTACAAGTTGGTCTGGCACATTAAATAGCTAATTGTATTGGCAAGTATGTTCCACATTGCTTTTCTTAAAGAAGTTAGCACTTTAAAAGTGACACTAAGAGTACGTGCTTTCTTTGTTTTGAGAAATAAAAATAAATTTTGATTCCATAATTGTGAGAAAGCATCCCAGTTTGGGGAAATCTCACTGGACATCAGATACTTGAATATTTTTAATCAATATAATATGAGTTGTAAGTCTTTTTTTCAAATTTACACAAATGTTACCTTTTCAAATAAGTGGAATAATACATTTACAATTTTTCTAAGAGAATGAAGTAGGTACAATTATACCACCTCAAATAAAAACAAGAAATAGTATCTAAAAAAGTATGTGAGCGACTGACCACTATGATACATGCCCCATGCACACCAAAGAAATAAAACCACAGCCATCTTGTCAAATACATCCTATTTTAATTTTGGTTACTTAAGAATTACTCTCATATGTTTAATTTTCTTTCTGATTTTTAAATTTCTGAAGAATTTATATGGTCCAAAGCATTCATTCTACCTAGGGTAGAAATAGAATGAGATTTTTTTTGTTCTATCTTTTTTACTTTCCATTTTGACTTGTTTCTAAAACATCCTTGACCTCGTTTTTAAATTAAAACTGGGTTATTTTGTAAAAAGGTGCAATTTGTTCATTTATAAGAACTGTATGTAGACTGAAAAAAAAATCAAGATAAATCTTCATGTGCAGCATACAGGCAGATTGCCCTGGACTGTGCTTCTACGTGGGGTCTGATAGCAATCAATGGTTTAGCTCCACTGCCTCTCAAGATGTATTTGCACCCAGTTGTCCAGTGGTAGTGTCCTCACCCTGGAAATAATTTAGTTGCAAATTGACTGGAAGATGGTGAAAATTGAAAGTTAAAATTAGAAATACTCATAATAAACACCAGAAAAAAGGTCAGATGATGCCTTGCTATGATGAGATTGGAATGGCTGGTAAATGAGGTTTTGTGTTTGTCGTGAGATGTATGTGACATGCCTACCTGATGTCGCTGTGAAATCCAGCTTCTAGAGGAGATTACCAGGCAAATTGATGCTGCAGAGAATTTTCTGTTAGATTGGAAAATTAGAATTGTGCCCCCCCTTTGATGTATATGAGGTTTCTACACATTAATACTGTTCAACTGGGTAAAATTTTAATCATCATTAACACAAATATTTGGGTTAGACTCATAAAGCAGTTGTCTTCTTGAGATTCTTGCTGTAGTGTTATATGCATAGCTAGCTACCTTCTAAAACTCCCGTGTCCCCTACTCAAATCACCAATAGCAGAAATGAATTAGATATTCAATTTTAAAATGTTAAAAACTCTAAATCCCATCATAACATAAACATATTATTGTTTTCATTTCTGAATTATAACTCATCAATCAACTGTTCTTAGGCTTTTGAAATATTCTCAGGACTTATGAATTTAGAAATTCATGTCATTGTACATGAGAGAAAATAACGATTTTCTAAGTCAGTATTTGTGAATGGGAGTAGATTTGCTTTAATGTGATAAAGGCATACAGAGACACCAGAGAACACATGTTATTGATGAAACTTTCAAGGCCATCTAGGGTTATCTAAACAGAAGACAGGAGTACGGTTTAAAATAGATGGGCAAAGTCCACTCAGTGGACAGAAGGAAGAGTGCTTTTTGTATTCTGAGATTAGCATCATATACAACTGCATGTTTGGTTTTCGCTGTTGTTTGATCCATTAGATTGAGAGTCACAGTTGCGTTATTTACTCTGATTGTAACACTACATTTATAAATTGAGTTGTCCTATCCGTTTTGGGAATTAGGAGTAATCACCCCAGAGAAGGAGCTGAAAGTCAACGTGTCAGGGGGCACACAGCCACTCCTGCTGGCAAAAGAAGAAGATGCAGGAACAAAAAGGTCAAAACCTACAGAGGACAATAAATTTTGTCACGAACAGGTAAATATGTAGTTTTCCCATTGGTGCATGAATTCTTTTTATTTTTGTTTCTAGGTTTTTAGTCATTTCCAAATCTCCAACTCTGTGCACTATTGAAAGGCACAGAGACACTAGTACTGCCTCTTGATGTTACGCCACACAGTCTGAAGGTATCAGATTATAGCAGCTAATAATGGTCATGTTTATTCAATCTCTTCCAGTTCTACCAGTGTCCTTATTGTAACTACAATAGTAGGGACCAAAGTCGGATCCAGATGCATGTCCTGTCACAGCACTCTGTACAGCCGGTCATCTGCTGTCCCCTCTGCCAGGATGTCCTCAGCAACAAAATGCACCTCCAGCTGCATCTGACCCATTTGCACAGTGTGTCTCCGGACTGTGTGGAGAAACTGCTTATGACAGTAAGGATGCTGAAGGCTAATGCAAAATTGATGGGGCCTGTATTGTTATCCATATACATCTGTAATGATGGGCTCATAGAAAGTAATTTCCCCCTGAGCTCCTGGAAGGTCTTTATTGGCTCTGCCATCTAAGTCACAGTGGGGAAAAAATTTGTTTAGAAAAAAAATATGATATTAAGTATGGCTTAATTAAGGATGTTTGTGGTTCTTTTTGTAACAGTGAAATGACTTTTTTTTGGTACCTTTAGCTTAAAAGTTTCTTGGTTAACATTAGTCCTCCCAAAACCTTAACATCATAGCATGAAAAGAAGAATATAGAAATATAACAACACTGAAGTGATAGATGTCCCTGTTTGGGTTAGAAAACTGTAACTGTAATATCTATCTATTATATCTATATATCTATATGTCTGTGTGAATATATATTCCAGAGTACATGTATATTCACACTTACATATTCCAGTATACACATATATTCAAATATATATTCAGTGACTCCAGAGCACACTTAACACAGATCCCTTTGGTGTTCAAAGGTGCCTGTCCCTGATGTAATGATGCCAAACAGTATGTTACTGCCAGCAGCTGCCCCCGAGAAGTCAGAGCGGGACCCGCCTGCAATCATGTCAGCGGAGGGGTCTGGAAAATATTCAGGTATGCTTACCTTATGATGTTGCTGCATGTAGAAAACTTTCAAAGCTTGCCGGTGACAATGCTCCCAAATTATCCTCCAAAGACACACACATACACACTACATACATACATATATATATATTATCTTTGGGGGGTTACAACAACAAATACTCTATTTACTTCATTCCCAGCCCTTTCCCCATCCAACTCCTCCTGAGTCCTGGCCACTTCATTATTCTTTCACACACATTTGGTGTTGCCCATATGTGCATGTGTTTAGAGATGACAACTTCAGATTGGGATTGGGATTGAACCACCTATCAGGGTATTCTTTCTTGAAGAAAACAGATTCTCTCTCTCTTTCATCAGTCATGAATTATTTGTAGAAGATATTCCCCTTGTAAGACTCCTCCATCTTCACAGACATTTTTCAGTGACACAAAGGAAAATAACTTAGGCTGCTGCTCAGAGCATCATTTTCTGAGACCCTTTCACCATGACTATTTCTACCGTCCTTAGAGAATTCTAGTAACAGATGGCCGAGAGCATTCAAATTATGCTGAGTCGGGAACACCAAGTTCATGGCCCTTGGTAAAGCGCTTATTGCAGTACACTGTGGTTATTTTTGACTGGCATTCTTCTCTGCCCTTGAATTCCTTCAGGTCAGGAGTGATTTCCTGTTCATCTTCTAATGGACACCTGGTATAGTGTTTGCACATGGTAGTAATCCGATAACAGTGCTACACAGATTCAATTAGGGAAACATCATTCCTGGCTCCCACTTACACTTACTGACGTTTAAGTGGTCCATGTTCTTACCACAGGATATGTTTCTGCTTTCTCTTCACAGGTGAAAGCCCAGTGGATGACAAAAGTATAGCAGGTCTTGAAGAGTCAAAGGCAAGTGTGGAAATAAAGAGTGAGGAGCAGAAACCAGCAAAGGAGTCCTTGGAGGCCTCAGAATGGAATAAAAACAGCAGTAAGGACGTGAAAATCTCAGACCCTCTGCACGATCAACTGAGCGAGCAACCCAAACGGCAGCCCTTATCAGTTTCTGACCGCCATGTTTATAAGTATCGTTGTAATCATTGTAGCTTGGCTTTTAAAACTATGCAGAAGCTTCAGATACATTCCCAGTATCATGCAATTCGGGCCGCCACAATGTGTAACCTCTGCCAGCGGAGTTTCCGTACATTCCAGGCTTTGAAGAAACACTTGGAAGCGGGCCACCCGGAACTGAGCGAAGCTGAACTCCAGCAGCTGTATGCCTCCTTGCCAATGAACGGTGAGCTCTGGGCCGAGAGTGAAATGATGCCCCAGGATGACCATGGCCTAGATCAGGAAATGGAGAGAGAGTATGAAGTGGACCACGAAGGGAAGGCAAGTCCTGTAGGAAGTGACAGTAGCTCTATTCCAGATGACCTGGGCTCTGAGCCAAAGCGGACCTTACCTTTTAGAAAAGGACCCAATTTTACCATGGAAAAATTCCTCGATCCATCGCGTCCTTACAAATGTACAGTGTGTAAAGAGTCATTCACCCAAAAGAACATTCTCTTGGTCCATTATAACTCGGTGTCTCACTTGCATAAATTGAAAAAGGTTCTGCAAGAAGCCTCCAGTCCTGTCCCCCAGGAAACCAACAGCAGCACAGATAACAAGCCGTACAAGTGCAGCATCTGCAGTGTTGCGTACAGCCAAAGCTCGACCTTAGAGATCCACATGAGGTCCGTGCTCCACCAGACCAAGGCTAGGGCTGCAAAGCTGGAGCCAAGTGGGCACCTAACTGGTGGGCACAGCATCACAGCCAATGTGAACAGCCCTGGCCAAGGGATGTTAGATTCCATGAGCTTAGCTTCAGTCAACAGCAAAGATACCCACTTAGATGCCAAAGAATTAAATAAGAAGCAAACTCCCGAACTAATCTCTGCTCCGCCTACCCATCATCCACCACCGCGGTCACCAGCACAAATTCAGATGCAACTTCAGCACGAGTTGCAGCAGCAGGCTGCGTTCTTCCAGCCACAGTTCCTAAACCCAGCTTTCTTGCCTCATTTCCCAATGACCCCAGAGGCACTGCTCCAGTTTCAGCAACCCCAGTTTCTCTTTCCATTCTACATACCTGGGGCAGAGTTTAGCTTGGGGCCAGATCTGGGATTGCCTAGCTCCGCCACGTTTGGGATGCCAGGTATGACAGGAATGGCTGGTTCCTTGCTCGAAGATCTGAAGCAACAGATTCAAACGCATCACGTTGGCCAAACGCAACTTCAACTTCTACAACAACAAGCACAGCAATACCAGCCTGCACAGCCCCAGCTGCCGCCGCAAAATCAACAGCCGCCCCCACCACAGCAGCTGCCGCCGCAACAGCAAACGAGCAAACTGTTGAAACAAGAGCAAGGTAGCCTGGCAAGCACAGACTGCCAGCTCATGAAGGACATGCCAGCTTACAAGGAGGTGGAAGAGGTGACCGAAAAGCAAGAAAAACCAAAGCCAGAATTTACAAGTGATAGCGACGGACTCAAAGACAGCAAAGACGCAAAGAAGCAAAAATCCTTAGAACCCTGTATTCCTCCACCCCGAATTGCCTCAGGGGCCAGAGGAAATGCAGCCAAAGCTTTACTGGAGAACTTCGGGTTCGAATTGGTTATTCAGTATAATGAGAACAGGCAGAAGGTCCAGAAGAAGGGCAAAATTGGAGAAGGCGAAAACTCTGACAAGCTGGAGTGCGGAACGTGTGGTAAATTGTTCTCGAATGTTCTTATTTTAAAGAGTCACCAAGAACATGTGCATGGGCAATTTTTCCCATATGGAGCACTAGAGAAATTTGCTCGCCAATACAGGGAGGCCTATGACAAGCTTTATCCAATTTCTCCTTCCTCCCCAGAAACGCCACCACCTCCTCCTCCTCCACCTCCTCCCATGCCACCCGCACCCCCACAGCCTTCAACTCTGGTGCCCGTGAAAATCCCAAATGCAGTCTCAGCCCCTCTGCAAGCTCCACCACCTACTCCTCCACCACCTCCACCTCCTCCTCCTCCACCGCCTCCTCCGCCTCCTCCCCCGACTGCACCCCCACAGGTCCAACTGCCTGTTTCTCTTGATCTCCCCCTCTTTCCCTCGATTATGATGCAGCCGGTTCAGCACCCTGCACTTCCCCCTCAGCTCGCCCTGCAGCTGCCACAGATGGAGACCCTCTCTGCAGATCTCACTCAGCTTTGCCAACAGCAGCTAGGGCTCGATCCCAGCTTCTTAAGGCACTCCCAATTCAAACGGCCAAGGACCCGGATTACGGATGATCAACTCAAAATCCTGAGAGCTTATTTTGACATCAATAATTCTCCAAGTGAAGAACAAATCCAAGAAATGGCAGAGAAATCTGGCCTCTCCCAAAAGGTCATAAAGCACTGGTTTCGCAATACACTCTTTAAAGAGAGACAGAGAAATAAGGACTCTCCATACAACTTCAGTAACCCTCCTATAACTGTTTTAGAAGATATCAGAATTGAACCACAACCCACGTCTTTGGAACATTACAAATCAGATGCCTCATTCAGCAAAAGATCATCCAGAACAAGGTTTACAGACTACCAGCTTAGGGTTCTGCAAGACTTTTTTGACACAAATGCTTACCCAAAAGATGATGAAATAGAACAGCTATCTACTGTTCTCAACCTCCCCACCCGGGTTATTGTTGTATGGTTCCAGAACGCTCGTCAGAAAGCACGGAAGAGCTATGAGAACCAAGCAGAAGCTAAAGATAATGAAAAAAGAGAACTCACCAATGAGCGGTATATCAGAACAAGCAACATGCAGTACCAGTGTAAAAAGTGCAATGTGGTTTTTCCCAGAATCTTTGACTTGATCACACATCAGAAAAAGCAGTGTTATAAGGATGAAGATGATGATGCCCAAGATGAAAGCCAAACAGAAGACTCCATGGATGCTACTGACCAAGTGGTATATAAGCATTGCACTGCATCTGGACAAACAGATACAGCCAAAAACATTGCAGCCCCCACCGCCAGTTCAGGCTCTGGGGCTAGCACACCCCTGATTCCATCGCCCAAGCCAGAACCTGAGAAGAGTTCTCCAAAACCTGAGTATCCTGCAGAAAAAACAAAGCAGACCGATCCCTCTCCTCCTTCTCAAGTCACCAAGTCAGCTCCCCCATCAGTACAGACTTCTTCAGAACCACAACAGGCACCCATATCTCAGCCCCCACCACAGCCACAGAAACAAACCCAACTGATCGGAAGACCTCCCTCGGCTTCTCAAACTCCAATCCCTTCCAGTCCACTGCAAATTTCCATGACTTCTCTTCAGAACACACTACCTCCGCAGTTACTCCAGTACCCATGTGATCAATGTACCATTGCCTTCCCAACCCTGGAACTTTGGAAGGAACACCAACACATGCACTTCCTTGCTGCTCAAAACCAATTCCTCCACTCTCCTTTCTTGGAAAGGCCCATGGACATGCCCTACATGATATTTGACCCCAACAATCCGCTGATGACCGGACAGCTGCTGGGGAGCTCTCTCACACAAATGCCACCACAGACTAGTACTTCCCACACCGCAGCCCCCGCCAGTGTTGCTGCTTCCCTTAAAAGGAAATTAGACGATAAGGAAGACAATAATTGTAGTGAAAAGGAGGGTGGGAATAGCGGCGAAGACCAACACCGCGATAAACGCTTGAGAACCACCATCACTCCGGAGCAGCTAGAAATTCTCTACGAAAAGTACTTGCTGGATTCCAACCCTACACGAAAAATGCTTGATCACATTGCACGAGAAGTAGGGCTGAAGAAGAGAGTGGTCCAAGTCTGGTTCCAGAACACGCGTGCTCGAGAAAGGAAAGGGCAGTTCCGGGCGGTGGGTCCTGCCCAGTCCCATAAACGGTGCCCATTCTGCAGAGCTCTATTTAAAGCAAAGTCAGCCTTAGAAAGCCACATTCGCTCTCGCCACTGGAACGAAGGGAAGCAGGCAGGTTACAGCTTGCCACCAAGCCCTTTAATATCCACAGAGGATGGGGGAGAAAGCCCACAGAAATACATTTATTTTGATTACCCATCTTTGCCATTAACTAAAATCGATCTATCTAGTGAGAATGAATTGGCCTCAACAGTGTCAACGCCTGTTAGTAAAACAGCAGAGCTGTCTCCGAAGAATCTTTTAAGTCCTTCTTCTTTCAAAGCGGAATGTCCTGAGGATGTTGAGAATTTAAATGCCCCTTCAGCTGAGGCTGGGTATGATCAGAATAAAACCGACTTTGATGAGACATCGTCCATTAATACGGCTATTAGTGATGCCACCACAGGAGATGAAGGGGCAGCAGAAATGGAAAACCCAGGAGGATCTGCCGAGGTGAAACCTGCTTTGTCTCCGAAAGAAACCAAAACTCTCGACTCTTTGCCAAAAGCAGCAACCACACCCACCACTGAGGTCTGTGATGACAAATTTCTCTTTTCTCTCACGAGTCCATCGATCCATTTCAGTGACAAAGATGGTGACCATGACCAAAGCTTTTACATCACCGACGACCCTGATGACAATGCTGACCGCAGTGAAACGTCTAGCATAGCTGACCCCAGCTCACCAAATCCATTTGGGTCTAGCAACCCCTTTAAATCCAAAAGCAGTGATCGACCAGGTCACAAGCGCTTTAGAACCCAGATGAGCAATCTTCAACTCAAGGTCCTCAAGGCTTGCTTCAGCGACTATCGGACGCCAACCATGCAAGAATGTGAAATGCTGGGAAATGAGATCGGTCTGCCCAAACGCGTGGTGCAGGTGTGGTTTCAGAATGCCAGGGCAAAGGAAAAGAAGTTTAAAATCAACATAGGAAAGCCTTTCATGATCAATCAAAGTGGAACGGAAGGCACCAAACCGGAGTGTACCCTCTGTGGTGTGAAGTACTCTGCCCGCTTGTCCATTCGAGACCATATTTTCTCCAAACAGCACATTTCCAAAGTGAGGGAGACCGTGGGCAGTCAGCTTGATCGGGAGAAAGATTACCTAGCTCCTACCACCGTTCGACAGCTAATGGCCCAGCAAGAACTAGACCGTATAAAGAAAGCTTCCGACGTGCTGGGCCTAACAGTCCAGCAGGCAGGCATCACAGATAGCTGCTCCCTCCATGGGATCAGCTTGCCGGCAGCCTACCCTGGACTCCCTGGCCTTCCTCCAGTCATTCTTCCTGGAATGAATGGTCCTTCCTCCTTGCCTGGATTCCCTCAAAACTCAAACAGTAAGTCTCTTAAAGGAGAGTCAGTTGAGCTAATTAGGTGGCAGTAGGTAGCCAATCACATGTAACCATGAAAGAAATGGTACATTTACATCATTTACATGCCTTCATTCCAGATCTGAAATTTAAATTATATATATATATATATATATATAATGAACAACACATATTTATACACATACACGTATATACACACAACACACATACACATGCACATGCATATTTATTAGCTATAGTGGTTAGCCAGGAAGGAGGTAAACCTGAACACACATTGGAAAATTAAGTATAGCTATATCACAGCTGTTAGTAGAAATGGATTATTTTTACCATTACACAGTCACCTCTTAGACATATTAACTTGTTAATTTCAATCCTATATGGCATTGTGTTTGTTTGCATATTAAAAAGGTAACACACTAAAATATGCACTCACTGGTATTTTCTTTTCCAAGGGACATTTTTTTTTTTGCTTTTTTTTTTGTATTTTTTATTTTCTGTTTTTGTCTTTCTTCTTTGTTTATTTTCCTGCCTCTTCAAAATGAAGAGTTCTTGTGTCACAGAAATCTACTCACATTGCACCTCCCAAGCAATAAAGCTCATGTTGAGACTTCAGTGACTAAAAACCTGACTTAGGTGTTCCTTTGCGGGTTAGCTTCTTATGAAATGTGATGCTGGTAGCCACCACTACTGCTCTTATTTCAGGGAATTCGCAACTTAAGAAATCTCCATGACTCAGTATCTTTCTCTCTTCCGTTCCCTCAGCCAGCTTTACAGTCAAGGCATAACAAAATGGTAGAACTTCTTGAGGTAGCCTCAAATACTGAATCCAGTTTCATGTTCACAATAATAGAATTTGTGTAGGTTTTTTTTATTAATATAGTAAATCAGGCAGTCAGATAACTAATATTCAATACTAGTTATACACAGCCACTAAAATATAAACGTATAACTCTTTTGTAATTTGATTTACATTTAAATTTGTCTGTGTTTTTTTCTGAAATTATTTTTAAAAACATTCTTTAGACCTATCACTTGCTCATTTTATGTATCTGCAAAGTTTAAAATGAATGACAGAAAAACCTGTTCTCATTTTTATAAATTAGAATTTTATAATTTATTTGAATTTTAAAGTCTGCTAACACAATCCTTCTCTAACAAAAAACTCAGTTGCCACTGGGATCTTAAGTTGCCTTTATTCTCACTTCTAACTTAACATCCAGTGTCCTTTTCAACATTGCTGCCTGCTTCCTTCCCCATCTGGAATGCTTGTTGATTTCAGGTAGAAGTTGTGTGGTACCAGAGGAGTATCTTCAATGTGCCTTCCCTTAGCTACACAGGAACTCTTCTTTTTACTAAAGTTATTTCCGGCTTAATTATCAGGATACACTTGGGACCTTAAATATGAGACCTATGATGGCACATTTGGTTACTTTGTAGTTCTATTTTGTGTGGGTGGCATGGTGATTTTTAATGTGTCTGATGTAGAAATCCATAGCGGAGCAGTTAAATAGAGTATTTTTAAAGAGCTAATATGGTCAAAACAATTGGAAGATCTATTTCTCATTTTATATATTGATTTTGACTTTCAGTGATTGTGCCATCAGCTTTTTTAAATTTTCATCAGCATTTTTTTTTCCTCTCCACTGGGTAAGAGACCTTTTCTGGGACACAAGAACATTCTGCCAAATATGTGATACTACTGAGTTCATATGAACCCATAGACTCATAAAAAAGGAAGAAAGAAGGAAAGAGATATTTATGAAATTAAACTATTTTTTTCATGCAACTCCACAATAATAAAATTTATATCCTCCTCTGTAATATATTTATAAATACCAACATTCCCAGGTAGATGTTGTGGGCAAGTCCTCTATGGCTAACGCAGTTAAAACCTCCAGGTACCCAGGAACTCAACACCTCATCTCTTGCTTTATTAAACTGTGGACAAAAACCAACCAGAACATGTTGTAAAGATCAAAGTTCCACATATGTTGCTGCCTACTAGAATCTGCAATTTCTCTCGAAGTAGTCTTCAGTTTGTGAGGAATTCTGAACAGTAGCATCTTAGTAATCAGCAGAGCTCCATCTGGTAACCTGAGCTCCACACCTCCAGTCTCCATATTCTGTAGATTAGATTTATTTCTCCTGTGTAGAACACAGAATGCTTTAAACACCTCATGGAGTAAGGCTGGCCATTTATCCACCTGCCCATTTTCTTCCTATTGTATTTTTTCTCATCAAGTGTATACCTCCGTTTCATGGTGAAATGTGGACATCCCAGCAAATAATAACAAATGAAAATTCTTCCCAAGTTAAGTGTGTCTGTGTTTGTTTTTCTGTAATCATTTTATTGGCATATTCATCACATGTGGTGCTGGGTCTCATAAATACAAGTTATTCAAGTATATCATGCACATATATCATGAAAATATTCGTTCCCCCACAAGCCCTCCTTTCTTCCCTGCCTCCTTTCCACCAGTCTCATACCTTTCCCTAGTCTCCCATATGCTTTCTTATTATGCACACACATATATGTACATATATGTGCGTGTATGCACATACATACATATCAGTATACATACTTGGTCCTGTGGCTCTACATAAAATCTAGGACCTACTAATGAAGATAAAATCAGAATATTTGTCTTTTTGAGTCTAGCTTGTTTTGCTTAATATGATGACCTCAGTTACTTCCACTTTCCAGGTGGAGCCTTAATTTTATCCTTCTTAGGGCTGAATGAAACTCAATATGTGTATATGCCACATTTTCTCTACTCTTTCCATCTTTCAAATCAAAACTACATGGAAATGCATCTCACCTCAGCCAGAATGGCAATCCTAAACAATATTACAATCCTGGCTGATGAGAATGACCGGAGACGAACACCTTTATACAGATACGGGCGAGAAGGTAGCTTATTTACACTGCTAGTAGGAACGCCCATGAGTGCAGACAATACAGACATCAGTGTGGAGGACTATCAGAAACCTAAGTGTTGATTCACTCTGTGACCTACCTATACCTCTTCTGCATATATCACCAACAGACCCAGTGGCTTAGGTATAGAATCAGCCTAGATGTTCACCAACAAATAAATAGTTATGTCTCTATTTTTATAAATGTACAGGCTTCTGTTACACTTTATTAACTAAATAGCTATTCTGGGGAAATATGGCATTGTTATCTTAGATTCATCTTAACAAGATTTGGTTATGGAAAAACAAATTCATTTTAAATGTCACATCTCTTTGAAGATGGCTTTGAAGATTTTGAAATACTAAAACCTTCTCCAGTGAGTATGCACCATTTGATAAATGAATGACTTTGTTCAAAGGCTGTACCTCCAATGTCTGCTACTTGCAAATACATTGTAAGTTCTATTTATGCTCCTCTAACTTTCCATATTTATTTTCCTTTACTGTTATTTCCCAATAATCATAGAATTTCCTTTACTTTCAAGTTATTTTCTTCTAATTCATAGTTCTTCTAATGTAAGGGAAACACCTAATGTATTCCCAGTGCTATGCCAGTAAAAGCATTGCTGTTCATTTTTTAAAAGGTAAATTATTGGAGACAGGTGAGATCCACAGAAATCTCTGTGAGTTCAAGGCCAGCCTGGTCTATAAGAGTTAGTTCCAAGACAGTCTCAAAAGCTACAGAGAAGCACTGATTCAAAAACCAATAAATAGATAGATAGATATAGATAGATAAGTAGAGAGGTAAAAAGACAATTACTGTTAGTTTAAATTTCTTTTTCACATTTTATAGTGTGTTGCTGTTGTACTGAAATGCAGAGTGAGAAAATGGCAGTAGAATGTTACATGATTATTTATATAATACCCTGAAAAATATGAAAAACTTTAAACTTGCATTTGTCCTTCAGGCCATTGATTTCACTTTGCTCAAAAATGCTAGAAAAATTACTTGATTTTTTTGTTTTTAACTTATTTTTCACTTTTAAGCACTGTTTGATTTTAAACATTTCCTTAGTTTTTAGAAATACTAACCAGCCTCGTTTTCTTAATAATACTTTCTTTAGTTACTTATTTTGCAGTATTAAAGATAGAACCCAGGGCCTCAGGCATTATGGGAAAACCCTCTAGCAATGAGCCCCTGACAGAGAAACTCTTCATATACTTTGTTTTAAATTTTCTGGCATATTTGGTGTAAATCTAGGTAAGACTAACACCATAATAATTTTGACACAATTAACTTTTGCCCCACGTACTTAATTACTTTTAGTTTCACTTCAAAAATGAAATTTTCTTTGAATAGAAAGCATGCATTTTAGTGCATTGTGAAGCAGGTTTTCTGTTTCTGTTTTGTTTTTGTTTGTTTGTTTTGAGACAGGTTTTGTTGGAACTCACTCTGTAGGGCAGGCTGGCCTTGATCTCTCAGAGAACTGCCTGCCTTTGCCTCCTAAGTGTTGGGATTAAGGTGCTCCACCATCTCTTAGCGAGGCAGACATTTTCTTGTGAAAGGATTGTTAACAAGAAGTAATAGACAATTATTTCAGCAAAACCAAAAGAAAAATGATAATTGAATAAGACTTTTCAGAGTGAACTTTTTAATCTCAAATGAAGTTCCTAAAAAATTGCAGGAGATGAAAAATAGGGAAGAATCTGTTCTTAGCACAGGGGCTACATGTAATACAATCCTCAAATTCTGGATATCATGAATTCTAGCTCCAGTTTGTTTTATTTTGGGGCTACCACAATTTATTCTGTATCATAATTATTATTCAGTTTTCTTCCTATGTCTGTTGTTTTTGGCATTTTTGCTACTGAACTTTTGACTATAATTTTTTACAGACATATATTACTTACTGGGAAACTTGCCCTTTGTGAATTGTATTTGCTTTTTCTAAAATTTTTACTGAAAGACTGGTTGAGTCATCTTATTTATTAAGATATTAAATTCTTAAAACACATTGCTGTCTTTGACTAGGTCCAGTATGATTCCTCCAGCAGCTTTCTAAGGCATCCTTTATTTTATTATGCCCTCTAGATTGGACCATGGGAATACCATCTAGTGGGAAAGCTGGGGCTGACAATTAATGACCCATCTATGGTCATCCCTACAAGTGCTCTTATTCATGTCTCTTAGATCCCTAATATTGCTCTTGTGTTCTTGTGTGAGAGAAGCAGTCAGCCCAGTTATTTTCTAAGAGTTAAGATGGGAAATTTCTAAGCGGAAGGAACTGCAGTTACTGAACATGAGGATGCCCGCTTGTATTAGACCTCAAACTAAGATCAGCTGGTGAATGAGAAAGTAAGCTGGCTACTGCTGTGTTATCATTGTACCAGACAATACCTTAAATCATGTCACCACCTAAATAACTCAAGCTTGAAATTTGACAGTTAGATGCTAACATAGTATGGACTGTTGAGGGGTGAACAGCAGAGAGTGTTGTGAAATCAGGATAATAGAAAAGAATGTCAAAAGTTAGATGTTAACATGGTATGGACTGTTTGGGGATGAACAGCAGAGAATATCATGGAATCAGGACATTATAAGGAAAAGAAACATCAAAAATGACCCAAAGCTGGGCATGTAGCTCTTGGTACAGCTCTTGGCCACCATGTTTAAATCTTGGGTTTGATTTCCAGTATAAGACAAAGATAATGTAGTATGAAATAGAGCCTTTTCATTAATAACGACTTCATTGCTCTCTCGTTTATAACAAAAGTTGTATAAATAAGAAATTCAGAAGAACATGAAGATACCAGATACCACATAGTAAGTCAAGGGAGCAGGACTTCACTCCCAACCCATAGCTGGCTGGATTAAGGAACAGCGAAGGAGAGGTTCCTCTCATTCCCATCCCACCCCTACAAAGCTTAATCCATTTTCATTGTAAATTCATTTTGATTGAATGAACGAGGCTTCACTAGAATGTGGCAGCTTGATATCACCTGATACCAGTTATTTTCAAGGAATTTTCAAATATTTTAAATGTAAGAATTGATTCAGGGTCACTAGACTACAAGCCTTGAATGGCAACTGTAAAATCTGACCTCTTCTCTAACTCTTCGTGCTCCTCCCTGCTAGCGATGTGAAGTATTTCATATCTTATTTATAAAATGTAATGTTCAGTGTGTATTCTCCATGACCATGGAGGCTATTATGAGGTTGCTTTTTAACAGGATGGAGGGTCCTTAGAAATAATCATGATTATGGCCGTAGAAACTGTTCACAGTCAGATCCGAGAAAGGATGGGTATGGGAAGGGCAAAATGAGAAGCTTCCAGGAATAAGGGAGACTGAAACACTACGGTTATGAGAAGGATTGGGGAGATCAATCATACTAGGCACACACGCACACAGATATCAAAATCACAGATTCTCTATGCCCTTATATGATAGGACATAGTACTTATATTCAATTATGCAATCCCTAACAGTATATTTTAAATTATACAATGTAAATACTATACAAAGAGTTTTAACGTTATCTTATTTAAAGGGGAATGACAGAGCAAAGAAATCTACATAGGTTCATTATGATGCAATTTAAGAATACTTTTAATTCATGTTTCATTGAATCCCTGGCATTAGAGCCAGTGTATATGATTGAATAGTGAAATGCCAGCAAAGAAGCTGTTTACTTTTCACTAGAGGATGGCCATGAGAAGTTTCTTTCTTGTGTAGGTTTGTCTGTCTTCCTTCTTAGCAGCTGCATATTGCATTTGGTCTGGAGGCAAGACTATATACCCCTAGCAACAAGATGAATCGTACGACCACTGCCTGTGCAGCTATGCATTGTTAACTGCATTTTATTCATTCTGGATTGATTCTCTCAGGTCACAGAGGCACCAACACACTTTTTGTCCTGAGTACTTGGCAAAGTCTCTTTGTTCAAGCACAAAGTACCAAGGCTCCCTTTAAGATTTGGAGGATTCCTTCAGCAATTAACATTTATGTTTAAAAACACGGCCTGGAAAAGCACAGGCTTTTACAGTCCCCTTTCAACCTTTAGCTCTCCTTCAGTTCTCCAGAAGACTCTCTGTCTGGTAAAAGTGGCTTAGTTGGTTAGTTAGTTACCAGCTATTATATTTCACCGAGAACTGGGATCCAGGTGAAGTCCACTGCACTTCCATCCTCCACACCTGCACACTGCCTACTGAGCACCAATTTCCCCCTCTGAAATGGGTGGCAAGCAGTTTCCTATGTTATCAGCAAGCATGTTTTATTGAGGGTTCCATTAGTCCATCTGTTGGGGAGGTGAAGAATAACTCAAGTTCCACCCCTAGCAATGAAATTGTGGTTCTCTGTGCTCAGCTCTGAACTGATCCAGCTGTGTCTTCACTGCTGTTTGATTTTATTGGGTACTTGATGATCACTTACTGTTACCACTCACTTAGGTGTTTAGCCTTTTCTGTCTATGTGAATGTGTTCTATGTAGACAGAGGTTTTAAGGCTATTTGAAGGCTAATTACTTTAGTGAAGATGCTAATTGTAGGGCCATTTAATGAGGATGAAGTGAGTCTCCCATCCTATAGGTATAATAAAAACAAAAGAAAATATGGTTTAAATGAGGCCCAGAACAGCCTCTTGTAATATGCCTTCTTTGGAAGTAAACATTGTTGTTTATCATGACGTCTTTCTGTTACATGTTTCATAATATGAGAGCCTCTTATATTCTGAATAAAATTCTGGTAAAGTGTGCAGTCCCTCTTCTGTGGAGTTATGGCAGGAGTTTAAATTAATGCAAAGAATACCATAACCACAGGTGAGTCCTAAGCTAGCCAGTGATATGGCTTTTCATGTTCGCGAAATGCATCTTCTTGCTGTCCCTGGTCTGTTTAGGTGTTAAGCTTGCAGGTGTTGTTCCTGAACTGACCGTGGCCATCTCTCTGTTGTTTTCAGCTTTAACACCTCCTGGCGCAGGCATGCTTGGGTTTCCTAGTTCAGCTACTTCGTCTCCTGCCCTGTCTCTCAGCAGTGCCCCCACCAAATCTTTGCTGCAGACTCCACCACCGCCGCCACCACCACCTCCACCTCCTCCTTCATCCTCTCTGTCAGGACAGCAGGCCGAGCCACAGAACAAAGAATCAGAGAAAAAACAAAGTAAGCCAAATAAGGTCAAAAAAATCAAAGAGGAGGAATCGGATGCCATTAAACCGGAAAAGCATCCCAAAAAAGAGGAAAAAATCTCATCTGCTCTTTCAGTGTTGGGCAAAGTGGTAGGGGAAACACACATGGACCCTACCCAGCTTCAGGCCTTGCAGAATGCCATTGCTGGCAACCCAGCATCCTTCATAGGAGGACAGTTCTTGCCATACTTTATTCCTGGGTTTGCTTCCTATTTTACACCTCAGCTCCCTGGAACAGTGCAGGGAGGCTACTTGCCACCCGTCTGTGGCGTGGAGAGTCTCTTTCCCTATGGTCCCGCAGTGCCGCAGACGCTGGCGGGGCTATCCCCAGGGGCACTGCTACAGCAGTACCAACAGTATCAGCAGAGCCTGCAGGACTCTCTGCAGAAACAGCAAAAGCAACAGCAAGAACAGCAGCAGAAACCAGTTCCT
>NC_022031.1:9230737-9233237 GCF_000317375.1 Microtus ochrogaster | reverse complement strand
AGCCCAGAGAGTCATGTTATGGGTGTTGACTGGAACTGAGGTAAAGTCCCAACTTAGTAACCCACTGTTCCTGGCTGGGTTCCCAGAGCCTTGTACTCATTGTGGTTTATTTCATTGCCTATGTGTGTTCACTCGCCATTTACTGGACCAGGAAACAATGTAAGCATTACCCTAGGGAGGTTAACATGTCACACAGTAGATATTTGAAATAGAGAAAAAAAAAAGAGACCTCTAAATGGCCTTGGAGCTGTAGACAAGTTCCAGAATCCCCATGCCATGCTCAGCACTGCTTTAAGGGTGCTATTTCCTTACAGAAATTCTGGAAAGTAGGTGATAGGAGCCCTTCCCCCTTTCATGGGAAGAAAATGAAAGCCGAATGCTCTCCAGTGGATACACTGTGATAGGATTGTGCCAAGTTTATCTAAAACCAATGCAATAGCTGTCTTCTCCATTTCCAACCATTTTCTTGTTCGGTGATGCTACCTTTGAATACAAGAAGAGCATGAACATGGTTTTGAATTCTAATCCAAAACAATATCCTCCCCCAAAAGACCTGCCTCTATTTTCCTAGTCCCCATGGTTGAGGCATCAAGGTTGCATTGCTTACATTCAGCCTCCCTTTGTTTTGGGTCTCTTCCTACTCACTGCTCTTCTGTACTTGAGGAATTGAGAACTCACGTCTGGGTTCTTCACACGGTCTCCCTTCTCGCTTGTTTCTGCTTTTAATATCATTTGCACAGATATCATTATGCAAACTTAAATACATAAACATGTAACTACTGTTATCTAATCAACCCATTTTTCTTTGAATTCCTTTTTTGTTGTTGTTTGAATTAAGGAAAGTTAGTGAAAATCAAGACCACATAATTTTCAAGACCCCAGGAAGAAATGAAAATGCAAACATTCCAAGACAGTTACAAAAGAGCATAAAACTAGGGATTGGCGCTCTGAGCACAACATAGTCCTGATAATACCCATGAAAATAGCCCAAGAGGCACTCTTACCTTTTGCCTTCCTTTCCTGTGGTCATGTCTAAAATCAAAATGGGCTTTCGTATTCCATGCTATAGGAAAAGAGTCCTCATCATTAATAAACCCCTTTCCATGGTATCCGAGTTTGTTTTCTGTTGCTGTTATTAAACACTTATAGGAATCAAGAGAGGAAGGATATATTTCAGCTTGCCTATAGAAGGAAGCCAAGGCAGGAACTCAAGGCAGGAACCTGAGGGCAAGAATTGAAGCAAGATCATGGTGGAAGGCTGCTTACTGGCTTGCTCCCTGTGGCAATTAGGCTTTTCTGCCTTATGTTACTGATACACCTTAGGGCAAGGAAACAACATTAAGTCTACATTAGACTTTTCCTCAAACCCTTAACTCTACCTAGGAGTGTGCTTTCTTTAGGCATGGCTTTGGAGAGAAAACAGCTCCATGAGGATCTTAAACAAAAATAGCGCAGTTTCTTTCACCTGTTCCCCATTGTCTTTCCTGTGCATCTTTGACTTGTCCCCAGACTGGGGGATTCATTCATGTATAGTCACGATTTTCTGCATTGTGAATCTTAATTTTATCTCTAGAACCCAGGCAATTAAACTATAAAAACCAGGAGGCTGTGCCTGTCCATTCTCCTGTCTTAACTCTGTTCTTGGCATTTTCTAAAATAAAAACTATCCAGCAGTAACATTAAGGAAAATTTGTAAAGTTGGCAATGAAAATAGGAATGAGCAGTTAGGAAGAAAAATATCAATTGATAAATACATTGTCCTGCTACATATTATATTTCTAGGGGTGTGAAGAGTGTGTATATAAACTTCCACGGGCTTCAAACTTTCAGTGCCCTATGTTATTATTAGAAAGAATAATATTAGCTTGAATAGCCATGCTAGTTTAACAATTAAAATGTGCTTTTAATGACTATCTCATACTATTGTGCTAATCCTTTATCAGGAACAATAAATGCATGCTAATTTAATAGTCCCACGAAGATTACCAAACTGGCCTACCTACTGTTTTGAATGGCTGGGGAGAGAGAGAGTTAAAAAGATGTGAAGAGGCAGACACTCACACAATGAAAGAGCCCTTGATCCAGGCTAAGTGTGATGATCCAGCAGTTGTAGAGCCTGCCCCTGATTCATGGTTCTCTCCACCTTCCACGGAGGGCTCAGATTTCATCTTAATGTAATTCTTTTCTCCAGGCCTTATGTGATGTGGGACAAATCTTCGGACAAATCTTAGCCAGGGGAGACTTGCAATGTTATGTCCATTGCTAAGAACTGCTTATTTCTCTCTAAACTCCATGTATGACCCAAAAATGACACCTCTCTTCTCTCTATTAGTGTCACTCCTTTCTCTGTCTCATAACCATTGCAACTCCAATGAACCTTTAAATAATTTGCATATTTTTCTAACATATTCCACGTATACAATTAATATATATTAACTTATTGGTTATTAATATGTCTAATACTATTCAAAATAGCAGCAGAGCAAGCTATTGCACTTAA
>NC_022031.1:9211090-9228982 GCF_000317375.1 Microtus ochrogaster | reverse complement strand
AACTGGAAATGACTGAACCATGTTTGTCATGGGGGCCTGTGAGGCCCCCCTCTCACGTTTCCCGTCTGTATCAGTTTGCCTTCTCTATCTCTTGTAGACCTGCATTCATTCATCCAATGTCTGCCTTTTCCACATCTTCTACATAAACCTGAAGGCTAAGTCCTTTTATTTCTGTTATTTCTAGAAGATGCATTATTATTATTTCTGAAAATCCATTGTCTACAATTCCTTTTCATATGACCCACTTTGCCACAGTTAAAACATTTGGTATTCTGGTGTCTCCTTTTACCATTGGAAATTGCTTCTTTTACCCATGCTTCAGTGCCATAGTCAAATGTATCAACATTTAGTGTATGCAATACCCATTCTTCCAAAGGTGCTGATCTGACTTTTAAAGGCCCCCAAATCCTTTTGCATTCCACATTTGTATTTTTATAAGCCAAAGACCCAATCATTATATGTCTTGCTTCTGGGTCAGATATCCCTATTTGTACAGCTTTAGTTAGTCTTTGTAAAAAGTCACTAAAGGGTTCTCTCTGACCCTGTTTAACTCTGACAAATGATTCCATTCTCTGTCCTGGGTCTTGCACCCTATCCCAAGCCCTTAAGGCTGCTGTAGTACACATGGAGAGTTTGTTTTCATCCAAATTAGATTGTTCCTGAGGGTTGGAAAAGAGCCCCTGACCTAGAATTTGATCTAGGAAAATCTCAATTCCCTTTGCTCTTTTCTGCTGTTTTAAAAGTCTAGTCTCTTGTCTGAATAAGCATTTTTATTTTAATTGTGGTCCATTCTCAAGTATCGCAGAACTCAACTGGAGCCAGTCAGAGGGTGTTGCACTGCTTGTTGTGGCCCAAGATTTTAGCATCTCTTTAGCAAAAGAGGCATGCATCCAAAAAGTCATGACAGCCTGTTTAATTTTTTTGAGATCATTTATACGGACAGGCTTCCATGTATCTTTTTTGTTGACCCTACAGTTTTTGGAACCAATCACTTTCTCTGTTGTTATTACTGGAAAGGCAGGTAGAGCTGTAGGTAGAGCTTTGTGGGAATTGTTTTGGAGAGATTTACCCACAGATGGAGTTAAAATTTGTCTTTTTACCCTTTGTTCTTTTTTTTTTTTTTTTTGGTTTTTTGAGACAGGGTTTCTCTGTGGCTTTGGAGCCTGTCCTGGAACTAGCGCTATAGACCAGGCTGGTCTCGAACTCACAGAGATCCGCCTGCCTCTGCCTCCCGAGTGCTGGGATTAAAGGCGTGCGCCACCATCGCCCGGCCTCAGCTTTTTTCTTTTCTTATCAGAATTTAGAAATTTTTTAATCTTTTCAATTTTATTTACCATTGTCTTTTGTAATGTCTGAATCTTTTGTCCAGAATTATGTTTTAAAGCCTTCATTGAGGATTTTAAAGTATGAAGTTTGTCCATTAGAGATAACATCTTATCTTTGGACATAATATTTATGGCATAAACTGTGCCTTTTTATATTGACAATCTTTTTGCCAATCTGTCATAAGCTTTAGACAAAATCTAATTGTTACATTTAGCAGTTTTGATTTTCTCAGTTAATGTTTTAGTTCCTACAGAAAGGGACCAAAGCTTATGATCCAAATCAGCTGTTTGTTTTTTCATAGTAATGAATTTTTTTAATATCAGTTATTAATGTTTTAGTTTCTACAGAAAGGGACTGAAGCTTACACTCCAAATCAGCTGTTTCCTCTTCCATAGTAATGAATTTCTCCTTAACATTAGCCTGTATCTTTTTAAAATTTTGTTTAGTTAATCTAGTCATGTTAAACAAAGTCTGTTTTTTTTGAGAACTTTAAACTGATTTTTGAGAAGATTGTTGTCATTTTTAATTGTTTTTAAGTGTTTAACCTCTTCCTTAAGAATTTTGGATTTGTCTCGTAAAGACTTTATTATATTTTTATTATCAAACCATATAGTACCAAGGAAAACTACGAATCCCAGAAAGACCCATAGATGTGGGGTGACAGACACCTCTTTTAAAATCTCCCACATGCTACAATCAAAAAGGCTGTTAAAGTCTTGAATGGTAACGTTTTTAGACATTTTTAATCAAATCAGTATTTATTTTTATTTATAAAAGAAATTTTTTTTTACCTGTAATGACCGTTTCTGCCAGTGGTGGCGAAATGTACCTGGAGTCCACGTGGCCTAAGTCAGAGCCAGTCTGAAAAGTTTACTCAAAACCCCAAACTGAAAGTTAACTGTAAGCAGCAGGGGGGAGGGCCAGGAAACTGGGGAGAGCCAAGGCCAAACTAAGCCACCCGCGGGGAGAGGACACAGAGCAGTCACGTGCACAAGGTGGCGTTGTGTACTGATCACGCTGTTACAGAGGCGCTTGTACCAGTGTCGGGCAGGGCAGGGCGCACATACTCGTGGTGCAGACCAATTTAACTATCACCAAACCAACGGGGCTAAGTCACCCATCAGGAGTCCCGTTTGTGGACTTTTTAGCAAGCGTCAGGAAAAATCGAGTCGCTGTAGATGTTTAGTGACTCAGAATCTTAGTTGCTTCTGCCACCATAGTCAGGCAGAGCGAACCGGCAAGGAGCTGTGTTAAGAGGGTACAATCTGCGAGGAGGGAGAGGTCTCCAGAGAGGGGGGGCGCTGGCTCCCAGAGGTCGCCCCCAGGAGGCTCTGATTTGGGGCAGGTATCCGCAATGCCCCACGTTGGGTGCCAAGTGTATCGGCGTAAATGAATGCAGAGAGATTGTAAAAATATATAGGGCTTTAATGGGAAAATAGACTTACAGAACCAGAGGTACCCGCGGTGAACAGGAAAGCAGAAGGGGTGGTGGGCTCACGCTCACCAGATTTATATGTAAACATTAGCCCAAGGCAAACACGCCCTCTAAGGGGGTTGGGCTATCCCTACAGCTTTCAATATCATTTGCACAGATATCATTATGCAAACTTAAATATATAAACATGTAACTACTGTTATCTAATCAACCTATTTCTCTTTGAATTCCTTTTTTGTTGTTGTGTGAATTAAGGAAAGTTAGTGAAAATCAAGACCACATAATTTTCAAGACCCCAGGAAGAAATGAAAATGCAAACATTTCAAGACAGTTACAAAAGAGCATAAAACTAGGGATTGGCGCTCTGAGCACAACATAGTCCTGATAATACCCATGAAAATAGCCCAAGAGGCACTCTTACCTTTTGCCTTCCTTTCCTGTGGTCATGTCTAAAATCAAAATGGGCTTTCGTATTCCATGCTATAGGAAAAGAGTCCTCATCATTAATAAACCCCTTTCCATGGTATCCGAGTTTGTTTTCTGTTGCTGTTATTAAACACTTATAGGAATCAAGAGAGGAAGGATATATTTCAGCTTGCCTATAGAAGGAAGCCAAGGCAGGAACTCAAGGCAGGAACCTGAGGGCAAGAATTGAAGCAAGATCATGGTGGAAGGCTGCTTACTGGCTTGCTCCCTGTGGCAATTAGGCTTTTCTGCCTTATGTTACTGATACACCTTAGGGCAAGGAAACAACATTAAGTCTACATTAGACTTTTCCTCAAACCCTTAACTCTACCTAGGAGTGTGCTTTCTTTAGGCATGGCTTTGGAGAGAAAACAGCTCCATGAGGATCTTAAACAAAAATAGCGCAGTTTCTTTCACCTGTTCCCCATTGTCTTTCCTGTGCATCTTTGACTTGTCCCCAGACTGGGGGATTCATTCATGTATAGTCACGATTTTCTGCATTGTGAATCTTAATTTTATCTCTAGAACCCAGGCAATTAAACTATAAAAACCAGGAGGCTGTGCCTGTCCATTCTCCTGTCTTAACTCTGTTCTTGGCATTTTCTAAAATAAAAACTATCCAGCAGTAACATTAAGGAAAATTTGTAAAGTTGGCAATGAAAATAGGAATGAGCAGTTAGGAAGAAAAATATCAATTGATAAATACATTGTCCTGCTACATATTATATTTCTAGGGGTGTGAAGAGTGTGTATATAAACTTCCACGGGCTTCAAACTTTCAGTGCCCTATGTTATTATTAGAAAGAATAATATTAGCTTGAATAGCCATGCTAGTTTAACAATTAAAATGTGCTTTTAATGACTATCTCATACTATTGTGCTAATCCTTTATCAGGAACAATAAATGCATGCTAATTTAATAGTCCCACGAAGATTACCAAACTGGCCTACCTACTGTTTTGAATGGCTGGGGAGAGAGAGAGTTAAAAAGATGTGAAGAGGCAGACACTCACACAATGAAAGAGCCCTTGATCCAGGCTAAGTGTGATGATCCAGCAGTTGTAGAGCCTGCCCCTGATTCATGGTTCTCTCCACCTTCCACGGAGGGCTCAGATTTCATCTTAATGTAATTCTTTTCTCCAGGCCTTATGTGATGTGGGACAAATCTTCGGACAAATCTTAGCCAGGGGAGACTTGCAATGTTATGTCCATTGCTAAGAACTGCTTATTTCTCTCTAAACTCCATGTATGACCCAAAAATGACACCTCTCTTCTCTCTATTAGTGTCACTCCTTTCTCTGTCTCATAACCATTGCAACTCCAATGAACCTTTAAATAATTTGCATATTTTTCTAACATATTCCACGTATACAATTAATATATATTAACTTATTGGTTATTAATATGTCTAATACTATTCAAAATAGCAGCAGAGCAAGCTATTGCACTTAAGATATATATATATATTTAAATTCTTCATATATATTAATCCATTTTCAAACAATGGATCATACTATGTATCAAAGAGCTTTCTATGATTTAACTTGCAAAGGACATGCATGCCAGGGAACTCCTGTCTGCTGATTCCTCAGGAGTCTGTGTTCATTGTAACCACCAATATCCATAACTTTCATTCTTAACCAAGAGAGAGTAAATCGATCATAAATCCCCAAATTAATATTGCTTGTGAATATTCTTCCTGTTTAATCTTTTAAATAATATTTTACACAAAATTCATAGCTAGAAAATTAATTAAACTAAGATCGTCCGCTCCATTATTTTAACATCTAATTAAGAGACCCATGTGGAAGACTCTGGAAATGAAGTTGTACCGGCCTGGTACCCCTCTGAAAATGACGCCAGGTGGCAAGAAGCCTGAGGAGCAAAGCTCCCACAGCCCCAGGACCAGCTCTGGTAAAGAAGCCTAATGGAGACCATACATAGGCACCCAGGGCTCTGCAGCCTCAGCTCCCTTGATTTGCCTTTGCACTTAGCCGCATGCACACTATAGGCAGCTCCTCATGAGGTGAACACAAGAACGAATTGCTCCCAACCACAGTGACAATGCTGCTTGCTGTGTGGAGATGGATAAAAGCAAGGGGGAAGGTTAAAGGTCTCTCCTCTAGGGGTGGCAGAGGAAATCTGGATTTTTGTCCTAATAACACACTGTGAAATAGATTGGTAAGAAACGCTGTTTTCAGAAGTTGCTACAGGAGGTAGTTCATACTTTCCCCTTCAGAAATTGAGGCTTCTGAGCTGAGATGATTCAGTTGGTTAAGGACTTGTTTCATACCATGAGATGTCCGGAGTTTGATCCTCCCAAGTCCGTGTAGAAAAGTAGAGAATGGTAGAACATATTTGAGACCCCAGTAGTGGGCAAGTAGAGCCCACCATGTCCCTGGGGTGACCCAAGTAATGAGAGACCATATATATGTTAAAAGATGAATAATGCATGAGCAAGACAGCCTGAGGTTGTTCTCTAGCCTCCATGTACATTGGCACACACATACGTCTACTTGAAAATACATTAATATGCACACCTATTAATATCAATATGAAAAGGGCACTACAGGAATGTTGTAATAGAGGAATTTACTCATTCATTGATTTAAAAGACATTCATTGTGATCAAAGCCAGAATTCAGAGACTTCCATTTGGAAGGGCTTCCTGTTGCTGGATTCTACTTATTTTATCTTAAAATGACACACAAGTATAAGTATGGGAACCATCATCTATTTCCTCATGGTGACTGTGGCTCGCATCGCCTGTGCTTGCCAACATTAGTATCTCTTACATTTTAGGAGTCATCTTGGAATTGTAAATTGAACTGGCTCCTACTGGCTAAGAGGCCTACACAAGTAAAAAAGGAAATAGAGTTTGTTTCCAATGTCTTTCTTGTGGCCCTCCAACATTCTTCTCACTTTCTTACACAAAACATTCTTCTCCTTCTAATGGTACACAATGACAACCACATCCTGCTCCTGCAACCATGTGTGTGACATCGTTTTGTGGAAGCTGAATTGTACATTAATACCCAAAAGCTTGCTCAAGTTACAGCACCTTGATAAATGTGTTACCACCATTCTTCGGGCAATTTTCTGATCTTTAATCCTTATTGTGACACAGTTCTGTTCATGACTACATTCTGTACCTTCTTTCCTTTTCATTCAAGTCATCCACATCCTTTTGAAATCAGCCTGTATATTGACTCCATGGCTAACTTATGGATCTGTCATGGAAGCGTGACCACTGCAGCATCATAGAATTTGAGTGGACTCTACCAAAACCAAAGGAACTTCTCATTCATTCTATGAATACAGTAGTTCTACGTGAGTGCTTTTAGTTCAAGATTCTTTGGATGTCTCCCAGATCTTGACTGGAAGAATAGTTTCATCTCATGACGTCACTATTTCAAGAGACCAGAGTGTCCTATGCTTTGAGCCACTAACAGAAGGCAAAGATATGAAGGGCATGCCTGTAGTGACGTCAGCTCTACTCAGCCTGTTTGCAAAAACATAGGAAGGAACATGTTGCCAGGGCCCTTGTGGATCTTCAATATTCTTTCACCTTGTTCTCACACATACAAAGCACATTTCCGCTGCTGATGAGATGGTGGGAACCACTTAGATTTCCTGCCTTCAGTTGGAAGACCTATGAGGGGTGTGTCAACTGTGGATCCCAATAATCCAGTGTTGCAAACTCATCCTTTAAACACTCTCCCATGGTTCTAAGGCACTTCAGGGCATGTGTTCTTTACAGATTCCTTCCTCCCTTCTTTCCTTTGTTCTTCCTTTCCTCCTTCCTTTCTCCTTCCCTCTCTTTCTCCCATCTTTCCATCCTTTTTTTTCCTTTTTTTGGTACCAGATATTGCACTGTAATGTAGCTGAAATTAAGTTTGTAATCTTTCTGCCAGTCTTTTTGTTGATGTTGTTGTTCTTATTTTTTATTGATTTTTATTGAGCTCTACATTTTCTCTGCTCTCCTCCCTTTATCTCCCCTCCCCTTCAACCCTCTCCCATGGGCCCCATGCTCCCAATTTACTCATGAGATCTCATCTTTTTCTACTTCTCATGTAAGGTCCTCACTGTTGTCTGAAATTGTGATTTGTAGACTGGTTTTCTTTGCTTTATGTTTAAAGGCCACTTATGAGTGGGTACATATGATAATTATCTTTCTGGCTCTGAGTTACCTCACTCAATATGATGTTTTCTAGCTCCATCCATTTCCTGCAAATTTCAACCTACACATAGTCTTTTGAGTGCTGGAATTAGAGGTGTACAATGTCAAGCCTTCTTTTTTTCATTTATAGTTACTCTCTATCCTACAATAAACATCCATTAGTCAAAAGTTGCCTGGGCTTCAGCTTCTGAATGGGACTAGGCTATTCCATTGGACTTGGTGTCTCTTTAGGAGTTTCTGTCCTAGCCTGATTCATACACATGAACCCCAGACTATTTTTACCTAGAAACTGTATTCTACAGTCCAAGGCACACTGCATGGTGGGAAGTACTGAAACACCAGTTCTTGAGTTTAAAATCATCAAAAGCATAAAAACAATATGGGACAAAACAAGTGAATGTAGGAAGCACTGGGCTTGGACTCTAGCACTGTAGAAACCTGGATTGGTGCTTACACCTAAGAGCTCAGCATTCTGCGAGGTGAAGGCAGGAAGACCAGAAGTTCAAGATCATCTTTATGCATACAGTGAGTTCAAGTTCAAGGCCAGCCTGAGTTACTGGAGTCTGTCTCAAAAAGAAGAAATAAATGAAAAAAATAAATACTTAAAACTAATATAGCTCTTTTCTACATTATGAGTGAAGTGTGAGGGTATCAGAATAACTGAAAGATACAAAACTATGTGTGGAAATGAACAGAATGTCCAGAATATATAAACCCACATATGAAAAAAGTAGAAAAAATTATTAAGGGCTTAGAAAAATAAGATGGAGAATGACTATTGGTAGGTCTGAGTTTTTTCTATTATTATTGTTATTGTTATTATTATTATTATTACTGAACATTATTAAAACATTTTCCCTTCCTTCTATCCTCCTATCCCCTCGTCATTACCTCACCTCTGACCCCCACCCACTCTTTCTTCATTTTTCTTCAGAAAAGGACAGGCCTCTCGTGGGTATCAACCAACCATGGTATGCAGTGAGAATGGGTACCTCTCCTTTTATTAAGTTGCAGTAAGACTAGGTACTTCCCCTCCTATTAAGATGATGAGCCAGTTTGAGGGAAAGGGTCCCAAAAGCTGTCAAAAGATTCAGAAACAATTGCTGCTCCCACTGTTAAAAGTCCCACAAGAAGACTAAGCTACACAACTGTAACATACATGGAGATATCCTAGGTCAGTCCCATGCAGGCTCCCTGATTGTCAGTTCAGTCTCTATGAGCTCAGGTTAGTTTGCGATGTCCTTGTCCTGACTCCTACAATCCTTCCTACTTCTCTTCCCCAGGATCTCCTGAGCTCTACCTAATGCTTGACTGTGGGTCTCTGCATCTGTTTTTATCAGTTGCTAGATAAAGACTCTCTCATGACAATTGGGTTAAGCTCCAATATATGTCTATAGTAGAATACCTTTAGGAATTCCATATTTTTTTTTTTTTTTTTGCCAGTGATGTTTAGTTCTATACTAAGTCTCTGGGCTATCCAGCTTCTGGGTCCTGACCCTATAGACAGGGTCAGGGGGAAGTTCCCTCTTGTGCCTTCAGTCTCAAGTTGGGCTAGTCACTCGTTGGCCACTCCCAAAATTTCTGCACCACCTTTTCCCAACATATCTTGTAGGTGGGACAAATTGTAGGTCAAAGGTTACACAGGCAGGTTGGTGTCCCAATTCCTCCACTGGAAGTCTTCGCTGGTTGCAGGAAGTGGCCAGTTCAGGTTCCATATTCCCCATTTCTAGGAGTCTCAGGTATGGGCACCCTGATAGAATCTTGAGAGTTTCCATTGCACTAGGTTTCTAGCTCAACACTGAGATGGCCCCAAATTCCAGTTGTCTCTCCAAGTGCTCCATTCCTCTATCCTCCCCAACCTGATCCTTCATATTCCCATACCACTATCCACTCCACATGTTATCTCTATTCTATTTCTCCTTCCCAGGGAAATAATGTGTCACCCCTTAAGCTCTTATTGTTACTAAGCTTCTCTGGGTCTTTGGCATGTAGCATGGTTATCTTTTACTTTATAGCTAATATCGACTTATAAATGAGTACATTCCATGTTGTCTTTGTGGGTCTGGGTTACCTCACCTCACTCAGGTTGATTTTTTTTTCTAGTTCTATTCCTATGCCTGAAAATTTCATGACATCATTGTTTTTAACAGCTTAATAATACTCCATTGTGTAATTATATCACATTTTCTTTATCCATTTTCCAGTTAAGGGATATCTAGGTTGTTTCCATTTTCTGGCTATGATGAATAAATTGATATAAACATAGTTGAGGAAGAGTCCTTGTAGTATGGTGGAGGATCCTTTTGGTATTTTCCTAAGAACGTATAGCTGAATCTTGAGATAGATTCTCAATTTTCTGAGAAATTGTCATATAGATTTCCAAGGTGGCTGTGGAAGTTTTCACTCCCACCAGTAGTGAAAAAATGCTGTTTTTGCTCCACATACTCTTCAGCATGAGTACTTGTGTTGCTGATCTTTCTGACACTGGAAGAAGTCGTTTTATTTGTATTTCCCTGATGGCTAAGGATGTTGAACATTTCTTCAATTGCCTCTTAGCCATTTGAGATTTTTCTGTTGTTAATTCTCTGTTTAGATTTGTACCCCATTTTTAATTTAGATTATTTAGTTTTGATATCTAGTTTCTTGAGTTCTTTATATATTTTGGATATTAGTCCCCTGTCGGATATGGGATTGGTGAAGATCTTTTCCCATTTTGTAGACTGCCATTTTATCCTATCGATGGTGTCCTTTATTCTCCAGTTTCATGATGTCCCAGTTATTCTTAGTGGGTGTGCTATTGGTGTTCTGTTCAGAAAGTTGTTCTCTGTGCCAGTGGATTCAATGTATTATATACCTTCTCTTCTATTAAGTTCATTGTATCTGTGTTTTAGTTGGGGGTGTTTGATACACTTGGACTTGAATTTTGTGCAGGATGCTAGATATGGATCAATTTGCGTTCTTCTAAGAGAAAGAAAATATGTTGGAATTAGATAATGATAATTTTAAAACATTTTGGGAATAAACTAAAAATCAATGAAAGTACAGTTTAAAAAAGCAAATTTCATGGCACCTAAATTTTATCTCAATAGAAAATTACATATGATGAGAAATGGATATAAAAATATTAATTTTAGTCTGCTAAATCTTGCTCTGTTGAGGTAATGTATCTTCCATATTTTAAGTATTATAATGACTTAATTTACATTTATTGCAGTACACATTGTGCTATCATCCTAATGAGGTCTGGTGAGGAATTGATGTCCTTTAGAAATAATACTGTCATGCTTGAAGTTTAGAGCTGTAAACTGCAAAATTGTATATAGAAGAATCTAGATCCTCTAGGCCTGATTTTCAGAGCTCATTAGGTAAGTATTTGCAACTTGAGAGTGGAAATTCATGGGAAAATGATTGTCCACTTTGCAGGTGAGATGAAGCTGATGTAGGGTTCATAAAGCATTGACTACTGGTAATAGCACGGGGACATAACTATTGGTTAGTACATACAGTATGTTGCACCAACACTGTAAGCAATGTAGTGATCAGTTTTCCACCCTCCGTGTTGCAAGGTCGTTAAGGGGTTATATACTCTACACATTGCACCAACTTAGTTATTTCACTAACTCCCCAGTCTGTCTTGTTCTTATAATCATTCAAGTACACACACACACAAAAAAAAAAGAGAGAGAGAGAGAGAGATGCGTGCACACACATACACACACACTCCTTATATTAGCTATATCTGGAAATCCATCTAACCTTTACTTGTAAAGGAAAAGAAATAATTATGAAGACGGAAGCATAAAAATCTTACGTTTTCATGAAAAAGAAGCAAGTGAAAAATACTCCCGACCCCAGCTTCGTTTTCATGAAAAAGAAGCAAGTGAAAAATACTCCCGACCCCAGCTTTTAAAGCCTCTCTCAGAAAACACTGCTACTCACAGTCAGCACTTATGCAACACTTCAGGATTTCAGCACATTTGTATGCTGAATGCCAAAAGTAACACCTACTGCAGAATTACTCTCTGTGCATTTAATTCCAGGAGTCTAAAGGGATAGCAAAAATATCACTACCATTTTTTTCAAGTTGTTAGTATTGCACGTCCTAAATATGCATTAATGAAACCTTCAGTGTTTCTGTAAGCGTGCTCCTGTGAGTGGGGATGGGGGAACCTGATGCGCAGCCTGCTTCTTGTTTTGCTTCTACAGAGAAAAGGATGAATCTGGTTTAACTATAACTGTTCTCTGAAAGATCAGCACGATTTAAATGACTTCATTTTCACTAATCTTAGAAGGGAGATGAGATATGACACACAAGGCCACTGTCAAAATCATATTTATATTTGATGCATTTTACAAACCTGTGCAATTAAGTTGCCAAAAGCTATTTTGTGGCAGTAATAAAACTCTGGTATGTGCTTAGTAAGAATGTTGACAACTCTCCTCTGAGATATGAGGTATGAATATTATTACAGCTGGAGAAAGAGATGCTGGTAAGTTGAGTGACTTGTCCAAGGAGACACCATAAATTGGATAGAGTCGCTGGGGATGACCTTCACTTCCTTTAAGACTTTGCTCTGTGATACTCTGTGGCCTTTCTGAGCTGCTGGAACTTTCCTCATTAACCTTGCAGTTAATCTTCATGTTTTATGAGACCTTTCCTAGATACATAAATACAATCTTTTAAATAAAATTTCTAAGGTCATGGAAATTAAGGAAATCCACTCCTAATAAGGACCAGAGAAAATGTACTGTATTCATATGATATTGGAAACCCAGTGACTAATGACTTCCATCTGCCCTTAGTAACTGATGGAAGGTTATCTCATGCCCTTGCATATTACCCATATTATTTGGGACTGATACATAAATACATTAGAACTACTAGCTAGACTTTGTGATAATGGGAGCAATATGTGGAATAGAATAGGAACTTCAAAGGTTTCTTAGTGAAGTACAGGTCAGGAAAGAACCCTCATTCCCACAATTAAATGCTGTTTACAGAGTTCCAGTTGCTGTTTTCTACATAGTGATTTGTATATCTGGAAACTAGTTTCACACAGAAGGAAAAGAGTACTTCATAGAGTGCTTAGCGGAGCATCATATGGTACTCCTAACATGCTATCAACAGTCTCAGGTTAGTCTTCAGGAAAATGAGCAACTCAGGCATGAATTGATGCTACAGTCTGGTTGCGGTATTTCTTTTAGAGAACATACCAGTTTTTGCCTGTGTCCTTCAAGTGGTCAGATGGGGCCTCACCTAGATTAACATAGGTAATATCATGGTTTAAAAAGCCAATCAATCAGTGATGAAGAATGAAACGCTTTGAAACACTGCTCCACTGGCACTCAGATTACTACTTGGATTAGTAAACTAGCATTGTAACGGAGCATGCCTCTAAGGTTTACAATCTACCCTTTGCTAACTTGGTACCTATATCTTTTTACGCCAACTTAATTTCCAAATAAAGAACTGTGAAACAAGTCCCAAATATTTAAAAGTGATCATATGAACTCCTTTTCCAAAAGAGGATCAAATTCCTTGGTTGATGGGTATTCTTTTATTTTCTATTTCTATCCTGTAACATTAAATTTGATATATAAATGAAATAATATTGATTAATGAGATAAGCGGGAGGAAAACAAAGATATCTTACCCCCACATATATATGCATATATGTGTTTGTGCATACATACAAACATACAATAAATAAGGAAGAAATTGCCAAAACTGTGACACTCATCAATTTTGCCATTAGACGTAAGAGTGTGCTTTCATTTTTGGCTGCCCTTTTATGCTAGCCATGCCACAGCTCTTCTGATTTTAGTAGTTACCTCAACATGGTAGTTTCTTTTCATGGATGACTCAACTCAATATTTCTAAAGGGTTTTAGCCATTTATACTTCAAGTGAACTGCTATAATTTCCTATGTATTAGATCATATGGAATGACAAAGTTAAGACATACTCTAAGAGACCTTTTTTTAGTTGTTATGTTTGGTTTTTTTCAACACAGGGTTTCTTCGTAGCTTTGGAGCCTGTCGTGGAACTAGCTCTTGTAGACAAGGCTGGCCTCAAACTCACAGAGGTCCTCCTGCTTTTGCCTCCCACGTGCTGGGATTATAGGCATGCATCACCAGCCCCTTACACTCCAAGAGACTGTATATATTCTAATTTGACATTCCTTGCACCCATTGTATAGGAATAATCCAGCACTATTTGCAACTAGGGTTAATCAATCACTCCAATCAATAAAATAATTCTGTCCTCTAGCTATCAATTCGGCTGCATGAGAGGCCAAAAGTGACTTGTGCTACAATAAGGTGTTGAGTCATGTTAGCAAAGCAGCTATGCTAAAGTGATAAGGCAGCACAATAAGATCTGTGCATTCCATGACCAGGGCCTTCTTCCTCTTCATCTATTGTGCAATCATTTACATTGGAGAAATCTCCACATGAGTCATTGGAACACAGCGGCCCCAGAGGCTCCTAAACAACACAGATCACTGCTTTTGGTTGCCCATAGTAACTAATCTTTAGCCACATTGCTGAAGACATCAGATCCTTTGGTTGCAGAACGGAGAAATCAATCTCAAATTACCAGGAAGCTCTCTCCCTGATGTCCAGAATTCATAGTTATGCAAGGTGTTACACAGGTTCTTTAGGAAGAAAAGATAACATTGGTCTTTCCAGGCACTTGGTCCAGCATGTGACAATATCAATCTGACAGGCAAAATGTGTCCACTAATGCACTATTGCCATAAATGTTATGAAAATAGTCAACTGCTTTCTGGTTGAATTTAAGGCTGCACCATAAGAAGGAATTCATTCCTAGTTCTGTAATGCAGGCCAGAAACACTAGTCCAGAGAGGTAATAGGCTCGAGGAGAATACTTAAGATAGTTGATTTGTTTAATATTCTTATTATCAAACCACTTTGAATATGCATTTAAGCACAGAGAGTTGTGCTCCTATCACACTTGGTTAAACATTTCTTCATATGGTTGGCAATGGTTAAATGCTGAGGTTCATAACTGGCCAAAATGCTCAGAATAAATGACTGTGAGCATTCAGCTGTAGATGGGACATATATCCCCAAATTCTCCATCCCATGTTCAGGGAATATCGTGGTAGAGGGGTCTGAAGGAGTATACGAGCAGATTATGAGATGCTGTGAAATGTTGCCTCTGGAAATGGCATTTCTATTGCACATGTGAGCCCACATGAACTCAGAAGCTGTTGTTAGCTCCACAAGACCTGTATAGGTTAACTTCAATAAAAATTATAGTACAGAAGATAGAGGGCCTTCCATGGTGCTATACCTTGCTGAGGAGCCATATACTTGATGAATGCTAAGGTAGAGACTGATTTATTCTTAGGGATGTGGCCACTGATAGGTCTCTGAAGTCCCACTGGTCAGCTCCACACTCAAGGGCATACAGGTAGCACCAGTTGGGCACAGTGGAGTATATTTAAAACAAAAGCACAATTGTATGGACTATTATGGTATTAACTACGGAATTCATGGAGTCTGGGTTTGATGGTTTTGCCAGATTTGTGTTTAGTGAAAGTAAACTCATATTCAGAAAAGTGTCTACTTAAGGAGACAGAATCCCTGGCAGCAGATGGAGAGCTACCTATGATGAAGGGAAAAAACTGGATCACCTTCAGGTGATGGGGCATTTGGGATGCAGAGGACACATGATTGATTCATCATCACTGACAGGAAACAAATCATACATTCCTTGGCAATGACTGTGAAGTAGTTAATGAATCTGAGAAAAGGCAGAGACTAAAGGAGATGGAAATTGACATCAAGTTTTACTTCCTTGCCAAGAGTACATAGTATAGATTGTTGTGTGCTTGTGCATGTGCATGTGTGTGTGTGCATCACTTCAGAATAAATGTAAGCTTACTTTACAAAAATAAAACAAACAAATGAAAAATAGAACCAATCAGTATGCATTGCCTTTATATTTCTTATATATAATCATATTTAATTTACACAATTTTGTTAATGATGATGATGAGCTGATAGCTAACCTTCACTTTGATGAATTAAAATATATTCTAAGTACTTCATATAGACCAAACTTCATGACTCTGACAAATAATATAGAGGATAGATAATCCTTTGCTTTTCTTTACTTACAAATAAGGAACCACAGTCTAAGAAAGAATTAACCTAATTGTCCAAAGTATCTATCTTGAAAGATAGAGCCCATTCATGTTCAGGAGCATTGACAGTATAACCCAATCCTTTCTTCATGAACCATAGCATAGAAACATTTTATTATGTTGAACTTCTACTCTACATTTCCTTATGATGGGACTGAAATACAATAGCACTGTTATTTTGTGACATTCTATATGTTGATGTCCTTGGTAACAAAGCATCACAACTTAAAAACACATATTTAACCATATACATTATTAAATGATTATATCATTACTTCATGATAGTTTTATGCATTGTTCAGTCTAGGCTATGGGATAGCCACATGACTGGTAAACCAACAGAGTAAGATGCTTCTCCGAAGGTATTTCCAAATGGAATTAGCACATGAATCAGTAAGTTGAACCATAATTTCTCTCATCAGTGTGAGTGGGCATCATTCAATTTATTTAGAATGAAAGGCAGAATAGTGTCAAATTTGCTCTCTCCGCTCAATGTACTTATGCATTCAATCAGGACTGCTAGTTCAAGCTTCCAGTGGGACTTACACCACCAACTGCCCTAACACCCAGACTTAAGCCTTCACTCAAAATTATTTCTCCAGCTTCTCTATGCACCCCGGCCACTGAACTATCAAATGGTGGATCACAGGACTTTCCCATCACAGTCACCAGTTGAGCCAGTTTCTCAAAATCAATCTTTTTGTTTGTGTCTTATTATATAATCTGGAGGAACTAACCTATCTACTATATAGATATTTGGAATTTCTCATTAATCTCCAGAATGCTTTTCCCTTTCTGGTTCCATAAGCCTCTATCCATGTGAAGGAGAAAAGCCAGTCCATTTCTCAGTATGCAACACGGCTCAGGATGCCTTTGAGGACTGTGATCCTCACACTTCTTAATGCTGCAACCCTTTAACACAGGTCCTCATGATGTAGTGACTCCCAACCATAATATTATTTCATTGTTACTTTATAATTATAAATTCGCAGCTGTTATGTTTCATAATACAAATATCTGTGTTTTCTGATGGTCTTAGGTAACCACTGTAAAAGAGTCTTTCAACCACCCCCCTCGCAAAGGGGGTCATGACCTACAGGTTGGGAACCAGAGTTCTAGGGCATTCTTTCCCTTAACTCTTAGAGACTTGGTCAAGTACATTCACAAAAGCATACAATGAAATTAGCGACCCTTAGGCTAATTTTACTTTACGAGAAGTATTGTTATCACAAAAACTGGGATTTCCCTCAAATTTATTTGCTTGATTTTCCTTCTTTTCCTTTTCTTGAGAAAAAGTACTTGCTATGGAGTGTTGCCTGGATTGGAACTTAATATGTGGAGCAAGTTATCATTGAACTTGAAGCAATACTTCTGCCCTGCCTCTGCCGCCTGAGTCCTAGAGGTAGAGTCATGCACCATCACCTTGGCAAATTCTTTACATTTTAAGCTTTACAATAAAGAATCCATTGAAATAAAACATAGTGTGAAATTTTTAAATAATATTTTCCTCTTTGTACCTACTTAAATATGTATATGAGTATATATGTGTGTGTGTGTGTGTGTGTGTGTGTGTGTACGTGTGTATATAGCATATATACCCACTTGTTTGTTCAAATGATTTTACAGCCCAGTTGCACTCAAATGAAAAGACGAACCACAGTATTAAATCCCAACTAGCATTTCAAGAATGATGGTCGGTTTTTATAAAATAGAATTTTGAAAAGTATAATTTTGTTTGTTGAATTAAGACAACAATGGATGTATTTAGAGGCCATCTTTATTTAGGAAAGAATAGTAACCTGAAATTGGACTTCTCTCTTGCTCTTAACTTTGTGTTCTCAAAGTACTTGCAGTCTTTGAGGGAAGAACATTAGGATGCAGTGCCTTCTAGACACCCAAGCACATTTCTTTTCATATTCAACACTCATTCATTACACACAGGGTTAACCAGAACCTTCTTTTCCTCCAGCTTGGTTTCTTTCTCTAAGGCCCAGGTTGAGGGGTGTCCAAAGATCATGAGTTGTTATCAAATTACATGCAGAAATTGAAGAGGACACCAGAAAATGGAAGAATCTCCCTTGCTCTTGGATTGGGAGGCTCAACATAGTAAAAATGGCAATTCTACCAAAAGCAATCTAAAGATTCAATGCAATACCCATCAAAATCCCATCAAAATTCTTCACAGAACTTGCAAAGAGAATAATCAACTTTATATGGAAAAACAAAAAACCTAGGATAGCCAAAACAATCTTATACAATAAAGGATCGTCTGGAGGCATGACCATCCCTGACTTCATACTCTATTACAGAGCT
>NC_022031.1:9204302-9209269 GCF_000317375.1 Microtus ochrogaster | reverse complement strand
AGAAAACTGGTTTTAAATACTAGTAAAGAAATGTTCTGCTTGATGTTATTTTCAGATCCAAGAAGGAAATTGGGATTGTTTTGATTTTGTTTTACAAAGTCAAAGGGTAGAGATTACTAAAGTCAATGGTTTCACTCTCTTGTCTTATAAATGAAGATGCTAGAAGGCTATTGTGGTGGGTTAAATAAAATTGGCCCCATAGACTCATATATTTTAATGCTTAGTCATCAGGGAATGACACTACTTGAGAAGAATTTGGAAGTGTGGCATTTTTGAAGGAAGTATGTCACTGGGGGTGGGTTTTAAGATTTCAAAACATCATGCTGAGCACAGGATCTCTGTTTTCCTGATGCCTTTGATCCAGACGTAGAATGTTTAACATCTTCTCCAGCACCATGCCTACCCAGGTGCTGTCATCTACCCTGCCATGATGATAATGGACTAAGCCTCTGATACGGTAAGCCAGTCCCAATTAAATGCTTTCTTTTATAATGGTTGCTGTTCTCATGGTTTCTCTTTACAAGAATAGAACACCAACTAATATGGAAGTGTATCAAACACAGTATCAGCACTGACCTTTCAAATTCTGAAACTGATACTGAGTTCCTCTTGTTCCACATGAGTAATTAGCCAAAAACCCTGAACCTTATTTTGTGTTTGGTATTATTTCTGAAAGTACCTAAATAAAGCCTCCCGACTTTCACCTTTTTTTTTTTATCAGTTTACATTTTGGAAAGTCCTAAATTTTATTCCAATGCCTGACATTACCCTTCCTACATCCAAGATTCATGTGACAGATAAATATTTCCTCTCTGAGCTGTGCATTCCAAACAATTCTATTTTAGGGAGATATCAGATCTCTGAAGTCTTTAAATTGGATTTTCTTCCAAGATACATATGTTTCTATTTAATAATATGTACAGATTGGATCTCCTTCATTTTCATCAGTACTTAAGCCTTGACTTATTGAGAAACCTTTCCTTTATGAACTCCAATTTTAAACTATGACCACTCCTCTTTTTTGAAAGAAATGAGCTCTAAACTCTACAACATTGGGTACTCTATCAGGCAACCATGGAATTAAGCATACCAAGAAACATAAAAGAAAATAAATTTCCTTCAAAGCAGATGATATAAGCAATCACTAGACAAAATGACATAAACACAAATGGCCTCACAGAAGCTTGCCTACAGCAGGACTTACAGAGCCTGTAATGATCGTTTTCCATTGTGATATGGAATTTGTAAGAGCCAAGTTTCACACTCCAAGTCAGAATCTTTATGCATACAAACACTGTCAAACTCTAAGCTTTCCTCCTTAATGGCTCACTGCTTACAGGATGAAGTCCAAATGTCCCAGAATGCACTGCAGCACTTCACACGTACTGCAGATCAACATCTGCTTCATTGTTCTGCTGTCTACCTTTGTGCAGTATTTCTGTACTCTACAGCCATTTGCATTTTCACCATTCATCTTTTGATATTGTTTGTGTCTTCACATCAGGCCTCCTACTCTAATTACACAACCTGGAAATCTTCGATGTCTGCTTGGAAACAAATCTCAGAAATCTTCCTTACCCCTGAATTGATACATTATTAACCAACAGATATCTTTGTTCCATATGTTCCTCTTAACAAAAACAAATCCATGCTTATACACACCTTTCTTGAAAAACAAATGGATCCTTTGTTGGTACCTTTATAGTAATTTTTACATCTCTCTGTAATTCATTGATTCAATAATTTAGACATTCAGACATTGTTTGCAAAGTAAGCATTGAGTATTTTCTTCAAAGTGATGGCAAGTCAGATATCAAAATGCTGGAATTGAGAAGAGAATCAGGCAGCCTGGTGGTCTTAGATGAGTAATCTAGACTCTACCTGACAGTCCTTTACTAAGATTATGATTTGTCACTTACTATGTGTTGTCCTTGGAGGAGTGGCATGTTATTAACTGTATTTGAATGTGCAAGCCTTAGTAGTACAGTTCATGTTTGTGAACATAATGTACCTACATTATTTTTGTTGCTCCAAGTTTTCAAATTTTATGTTAACTCTATCACAGTACACTGAGACAGATACTTATTGTTCCCAGAAGGGAAAAATTATCTTCCTGGGGCCATACAATGGTTGAGAAGCAGATGATAAAGTGAACCCAGGTATTTCAGCCTCTCTACAAAAAGTGATTGAAATAATTAACTAACAAGCACATTCAATATCAAACCACTTTCCAACTAGTGATTCTAACAATGTGGATACTTCTTGGCCTCAGGAAGAAGAAAACAAGAGTCTCAATCTCCACACTTATTATAGAGGAAGTTGCAGTGGCTTATGGGTCTGCAAAATTTGAAACTTAACTAAGTGTATCTGTTTCACATCTCATTCAAGAAAATAAGAGTTCTTTTTGGTTAAAATATTCTAGTTTTCACTTCTGAAAAGACTGTTTTAGATTTGCTTCCAAATACAATAAGCTAACTGAAATTAGTAAATAAACCTCTGTTTTTCTCACCCTGGGTTGTGCTTTGCAGAACTGCCCATTTCCCTTTGATGACTAGTTCCAACTAACTTGTCTGTGTGGCTCTTGTTCAGACCTCCACCCTAGAACCTACCCCTGTGGTTTCTGGAGGAGTCAGTTTCATGCTATTCCAAGAGTGAATCTCTTACACTCTGAAATTCTTCTAATGTCACACCCCACAGGGCCAGTTTCATTACGCATAGCATAATTTTTACATGAGATCATAGAAAATAGGCTTTCTCTATTTGGTTAAAATCTTTCCAGGCTTTTCCCTTTAAGTCTTTCAGATATCCAGAAACTTTATTCAAATAAGGTTTTCCAAAATCAATACTGAAGAAGAGGTATGTACATTGGTAGGTGTTAGAATTGCATCAAAGCTAGGAGGCCGTTTGAATTTCCTCCTAATAGAGAAGTCTATTACTATATGTCATTCTACTTTCTTTTCTCAGACAAAAGTATAAACACAATATGAATTTATTGAATAGTAGTAGTAGTTTTAATAATAAATTTTCCCTATTTGTCATAAAAATGCCAATTTAAAATGTTAAGGCTATTTAAAAAAATAATTGATTTTTAAGGAGTTGTAGAATCCAGCTACAAAAGGTCATATTTTCTTTCTTGTTTTAATCTTCCTACATCCTTTGTTGAGTACTGTAGACTTAAGATGCTTATTGCCAAAACTTTCACATGATAGGAGCTGAGGCGTAGCCTCATTAGCTCTTGGCTTTGTGTTTCTCTCTAGCAAGATGTCATTAAAGGAACACTACAGACTCCCAACCCCTACTTCCTCCACCAGAAAAAGAGAGAAATTTCTTTTTCTCTTTTACTGTTGTAAGGAAGGGCTGCTTGTTTGTCCCGGTCACTTTGAACTGAAATAACCACACGGAAACTGTATTAATTAAATCACTGCTTGGCCCATTAGCTCTAGCTTCTTATTGACTAGCTCTTACATATTAACTTAATTTATTAATCTGTGTATCCCTACATGGCCGTGGCTTATAAGTTAAAGTTTTGGTGTTTGTCTTTAATGGAGCTTCATGGCTTTTTTCTGTCTCTGCCCTTCTGTCTCCCAGCATTCAGTTTAGTTTTCCCCACCTAGTTCTGTTCTACCCTACCAGGACAAGCCAGTTTCTTTATTCATTAACCAATAAAAGCAACACATATACAGAAGGACCTCCTACACAATTTTACTAATTTTTTGAGATTAACATCTCAACCTTCTTTTTCTTTCCTCCAAACCCTCCCATATACCCCTTTTATTTTGCTTTCAAATTCTTTGCTTCTATTTTCCTTAATTGTTGTCACAGGCATATAAACACACACACACACACACACACACACACACACACACACACTCCTAAATATAACCTTCTTAGTTTGTATAATGTTACTGGTATGTATGTTTTCAGGACTGACCTTTGGTGTTGAATAACCAATTGGTCTGGTCTTCCCTGGGAAAGACCATTTTTCTCATTTTTAGTATCCCTTAGTTACTCATAGTTTGTTATGTATGTTTGAGGCCTTTAGATCTTTTTCCTGTCCACTTTGGCATGTCTCTTGGATTCCCTTTTTAGCTCAGGTTTGGGCAGTCATGTTGATGAGATGTTAACAGTGTAGCTTCATACATTACTAGACGACACAACCCCAGAGCAAATTTCCTGATCTTATTCCCATTATAATATTTCTGGACCTTATTACAAAATGTTCTCTGACCCTTGAGTATCTTTGTTTTCTTTCTTCTGTGAGCTGTACCTCGTTCGAGGCAAGGGCTTTGGTATACATGAGTGCCACTAACTTCTAGAGTTTGAAAAGTACAGTCTTCCCAGACTTCATGATTCTGTCTTCATAAGTTGGAAGAAAGGTGTCAGATTTGATACCCGCTCAGCACTGATTGGACCAATTGAAAATTAACTTTTGTGAAAATAGAGTTTCTCAAAGTTTAGTTACAGAAACAGTTTTGAACAAAACGTGAATGCAATTTTACTTTTAGACACTAAAACTAAAATTCAGTGGTCTTAGAGGAACAAATCACAAACTCTCCTTCTATTGGAACTGTATGTTGAACTCTATATTGAAATATCTGCCATTATCTAGTCTAATAGAAACCAAGTACACAGTATAATTTATTCATATCTGTACTCAAGTACATATATTTCAAAGCTAACCTAAAGGTGACACTGGTATTAATGTTAAGAGCCAGTATTAAAGGATACTTGGTCTAAATTAAAAGTTACCCTAGTTATCTGGGAATTTTGGGAATTAAGAGTTTTCTATCAGATTCTGTCTTTTTTCTAATCTTACAAGTAGTTGTGTAGGCTGATTAAAAGAAGAGTATGTATTGATCAGAGTAGGGTAACATTTAAAATTATCTCTTAGCAGAACTTTCTCCTTTTTTTCTCTCAAAGAAAACAAATTGCTGGGTTTTTAAAAGGATGAAGCACTATTAAACATG
>NC_022031.1:9196182-9204099 GCF_000317375.1 Microtus ochrogaster | reverse complement strand
ATATCTGTGATAGCAACCCAAAAATAAGATTTCTGGAGTTAATTTTCAGGATTCCTGTTTCAGTTGAAGTAAATGTTTTCACATCCTTCTGGGAAGGTTATCAGAGGCAGGAAAGGATGTGGCAACAGGACTGTGCAGGGGCAATGGGCCATAAAACCAAATATTTGTGCTTCCTGCTGAGTACCCACTATAACTGTGGCCTGGAAAGGAGCTCCTCTGTACCCACCTCTAACATTGAATGAAGCTTCCAGATTAATCAGATGTGCCTGGTTTGAAGATTAGTTCCCACCAGGAGATAACTTACCCCAAAGGTCACTTTGAGCCAGATTTATGGGATTCTTGTGTCATCTTTCCTTAAGTATTGTTAGAAAGTATGGTGATGTGCTTTAAATAGAGCCATACTTCATTTTAATGAGAGAAAATGCCTATGGGGACCCTGTATTGTTGGGAAACTATTTATTTACAACTGTGAAGTTTTTTTCTCTGAGAAAGGAACATTCCAGTGAGATTCAGTCAGTTCACACCAGGAATTCACGTTTTGTACTGCCACCTCCATGGTACCACTGGATACCACTGAGTTCTGTCCTCAGATGACTCTGTTTGGACTTCTCTGTCCTGTTCAAGGATTGGTGATGTCTTCCATTTTTTAGGATGTAATCTGCTAAATTCATTTATTTATTATATAATGTAACAAGAAAGAACTGGCTAAACACAGGTAATAAAAATTTAATCTTTAAAATGACAACAGTGAAGTATATTTAAGATTTGAGAACAATAAAACAGTATGAATATTTATGCAAGTTCAAATGAGTTTATTAATCAGGCAACACACACATATTTTTGATGTGCAAAAGACACAAAATTTTGGACATTATTGCATGGTATGGTGGTGGCATATGTTATATCTTAAAAGTTTTAAATTTTATTTTACTACCCTAAACTTTGTTTAATAAATACAACTGTTGTAATTAAAATGGCATTTTAGAGAGTCCTAATGAAAGAAATGGTGTTACAAAGGCAGCTGGTCTCCGTTCTTGGAACTATTCAGATATTTTACATTATCACCTCTGCTCTACAGAGGAACCATGAGAGAGATGATGCTGATGTATTCATGCTGTACTATTTTAGTCACCTTTGTTTTATGTGAAGCATGGATTTTACAGTGCTCTCTTACTCATTGCTCACTCAAGATACTGCACAATAGAAATAACGTACCACAAGACAAAAGTAGGGCATTTAGAGGAAGTGAAAAGTTAAAAAAATTATTGCTAGATTCTTAATTTAAGAGACTGGTAGTATCATTATAGATATGGATTATTAGGAAAAGTTGGTTGAAATGGGGAGATATGTTTTCTGAACTTGTTAGACAGAACTGCTAGTGGGAATCCAGCGGAGTAATGCAACAGAAATTTGGATCAAGTTTCGCGTGAAGCCCCAAGCATGAGCTAGGGAGTTTGGAGTTACAAAGCTTGGATAGAAGTCGAGACCACGAGAGGAGACGAATCACAAGCCAAAAGTGACTTGAACAGTGTATTTAGAGCTCTGCCTTGAGGAACACCTATATTCAATGCTTGGGTGAAGATCTCTGCATGTGTCCAGTTTTCTGCGATTTTTCTCCATTTGCTGTAAAAAGAAGATTCCTGTAAAGATTGAATCTACACTGATCTGTGGATATAAAGATAGAATTCAGAATGCAGTTAGGAATTATACTTCTCTAGCAAAGTGGTAGTGGTAGTTTATTTTCTAAGATCCATTACCTAATTCCAGGACATGATTTCCCTCCTGGTGAATTGTCCTTTAGACCAATTAGACAGCTGTTAAGTATTGTTGTAGTTCACAGGCAGTTGGCTAGAACTAGCGAATGTTTCCCTCCCTTGGCAGCTTGCCTAATACTTCCTGGGTCTGTGGAAGCCAGAGCACAGGATGGAGGCTTTCAAGCTGCATCCAGTTTGAATCATTTGAGTCCTGTACCTTAGTGCACAGTGTCTTCGGAAGTAGGCACTTACTTTCAATCTCTGAAGACAACAGCAATAGCCTATTTGGTTTGGGAAGACCCATGTAACCAACCATTCAAAAGGAGGTTTCTCATTCTTGTATTACTTTCATGATATTTGTCCCTCCTTCTCCTTCTGTCTTGTTCACCCCCCACCCCAACTGGATCCCTCTCCTTGTTTTTTTGTTTCCCATTTCATATAATCTGTATCCTGCTATTCTTTCTGGTAAACCCCCACCCTAACCCCATGCTTCAAATGTGGAAGAACACAGAAAGATATCTTAAAATGTACAAGGATAGTGACAAGCTAATTGAGAAACCAGTCTACATAGTGTAAAGAAATTCAGGAGAATGCAGACTAACTAGTGAACTTGGTGAAGTGTTGTCTACAGTGGTATAAAGAAACAAGAATGAGATACATGAGCTTGGACGACAGAAACCGGGTGCAGACTTCCCCTGAGAAATTTAAGAACTCACTCTATATTATACCCTAGTCTCAATTAATGAGGCAGAATCAAGCTTATGACATGGCATATAACAGGCCAGTGGGTGATTAGAAGACAGATATCTCTGTCCTAACTCAAGATAAGACTTGCATAGTTACATTAGCCAGGTCACCCAAAAAATACACTTAGATTTTAAAATTCATTTTTTAGTTTTATAACACCCCAGAAGAGTAGCTAAATAATTTTTCTAATTTTTTAATAAAACACAAAATAAGACTTGAAGAAATCAATGTATATGTGATTTACTGTAACTGGATCTGGACAGAGCACAGCAAACTAAAAGTAGATGATACCTACAAAATGCAAGTGCATTTGCAACTTTTTTGGGAGCAGTTAATAGAATCAAGAAGTCCTGGTGAGTGCAATTGGATAAATGTGTTAGCTAGCACCCAACAGCAATATAATTTTGTCACATGATCTTTCCAATAGCTACTCAGATTTAAACTAGAGGTTAAAGAAACAAAACATGAGTTCAAAGTCCGCAAGGCTTCCTGAAGGCCAGAGACTTCCTCTCAGTATGCTGGTAGTTAATAAAAGAAAGAGCCTGATCTCTTAGCATGTTTCAGCAACATAGAAAAGCTGTATCTTTCTAGCTGGGTAGGGAGTAGACAAAGATAAAGCTGACCATGAGTGCCGGAACCAGATAACGAAGGGCTTTCTGTATCATGCGAAAGAGTCTGGACTTTATCCTGTGGGTTAGCAGAGAGCTATTAAAGACTTTTAAGGAAGGGATTATCGTGATCAGATTTCTATTTTCTGGCAGCTAGAGTGCAGAGGAGAAATGAAGGAGGACAAAGACTGGAGTCAAAGAGACCCGTTAGTAAGCCCCACTGAGCCTCATTTTTTCCCTCTGTTGCAAGATTCCCAGACATTAGAGCTTCAGCGCCATTCTTAGTGTGGCCTTTCTTTCTTGGGCCCTTGAACTGATATGGCACATGAATGTGTACACAGACACACAGACACACAGACACACAACCACACACACACACACACAAAGAGCATCATCAGTCTTGACTTTTAAAGGCATGATCAGCTGTTGCTGTTTTAGCCTGATCACTGAAAAGTCTTGATGTCAAGTATGAATAAAGTATGCCTAAGTCTTTGAGACATAGAGCATATAGAGGGTTTGGACAGGGATGAGTGTAGAACTATTACTTGCATGTGTTAACTTAATATAAAATGTTTTTGTTTTCTATTCCTTTATTGTGTATTATGCAGAGAATGAATGAGAATATAATCCTAAATCTAAAAGGAAGAGAAAAGAAATGGAAAAGAAGCAAAAACTTTGATGTGTTCAGTGGACCCTTATAAACAGACTCAAGTGAAGAATCGTGTACATCGATTACCCCAAGCTAGTCACTAAAGAGATGTCTAAGGAAAGTAGAAAGTTCCCTTGCCTAGAAAAACAGAAAAATGAGTATTAAGGGCAATAAATTTCCAAGGATGATTCCAGATAACAAGGCGAATAAGTTTAATTGTCTGTCATCTTTGTATAAACTAGGGTTGTCTGTGAAGAGGAAATCTCAATGAAGAAAATGTCTTCATTAGACTGACCTGTAGTCAAGCCTGTGGGACATCTGGCTGATTGATGTTTGATATGGGAGGGTCCAGATGATATTGGGTGGTACCTCTCATCCTCTCGCCCTGGATAAAAGAAAGCAAGCTGAGCAGCCTTCCTCTAAGACAGCGGTTCTCAATGTGTGAGTCATGACTCCTTTTCTGGTAGTGGTGTCAGGTAACCTTTCACAGAGGTCTAATATTAGATATCCTGAATATCAGATATTTACATTACAATTCATAACAGTAGCAAAATTATAATTATGATGTCACAATGAAAACAAATTTATGGTTGGGGTCACCACAATGTGAGGAGCTGTATTAAAGAATTAAAAACATTGAGAACCATTGCTTTAATGGCTCTGCTTCAGTTCCTGCCCCAACTTTCCATCATGATGTAAAATGTAAACTGAAATAAACATTTTTCTCCCCATATTTGTTGGTTAAGTATTTTATCAAAGGAATAGAATGTGAGTGTCAGACATTGTCTGAATATGTGGTTCTATGGCTCATATGTTTCTCTGTTAACATCTGCAGTACAGACAGAGGGTCATTTTTCCTGCCTCCAAGTCTTGGGACATAAGGACGAATACAGCCCCAGTGTAGTGTTCAACTAGATTATGCCCAATGGAAACTTCAACTAATACCTATGTGATCATTATTGCTGAAAATATCATTATGTCATTGATTTAACATTCTTTTCTAATCCCCTGGGAAGCAAACACCCTTAGTTTTCTTATTTATTATGGCAACATAAAGAAGATAGTTGTGGTAATCTAATCTGAGCAGTGAAGTGGAAAGTGGGGAGGATCATTTGCTGTTAATTCTATCATGACATTGAAGACATGCCTTTTTTAAAAAATATTTATTTATTATGTATACAATATTCTGTCTATGTGTATGTCTGCAGGCCAGAAAAGGGCACCAGACCCCATTACAGATGGTTGTGAGCCACCATGTGGTTGCTGGGAATTGAACTCAGGACCTTTGGAAGAGCAGGCAATGCTCTTAAACACTGAGCCATCTCTTCAGCCCAAGACATGCCTCTTCCTTCCTTCCTTCCTTCCTTCCTTCCTTCCTTCCTTCCTTCCTTCCTTCCTTCCTTGTTCTCTTTTGAGACAGGTTCTCACTCTGTAGTTCAAAGTTGGGTTAGAACTCATACTAATCTTCCTGCCTCAGCCTCCTTAGTGCTGGGATTGTAGAAAGTTCTCTTCCTTATTTTTCTTCTGATACTGGGGATCAAGTTCAGGGACTTGTTCATGCCAGGTAAACACTCTACCACTCAGCTACAACTCCCAAACCATAGAAGATATTCTTATAATGCCACAGATCTTTAATATGATCATTTATTATGATACAACTTCAAAAATTATTACATCTTTCTAATTTATTGGGTGAAACATATACACAGTACCAAGTCTGTAAAAGTCAAAAGACAACTCACAGAAGTCGGTTATCTCCATTTATTATGTAGGACCTGGGAATTGAACTCAGGTCTTCAGGTTTGGAAGCAAGCACATTTACCCTCTGAGTTGTCATTGTAGATTATATTCTGAAGGCAATAGTTTATATTTCTGCCAGTTTGAGTGTTTATGAAGGTAATGGGCTACCCTGAGGTAATTAGCATGGGTAGATTTCATTGTTGCTGTTCCAGGACCCCACAGGATTTATTTCTTACCACAGTGATATCTGTGAGGTAGTGAAATTTTATGAGAGGGACCCCACACTGAAGCACTGGCAAGCACTGAGGTCAGTGGGTTGATGGGGACTGGGGAGCAAGTGAACACCTGATTACAAGTAGGGTTGGGGTTTAAAGGTTCCCTGTTCACTGCACAAACATTGAAAGGTGCATCAGCTTTAGTTCGTGGTGTTGGAGCATGAGAACTCCTGTTCATATGAGGTAGAGCACTAATCCTAATAGGGGATACTTCCAAATGGTTTATAAATGGAGGATTGCTTCCACATTCAACCTCTGTAGCTGAGAGATGATGCGGATAAGCTGCCAGGCTTTAGAGTGTCAGATCTTCTTGCTTGCAACATTTCTTCCTTCCTTCTTCTCCTTGTAAGGCCAAGACACTTAGTCTTCCAAGTGTCTGTGCTAATTAAATGCAGATCTACTATGCCAAAAATGTTTTGAATGTAAAAGATTAACGGGACTGAAAACTTTTGTGAACAGAGGGGAATAGGTCCTCCTAGCTGGCATGGCTTTCAGGCCGAGGTAATCTTAAGGTCTTAGGAACATGAGCACTGCAGTGGATTTTTTTTTTTCTAAAGAGACACTTGGATCTACTGAGAAAGAATGAACAAAACATTTCCGAGGCTAAGCAGCAGCCACCCAGGAAGGCAGCCGGAGAGCCGGGGTGACAGATGAGTAGTAAGAGGGCTGTCTGGGTTGAGGAGGGCAAGATTAAAGTCACCCCATCCTCCGTGTGTCTCCTCTGGACATGCTGCCTCTGGTTTTGTTTTGAAGCTTACCATAAGGGGAGCCCACTGACCGTTGTGACCTTTCCTTCCAGGTTTGGCATTTGGAGGAATAAATCAGGATTAGCACCACCATTATGGTTCAGCCATGGTGTCTTTAAGACAAAAGTAGGACCATTACTGGCAGTTTTAGCACTTGGGACAAGTTCTGCATTGCTAATTTGTAACAGTAAGTATTCCTCAGTAGGCAAAACTGAATGTTCTGGCTCCAAAAATATTTTGAATATGACTTGTTCCGTCAGCTGGGCATGGGAGGCAGAGCGGGAGACAAAGATTTGTATTTTGGCAACTTGCCAGCTCTTGGTGTCAGCTGACCTTTTGAAAGTAAAAAGGTTTTCTTTATTTTCTTCTTCTTCTTTTCTTTTAAACAAATAAAATAAAACATTTAGTGGTAGTCAGACTGATAAGCGATTTTAGAGACATATTTGAAATGATGAAATAATGACAACAATGTTATTTTTATGACATTAAAAGAGAGGAGGAAAACTACCAGCTGCCAATCCCATTGGTCACATTGATCCCTAATAAATCCTGGGTAAGTCTGCCCAATATTAGTCATAGAGTTTAATCCTGTGAATCTGCTAGGATTTAAGATACATTTAGTAGGGAGGGCAAGAGAAAATCTTCTGGCATGTGGTAAATGGAAGAGTAATTTAGCCAACATTTTAATGCTTTGTAAAGCTGCACTGAACACCCCACCTTTTAATGTATAGCTTGTTTTCTAGAACAGTAAAGGCAAATGACTATCAACAAAATATGGGGGAGGCGTTCCCAAGGAAAGTCAAGATTTTGTGAAGGCTTTCGCAGTTTTTTAGAAAAACAATATACAAATTATATGACTCAACTCCCACAGCCACTGAATTCCTATTAACTGAAAGCTAATAAAGCATACTTTCAGAAGGGCACTATATATGTCTGATGCATTTAAGGAAACTACTAATCATAACTCTTTAACAATCCATATTATTAATGTCCCTCCTTGTTTCAGTGTGGGAATAGTGTCATTAGGATGTACTGGCTACTTGATATGATTGACAAGTCCATGACTAAAGCTGGAATTCCCTATCAGATTGTGAGATCAGAGCTGACTGAATGAGGGAGAATTTGCACATCTTGGGACATTGTAGGCTTGGAAATCACAAGTCTATTCTTCCACTTGGCAACAATGTGGATTAAGTACTCTCCAAAGCTCATCTATGAAAGGCAGATAACTATTATATCACAGAGATCCATGCATGGTAGATTACAGTTATGTCATCTAATACAGAAAAAGAAGTGTTGATCTTATTGAAAAATAGGCATTTGAAAATGGTTGTTTTTCTCCATCTATCTATCTATCTATCTATCTATCTATCTATCTATCTATCTATCTATCTATCT
>NC_022031.1:9193059-9196082 GCF_000317375.1 Microtus ochrogaster | reverse complement strand
ATCTATCTATCTATCTATCTATCTATCTATCTATCAATCAATCTATCTATATTAGAAGAGATTTTTAAATAGCCCTTCCATTCTCCAGATCAGTTAGTTATCATTTCTTGGAGTTGACCTTCACTATGAACTTTCACCTTGGATACCTTGAGCTTCCTAGGATGAGTTGGGGACATATGCCTTTGAGGTTTAAGTTTCTGTGCCCCTTTTCACACTAACCAATCACATCATTATTTGTTAAAAGCCACCAATGATACTGTGCTGCAGATGAAGGAATATTTGAGTGTGTGAGGTCTTGGATGAATGTGTATGGTTGCCATGAGCACAACTATGTCAAGGACCCTAACATCATAGCCAAAGTGAAATGGCAAAGCCTTCCTTGGAGGTCTTAGTGTGAGTGGCATTGGTGTATGGACAAGAGTCCATCATCGCTTTCTCTATGGCCTGAAGATTACTCCCTCCAGAGAGTGCTTCTACTAAGATGAGTTAAACCTGCCATCTTGATCCATCTGGATAGCATAAACCATGTGTCATTGTTTACCTATGATGACCCACCTCCTTGTGGAACTGTATACAATAACCACACCTCTCTTCTCAACTATATGTTATAAACAGGTTGAGGTTCTGAGATACCACAGCTTCTCCAGTGCTCCACTCACCAGCTTTTCTGAATGTCTATGTATTTATCTGTAATTTTCTTCATTTTTTTGGCATCCCCACTTAGGCTCATCCCTAGAGATTAGACTCAAACACTAAGCACTTTTGATTTCCTTCCCATCCCCCAAGTATTAGTTATGCTGTTGTACCACTAGGTTGGTTCTTTTTGAACCTAAATTATAATTGGTTCAAAGCCTACATCTAGGGGAACGATCGCCCTAGGTTTTTGTGGTTTATTTTTACATTGAAATTGCTTTTCCCAAAAAGGTAACACACCGAGATTCAGCAAGGGAAGCTGTTAAGAAACTGCTCACCCCTAAGCACTTGTCAGTCTTTCAAAGGTCAATCTAGAATTTACCCCAGTCAGACATTTTAACTGACTAATCGCACTTGATTTTGTAGTCTAGTGGGATTGCACTCAGAATCCCAGCTCTGACTCCATAAAGACAAATGGCTCTTAGTTACACAACCAAAGGTCTCCCTAACTGCAGTTTGTCATTTCTTTTTTACTGGATGATATTGTCTAAGAAGGCTGGGGCTGTTTCTGCCATGTACTATTAAACCTGGATAAAGGTACAAAAACTCCAGAAGCAATGATCTCTGCTATTAAGAGTCACCAGATCTAGCTGAAGAAAGATGCTTATGTTTTCCTGATCTCTAGCTTCACGTCACAGCACTGGAATTGAGCACAGGAGCAGGCACCTGTGAGGCAGGCATTGCCTTACCTACTACCGAGACCCATCTCTCCCACTCAGTTTTAACATTTTATTTTGAAACATGTTCTCACTAAGTTGCTCAAACTTACTTTGAATACATCCCAGAGCTAAGGAAGGCCTTGCACCTGTATTCCTCGTAGCTCAGCTTCTGGTGTGATGAAGTCGGCAGCCTGCTCACCTGCTCACCAGGTAAGCCATACCTGTAACCCTTGAAAACTTTTGTCATAAAAGCACATGCAAAATAGTAGTATTCCGGAAATTCTGTTGCAACAAATGCATCACATGGAAAGTTTAAGATTGCCAAAACCTTTATAGCAAGACTTATCCAAATTTTAATGCGACATTCACTCTTTTTGGAAGGCAAGACAGATCACTACAATGTTTGGAGAAAATCAAAGTGTCATTATCTTTTATATAATGTCTCTGTCTGGCTGTTCTCATGGTCCGTTCTCTCCTTGCATATGAACAGATTATGTTCTGGTCTAGCATTTTCCAACTGTGACGTGCACTTTCTAACTAGGTCAGGAAATTTATTTAGGGAACATGGCCATTACTTTTAAAACATAAAGAAGACTAGACAATATCAGAGATAATGGTGTACTTAATAAAAACTATTTTGTGATTTTTAATATATATACATGCCTAAGACACAGTGTAATGTGCTTCTTTCTGTGATTTCCAGTCAAAATAATTTGAGGAACAGTGAATCTAGTCAACATACAGAAAAATACACAGATAGTTTTATTAAGGCTATAGAAAAGTTTTATAACTGAAGAGTGTTTGAATGACCTCTTATTAAAATATATTTCTTACTAAACTCAAAACAAATTATGTTGGTAAACAGATTATTCTTATTACTGAAAAAAAGCTACATTGTAGCAGACTAAGATGAATGACAGCTATGGGCTTCCTGACACGCGATACTAGAAATATTAGGGATATAGTCTATCCAGTTGTTATGAAACTTGAAGCCTTTGCTGCAGCCAAACTCACTGTGGAGGAGCGGAGAAGGGTTTTTTTTTTTTCTTTTCCAAAAGGGAAAAAAAAAGGTAATAGTCTAGACAGAAGACAAATATGGAACAGAGACCAAGTATCACTCTGCTGGAATCCCCCTAATAAAAATGTGAAGTCCCAGACGCTGGAAGTCTCTGAATTCAATTTTGAATAGTCTTTTTTTTTTTTGTCACAGAATAGAATATGACACACCATTGCATCCTTTAACTTAGCTTTCCTAAGGAATGATTTATTTGGTCAACTGAGGTGTAGCAAATCCATTGGAACAAGCAAACAATCACTTATCTGGAAAGCTATACCTGTACATACAGCTAAATATTAACAGCTGGGAAATCCTGAATCTGTTCAGATCAGAATATTAATGAAGTTAGTTCTAAAGGCAATGTCAACAAAAGAAATATTCTTGAATCATTTCCTATGTCTAAAGATGCCCAGCTACACTATAGAGTACAGCTCCCTGTGAGCATTGCATTAAAAACAAATGGTGTCTTTGAAGCTATTCCAAACACTGATATGTTATTATATCAAGATGTCTATGTTTAAGCACAATGCTTGTAATCAGTTGCTAAAAAGTCATTATCTGAAATTAACCTTGCTTTTTTCTTTTTCTTTCTTTTTTTTTTTTTTTTTTTTTTT
>NC_022031.1:9168438-9192657 GCF_000317375.1 Microtus ochrogaster | reverse complement strand
TCCTCCCCTCCACCGCATCCCATATCCCTCCCCCTCCCCCAACCAAGTCCCCCTCCCTCATCAGCCCGAAGAGCAGTTAGGGTTCCCTGCCTTGTGGGAAGTCCAAGGACCTCCCAGCTCCTTCCAGGTCTAGTAAGGTGAGCATCCAAACTGGCTAGGCTCCCACAAAGCCAGTATGTGCAGTAGGATCAAAACCCAGTGCCATTGTTCTTGAGTTCTCAGTAGTCCTCATTGTCCTCTATGTTCAACGAGTCCCGTTTTATCCCATGCTTTTTTCAAACCCAGTCTAGCTGGCCTTGTTGAGTTCCTGATAGATCATCCCCATTGTCTCAGTATGTGGGTGCACCCCTTGCGGTCCTGAGTTACTTGCTCGTGCTCTAGAAATGAGTCTATTCAGTTCCGAGACTTATTGCTATCAGTATATTTTCCTTTATTTTTTTCTGGGCCCCAAGAACGCCATCTGATTCTTGAGTCTCACTAGGAAATTCTTTGCATCTTGAAGTTGGACAGTCCTTTGTGAGAGTACACTTGGTTAGGATTCAGAATTTGAATTATTTAAATACCAATGTCACCAATTAGGCTTTTTATCAGAACACAGCAGCTGCTTCAGCTCAGTTTCTCCACACAGATAGGTGTTCTGTGAAGTCAGAAGTGTAGTCAGGAGCTCACCTGAAGACCCCAGGTTCTAAGGCAAGAGGCCCTCGAGGACAGCTTGAAACGTCATACTCATAAGCTAGTCTCTACCAATTATGAGGACCAGGAAAGCCATTCCTAAGTAAAAGCCACCTGCTGTTCTGTGTGTTTTACTTCCCACGATACCCACACCTCCCCCACTCTCTCGTTGTGCAGATTTCATGCTTGAAGATGACCCTAGCTCTAGTTCCCCACGCATGAGTGCTGGAAACTGCAGCACACTTCCAGACGCCAGAGGTTACCCTCCAACAGAACCATTTTCCTATGAGCATGCACACTGATTCCTCTGACCTTATACCAAGAGATATTGTAGAATGAACAATAAAACCCCAGAGACCAATATTGGGGTTCAATCTGAAGATCAGAGAAGCAAAGCGGCCAGCCGCTAGCTCTTACCTCTGCCTCAGACTGAAATGAGCGATCCTGCCTCCACGGATCATCAGATTGCAATGCTCTCCACCAAACCACAGACTGCAGACTGAGACTGCACGGAACTCCTGCCTAATTTTCCTCTCCAGTGCTGGGATTAAAGACGTGTCATCCCGGGGGCTGGAGAGATGGCTCAGTGGTTAAGAGCATTGCCTGCTCTTCCAAAGGTCCTGAGTTCAATTCCCAGCAACCACATGGTGGCTCACAACCATCTGTAATGAGGTCTGGCGCCCTCTTCTGGCCTGTAGGCATACAGACAGAACATTGTATACTAAATAAATATTTAAAAAAAAAAAAAAGACGTGTCATCCCAAGTGCTGGGATCAAAGGTGTGACCTCTTTTTCTCTTTTAGACTGATTCACACTCACGTAGACCAGGTTGGCCTTGACTCCTGGGATTAAAGGGGTGCGCTACCACTACCAGGCCTCCAGTGGCTTAACTCTGAACTTTGATCTTCAGGAAAGCTTTATTTATTAAAACATAAATAAGATATCACTATAGGAGTCAGGTCATGATTCTGATTTGGAGACATGTAAGAGAAGTAATAGCCACACCTCCTGTACCATGGTTTCCATAGACACATCCCATGGTAAAGCTAAGTATCTGGACCAGGCACAGAGGATTAATAGCAGTAAGGAACTATATAGTAGACCACTTAAAACATCACACTCCAGCAAAGTTGTTTAAACTTACAATTACTTATTTCAGAAATTTTCTACTGAAGATTTGACCATGGGTGGACACAGATAAGTGAAACCACAGAATAGGAAACTGTGTTTCTAAGAGGAGACTACTTTATGTAGCTTTGGTGATAGTTATAGCTTTGTGCCAGACACTATCAGGCACTAGTGGTTTAGCTGTCGATTGGTCTATGCACAGTGTGGATATTTTTGCTTGGGAACATGATGCCAGCTGGAAGAATTCTCACAGAGAGAGAGAGCTGGATAAAGATATTTACTGTGTTGTGAGGAACACCTCAGGACAGTCTCATTTCTCAGTAAGTGGCAACTGGTAATGGTACTGTCTTGATGCAAAACCACTAAGTTTTCCAAATGTCCTTTGGGTAGTCTGCTGCTGTAATTAATGGTATTAATTTACAACCTCGTTTTGTACAGTCTTTGGATTTCATTGCTTGTGGACTCCAATGCTAAGTTCACTGTGGCTTTCATGAGGTTGCTGTTCCATTCTGTTTCTATGAGTTGCCCTTTTATACTGGTACAGATACTAGAAGTAGACACATGGATTCTGAATTCCAGATTTCACTTGCATTGTTACATCTAGACTATCATCTGCAGCACATTGCTAAATCAATTCACACCTCCCACAGTGCCCTGGAATCCACACTGTTGCTGTGGGCTGCTCCCAAAGGGCCTGACTTTTCTGTAGCCCATTGTCTCTTCCGATCTTGAATAATTCTGATACTTTCATGTACGGAAACATTTGAATCGTTTCCTTTTTTGCCTTAACCTTGTGGCTGTATGTTTTTTTTTTTTTAATTCTCTATATATGTTAGGGAAATTTTACAACTAAAATCACTTAAATTTTCCTTTTTTTTTTTTTTTTTTTTTTTAGAGTACCAAAAAAAATCCTGCCTGTTCCGTGGAACTTTAACTTTTCTTTTTATATATCTAACATTGTTGTCTTGACTTTTCCTTTCTCTGTTTGTTGTCCATGTTGGTCAGTTTTACACTGCTTTCATCAAATATAGAAGAAAAAATTTCCACAGGATAGCGGGCCACTCTAATTTAGTTCACAGTTTTAATGGCTTTGTATGGTAAAGAGAGCACACATCATGCGGGCCAGGAAGCAGACAGAGAATATCTGTGCTACATACAGGCTTTCTCCTTTCCACATATTTATCCCCGTTCATATATCCAGTCAATGGCATGGTGCTGACCCCCATCTGGAAAGGGCCTCCCTCTTAGTTATTTCACCTTGGAAACATCCCCACAAACACTCTCAGAATTGTGCTTCAATAATCTTCTGGGAGCCGGGCAGTGGTGGTGCACGCCTTTAATTCCAGAACTCGGGAGGCAGAGGCAGGCGGATCTCTGTGAGTTCGAGGCCAGCCTGGTCTACAAGAGCTAATTCCAGGACAGGAACCAAAAGCTATGGAGAAACCCTGTCTTGAAAATTAAAAAAAAATCTTCTGGGCTCTTCTCAATCAAATTAATTTGACAAGCAGCATTCACCATCTAACTGCTCTACAAGAAATATGACTGTATGAATATTAAGTCTGCCTAAATCATGAGGAATCCATACAAATGCATCAACTCTCCCTACCTTCATTGCCTTAGGTAATCTCTTCCAAGAAGTAGCATCTTAGCAGATAACCCAATCCTTCTCTGAATTGCAGGGTGAAGTACAGCACAGTGCTCAGGATTCCAGATTCTTGAGGCAGAAAGCATGAACCTAAATTTTGTTTACTATTTAACTGTCTGTGGGCACATCAATTAAATTGCTGTCTTGCAATTTCCTTACTTAGAAAAATGAGACTATATTACTCTCTTTCTTGTGACATTACTACAAATACATATAAAATTATGCCATAATGTACAGCAGTAGGCATAATGTTCTGTCATCCGTGTATTTGTTAGGTGTTTCGCTTTAGAGAGCAGAGAAAAGATAGAGTTCACACACATTCATGCTGAGAAGATACCACTCTGGTCTTTTCTGTTACACTAACGTTCATAAAATGACTTATTTATAGTGGCTCAAGCCTTGAGGGCATTTTGTATCTAATTTTCTGGTTCCAGTGTCCCCTGGGAGAAGCATGTCTGTGCTCCAGGGATCTACCCCTTCTTTTGAATGTAATCACACTTTCTGATCAAGTCACAAACTACAAGAGAGTCCTATCTCTTGGTGCAGTGATATACGTTTGTACACAGCTCTCCCCTTTTCTTCTGTGACCAAGCTGTCCACCAAGACATCTACATTCTGTTCATATTGACCTGTCTTCTTCCCCTGAAACATTTCCTCACAGTCTCTCCTTCCCTGTCTTAACCAAATTCTGTTTATGTTCACTTTGCCAATAATAAAGCTCAAATATCTTACATAAAAACAAGTTGCCCTCATACTTGTTACCAGAACCAATTTTGTTTCTGAGGACATTTGTGGCACAGATATTTTCATTTGTCCTCCTAGCCTTTGGGTTTGAGTGAATTCTGTAGGGTTACTTCTCATTCCAAGCATAAGTAGTCTATCCCTGGCTTTAAGGCTTCTCTAAATAGGAATGTCTCCATGAAAGAAAACATTTTCTCTAAATCTGAGCACAGAGTTACAGAAAGTCAAGGCAGAGTTCTGCTGAGACCAATCACATCAACACAGTTGTAATGAATCTTTCTCTCTCGCATCAACCACTTCTCAAATAATGGCATGGCCTTAGCTTATATTAGTCCCACTAGCTCTTATTACTCTAATTAATTGGCTTTTCATTATCTACATTTATCATGTGACTTTTTATCTTTCTTTCATTCTATATTCCAACACTTTCTATGTCTCATTGGCATCTGTTCTGTGCCTCAATTATCTCCTCCTACTTTGTCTTTCTGCCTGGAAGTCCTGCCTATACTTCCTGCCTAAGCATTGGCTGTTCATCTCTTTTTAAAACCAATCAAAGCAATATATCTTCACACAGTGTACAAAGATCCCACAACTTTTTGCCCCTTTTGTTTAAATAAAAAGGAAAGATTTCAACTTTAACATAGCAAAACTTATGTAATAATAACAGCTATCAGGTAAGAATTATATTCACAACATCCAATTAACTTATATTTGATATATTTGGACATAGTATCTATCCAATCTTGACAAATTTAAAGTTTTATAAATAAGCTATTTTCTAATATAACATGTATTGCCATCCTAACCCTATCTTCTTAGATAGCAAAATATTTTCTTAGATAAAAAATTAAACTTCATGTCTCTCAATTTTATAAACTTTATACTGCTTATGGAAGTTTTTTTCTGAATTTGACACAAGGAAAACTGTAGCTCTAATTATCTGGTTTTCACCTCCATCAGAGATGCAAGAAAGGTATAATATTACTTGAGTAAACAGGATGTGTAGAGCAAATAACTTCCGAAACTACAGAAATGAAAGAAGCATCTGGCTGCTGGACAGTCACCCAAGATTCCTCTGCAACATTGGGCATCCATCTTTAGCCTACAGGCCTAGAATAATAGTTGACAAACTTTATTGTGAAGCAGAAATTTTGAAGGACTATTCCAACCTGTCTTGGAAAAGTTTGACAATCACCTTCTTTTGTGTCCTGCTTTTGTTCAAATTGGTTTGAACAGTGTACTGTCAGCAGTTTCAAGGGTAGTTTCTTCCCAGTGGCTAACTTTGCCACAATAAATGAAAACTCCATACGGAGGTGTTTTGTTGCCCATCATCCTTTTTTTGTAAAGTAAATTGGTGGTGTGAGGAGCAGATGTGTTTTACTGTCACAAAAAGCCTTATGTTCTTAAAATATCTTAATTTCCATATTCTGTAGGTCTCTGAATTGTTTGAAAACCATCTATTCAAAATATATCTTTTGATCTTGAAAATATATATAACACGGTCACAAATTTGGTTGTTAGATGACTAAGCACTAACCTGTATTTCTTAATTATTCTAAATAGTTTATAACAATAATTTTCAAGAATAAAATTGATATTACATTGTCAAATGAGTTGCATAGGCATATTGCCTTCAACAATACTAGCAGTATATATATATATGTTTATATATATATATTTGTATTAATTTAGAACAATATTTTAAACAAGAGTAGAAGCATTTATAGATTATGTTCTTACAAAATAAATAAATTTGTATCAATATACAAAAATCATACCAATATAAATTATTTGAGATTAATGGTTCCTTTTTTTTTTAAATTTATTTATTTGTTAAGGATTTCTGCCTCCTCCCCGCCACCGCCTCCCATTTCCCTCCCCCTCCCCCGATCAAGTCCCTCTCCCTCATCAGCTTGAAGAGCAATCAGGGTTCCCTGACCTGTGGGAAGTCCAAGGACCACCCACCTCCATCCAGGTTTAGTAAGTTGAGCATCCAAACTGCCTAGGCTCCCCAAAGCCAGTACATGCAGTAGGATCAAAAACCCATAGCCATTGTTCTTGAGTTCTCAGTAGTCCTCATTGTCTGCTATGTAAGTCCGGTTTTATCCCATGCTTTTTCAGACCCAGGCTAGCTGGTCTTGATGAATTCCCGAAAGATCATCCCCATTGTCTCAGTGTGTGGGTGTACCCCTGGCGGTCCTGAGTTCCTTGCTCCTGCTCCCCCTCCTGCTCCTGATTTGGACCTTGAGATTTCTGTCCGGTGCTCCAATGTGGGTCTCTGTCTCCTTTCATCGCCTGATGAAGGTTAATATTCAGGAGGATGCCTATATGTTTGTCTTTGGATTCACCTTCTAATTTAGCTTCTCTAGGATCGTGAATTATAAGCTCACTGTCCTTTATTTATGGCTAGAAACCAAATATGAGTGAGTACATCCCATGTTCCTCTTTTTGGGTCTGGCTTACCTCACTCAGGATAGTGGTTGCTTTTTTTTTATTGAGAAAAAAAAATTTCCGCCTCCTCCCAGCCTCCCACTCCTCCCGCCCTCCCCCCACTCCTCTCCCCCTCCCTCTCAAGTCTGAAGAGCAGTCAGGGTTCCCTGCCCTGTGGAAAGTCCGAAGTCCTCCCCCCTCCATCCTGGTCTAGGAAGGTGAACATCCAAACTGGGGCTAGGCCCCCACAAAGCCAGAACAAGAAGTAGGATCAAAACCCAGTGCCATTGTCCTTGGCTTCTCAGCAACCCTCATTGTCCGCCATATTCAGAGAGTCCGGGTTTATCCCCTGCTTTTTCAGTCACAATCCATCTGGCCTTGGTGAGCTCCCAATAGATCAGCCCCACTGTCTCCGTGGATGGGTGCACCCCTCTTGGTCCTGACTTCCTTGCTCATCTTCTCCCTCCTTCTGTTCCTCATTGGGACTTTGGGAGCTCAGTCCAGTGTTCCAGTGTGGGTCTCTGTCTCTATCTCCATCCATCGCCAGATGAAGGTTCTTTATTAAAAAGTAGATTCAATAATCTATCCTTTATCCTATCATTCCGATATACCCTGTTTTCTTTGTAGAAAAAGATCCCTGAGTCTAATCGCCTTTGTTCAACTTAATCCCTGACCATGGCAACAGCAACTTATAACCAAACTCCCTAAACTATGACAAATGTCCATAATCCATTAGATGACCAAAATCTGTCCACTACACCCATGGAAATGTGGGCATTGTGTTGTCTAGACTGTTTCCTGTTGTCTGGGGTGATGACATCTTTAGGGAACCCTGAGAAAATTGGAATAATGGTTAAACCCTGGGAGAGCAAGCTGTAGGATTTTTTGTTTTGTCTCTGTATGATGGAAAAGTACAAGGTTTATTGGAAGTCTTGGTTTAGTGGTCTGTGAGGTTGGACTATCTCAGCTAGCAACTTAGAAGTTGTTTTGGGTGTATAATTTTAAGATAACTACAACAAAGGCATTCTGAGAGACTGCACCACCTGAACTATTTATTTTTATTACTGTCTGATCCTTTTTCCCCTTAAAACACATATTTTTAAAGGTAACACATACATATGCATTAACATAAGTATAGAATGTTTGATGTGCATAAATTAGCTAAAGATGATTTTCTGTTTTTTGTTGGATTAGGTAAAAAGGATGTCAGTTTTATAAGTTCATTTGGACTGTGTAACAAAACCTCTATCCATGCCGTACAAAAGGATAGCATGTAATAATAAGTCACAAGGACTCTGCAGCCAACAGGATTTACCATGTGTCAACAAGTCTCAGAGCTGTTCCCATAGTAAAGGAATCAGCATAAATATCACCTTTCCTGTAGTCTTGGATTTTTCCATCATGTCTGTAGTCAAGATTCTCTAGTTGTCTCCTTTGATCAAATCTGATCTTTATTTATTTTGAAGAGAATAGTAATTTTTTGTTTTCTGTGGAAACAAAGACATAACCTCTTCCCCAACAAAACCTAGTTTCTGACTTCCATTTTAAAGTTAAGACATTTAAAAAATATGTAGGTTGTTTCAATTTAGCAGTTTCAGTAATCTAATGTCTCTCAGCAGCTGCTGCTTTTTGTACATTAGCATTTAAAAACTTCAAAGTCAACCAAATATCATACATAATCCACACACACTATTTCCCATCTTTATGTGGCAATTTTTATGACTTTACTCTCTCTTTAAAGACTTTACAATCATTTATAACTATTTCTATTATAACTATCTATTTCAACTTGCTCTTATTTCTTCAGCATATAAGAACATTTTTAAACATACTGCATCTTTCTATAGGTTTCCTGGAGTGGGTTTACTAAGAGCTGCAGGGTTTTCGGCCACATGAGACAAATCTTAAACTGTCATGTCTATAGTAAGAAAGCCGCTTGTTTGTCCCAGCTGCCCAGAACCAAAATAACCTTTAGGCAATTTCAGTAGTCATTTCTCTGTGGGTCCTGCATGTACAATTAAGCAGCTCAGGCATGAACAGTTTCTTGCCCAAATGGCTAAGGATCCTCTTCAATGCCCATCTTCCTCTCGAAGTAATTAGTGCGGCCAGGAACAGATGTATCTTACTGTCATGAAAAGTCCTAAGTTATAAAATATTTAAATGCCAATTTCTGAAGGTCTCTGAAATATTTGAAGAATATCTATTCATTTGAAATACATCTCTATAGATCTAGCAAACCTAACTAACATGACTACAATCTTGACTATTATAGATGACTATCTACTAACATATATTTCTTCATTTACATTACATGTTTAAATGAACTACATAATAACAATATCTTAATCAGGAGCAGAAACACACATATAACAAACTTGACCTTAAATTTGTATAAATAAACCAAGGTATATACTAATGCAAATATCTATAGCTTATCCCTCTTAAAATATAAACATTTATAAACAACATTTGAGAATATTTTCCAAACTGCTTCCTGCTTTTTTTTTTTTGTTTTGTTTTGTTTTGTTTTTCGAGACAGGGTTTCTCTGTGGTTTTGGAGCCTGTCCTGGAACTAGCTCTGTAGACTCTTTATTGGGCAAAGTATTTTCTTTGTGGGGGTGTTTACAACAATCGTTCAGGGGCTCTTATTCCATCAAATTATATTGGTCTGGAAGCAATCCACAGGTTCTCATCTGCTGTGGATACAAAAGAAGAACCTCTTTTCCAAAGCACCATATCCTTAGACCCAAATTTGGAAGTCATGATATCTTTATAATACACATGCTGGAATAGCTTAGTGGCCCAAACAATGATATGTCTCTCTGTAAGTAGCCCCTTCACAGTCAAAAAATTCAAAGATAACACAATAATATACATAACCCAGACTCTCTATAAATTTTCCATTTTTACATGGCTTATTTTTCTTTACTTCTTTTAATATCGGACTATCTGTATTCTGTCTCTTTAAAGACTTTACCCTTATTTTTTAAAACCATTTACTTCTTTTCCAACTCTCTTATTCTTTTTCTTCTCTCTCCAATACCTACATATGTTTATTTAATACTGTGACCCATTTAGAGTTCTTTTATTTCTGAATCTGTCCTTATTGTGCTATCTGTAATTCTCTACTGTCTTGAAGTGCTTTTAAAATGATAAACAGCTTGGTTGCAGCTGCTCTGGATGTTGGCTCTGCCTCTCTTTAATTTCAAAATGGTGGAGATACCATTACTACCAGGTCTGGTAGGAGCCGCGCTCAGCACTTTAACTCTGAGAATGAGTGTACAACAAATGAACCCTTTTTATATGAGTAATAGCTAAATCTGCCAGGCAGCACACTGCATGGCCTGGAAATATCTCTGTGTATGGCAGCAGGAATCTGCCATACTCTCCTGTTTTTGCATGCCTAGTAAACCTGATCCTGCTGTCTGCCCATGCAGGGAGCACTGAGTGGTAGGCATGGTCTCAGCTTCTTTCCTCCCTATCCCAAATGGAAACACAAACACCCAAGCCCACAAATGCCATTCAAATGCTCCATAGCCAGAGTTTACACTGGCAGCATGGCCCAGGAAGCCGTATTTTAAAACAGCATGGCTTTTTTTTTTCTGCTATGGCTGAGTCAGGAAAACCTCTCTTAATGGAGCTGTTGCCAGCTGCCAGCAAATAACAAGAAGCTGTGTTAAACTCTGAATTTTTGTGTCTACAATTCCTGTTTGAGCCCTCTCAGATTTTACATGGATTGAGTCCACAATTGGCGCCAATTGTTGCAGTGGGCAGCCGCATGTTCATCCCAGCTGCCCAGAACCAAAATAGCAACACAGAAACTATATTGATTAAAACACTGCTTGAACCATTGACTCTAGTTTCTTATTGGCTAACTCTTATATTAATTTAACCCATTTCTATTAATCTGTATATCTCCACATGGCATTGGCTTACCGGCAAAGATTCGGCATGTCTGACTCTGGTGGCTCCATGGTATCTCTCTCTGACTCTACCTTCTTCCTTCCAGCATTCCATTTAGTTTTCCCCACCTAGCTCTGTTCCCCTACAGCTCTGCTATAGACCCAAAGCAGGTCCTTTATTAACCAATGAAAGCAACACATAGCAAGAAGGACCTCCTACACCACATGTCAGTTACTGCAAAGCTTAGTACATGGTTCTGGCAGCTGGCTCCAGCCTACAGGCAATGTCCAGTTAGTCACACCTCTGAATGCCACTGAGCACCTGACTGCTAGAGAGACTGCATGATCAGGAATACATATCCAGGTCCCTGTACCAAACTTTTCTTAACTTTTTCAGGCCCTATATTTGGATATTTGAGTCTCCATATTAGATGCCACATGTAATGAATCTTTCTCTGTCCTACTAGCCAGCTCCAAATAATGACACAGAGACTTCTTATTAATTATGAAAGCTCAGCCTTAGCTTAGGATTGTTCTTATACTACATGCTCTTATGACTTAAGTTGACCTGCTTTTATTAGTATACATTTTACCATGCGGCTTTTTACCTTTCTTTCATTCTATATGTCCTACTCCCTCCATATCTCATTGGCAGCTCCTCTGTGCCTCAACTAATTCTTCCTACTTCCTCTGCCTATAAATTTAACCTGAATCTCTTGTCTAGGTATCAGCTGTTCAGCTCTTTTTAAAACCAATCACAGAACTATATCTTCACCCAGTTTACATAAATCCCACAACACAGAGGGAAAGAACTTTTCAGAGTAGTAATCTTTGCCTTAAATGAAGATTGTAAAAGACTGCTTTGCATCCCTGCCTAGGCCTGTGAAGAGTGTTGAATGCAAAGACTCATCCCTGAAGTCCTAGTGACTCAGAAGGCTGTGATAGGAGGATCTCTGGAGTATGAGTCCAGGTTGGACTTCACAATAACCTGCAGACCAGCTTAAACAGAGTAGGATTTTGCCTCAAAAGTCAGACACAGAATGATATCAGATACAGAAATACTGGGGAGACAGGCAAGAGAAATCTAAGATTTCTCTTGAAGGTTTTAATGAAAAGAAAAACAATGAAAATCCAGATTACGCCATGTGCTCATGTCTAATGAGACAGTTCTGTAAGATGTGACAAAAGAGCCCTCTTCCAGACTCTCCTAGTTCTTAGCTGGACCTCACTTGCAATATCCAGCCTTGCCTCTGTACTATAATTCCTGAGGAACAGAAATAAGGCACCTTCAGGCCTTCACAGCCAGATTCTGGGGTCTTCCTCACTTAATAAACAGCCATACTGATGAAATAACAACCATATGGATGTTGCCTTAAAATGCCAAGATGCAGTTCCATGATGCTTGGGTCTACAAAGGAAGTTGGTTAGTTCTCTAGTACAAGGCAAGATTTCTTTTATATTAAATGAGCCTTTATTCCAATTAGGCAGCTATTAGTTATCACCAACACCTGAGTGCCACTACTGCATGGTTAAGGATATCTTGCCATATTGGTTATTGTGGTGGTTCATAGGCATCACATAGGCATATTGAATGCTTCCCTACCTTGGCATCTTGCCTAGTAGTTCCTTATACAATGGAAAAGTAGATTACAGAAAGAAGGCTTTAAATCCAGCTTGAATCATCTGAGTCCTATGTCTGGAATGTTCTGTGTCTTCAGCAAAAAGAGCTTACATTTAACCTCTGAGAGACAGCAAGGGCAATATCAATCACATATATTACTTTTGGAGTGATTTGGATTGCCCAATCAATTTGAATAGAGGTTTCTTATGTCTGTTACTGGACTTTTGGTTTTATTGTGCATAACTCTTGTGGGGAACTTTGTCAGCCTAAAAAGTATAATTCTTTCTCTCTCTCTCTCTCTCTCTCTCTCTCTCTCTCTCTCTCTCTCTCTCTTTTGTGTGTGTGTGTATGTGTGTGTGTGTGTATACCATATATACTTTTAAGTAAACCTAAAACAATGGAACTCTTTGAGTCTTTACCAAACAACCTTGTTATTATTTTCTCCTTTCTCCATTCTCCTTTTTTTATAGCTCTCCCATCCCCTTACCTATCAGAGCATGGCTCCTCATTTTTTCCATTTACCACTTCATATCACCTGTATTCTGCCTTTCTCTTCTCATGTCATCTCCCAAGCTCCCTTTTTAATATCCTGCTGTCTCTGCTAATTTCTTGTTATATCGTCACATCAGGTTTAGAGCAAGGTGCTGCAGATGAAAAAGTGGTGTTTATCTTTCTGGACTTGAGTTACCTGACTGGATGCAATTGTTTCTAGATCACACATGTATTTTCTTAATTCTTCTTTCTTGGTTTACACTTAACTATGGTCACAGCAATCTGGACCACCACAGGGCAACCCTGAATGAGTATCTTGATATAATATTTACTAGTTCGAGCAGAAGGTAGACTTTCTATATATTTTAGAAAACTTTTTCAATTTGTGACTCGGAAAACCCAGGAGAAGATGTGAACCAGGAAACAAGAGGGAAGCCACAGCATTGGTACCTCACATGTTCCCTCACGGGAACATGAGCCGAGGCCAACACTCCAGCCTGTCTTTAAAGAATTGCTTTCATACTAAAGGCTGAGAAACTGGGTTAACAATTGTGCAGCAAATTCCAAGGACTTGGCTGATATTCTGCCCCAGTTATTAAATGTAAATAATGTGGATCAAGGCTATTTGTCTGACGTTACAGTGTTTTAGTATAGACTATAAATCACACTGACCACTTAGAGCTAAGGTAGATATTTCCTCTTGCCTATCTGTAAAACTTACTTTTATAGACCAAAAAATTTTAAATACAGATTAGAAAAGAGTCCCATGAAAAATTTTAAGAGTTCCTTGGTTTATTTTAAGTAACGATTCAATTCACAGGTAATATTTTTGAACTTTTTCTTAAAAGTATTTTGAAAAGTATAAGGTATGCTATAGGCTGACATATTTCTCTCCAAGTTTGAAGTTTGTATAGAGACTCTCTTCTAATAAACCATGTCTTATTTCTAAAAGCAAGTTCATGGGAAGATAGAAAATTATTTACACAAGGCAATGTTTGTGTGTTTGCCATGCTTCTAGCGATTGTTCAGCCTGGTTGGAGGCTACACATCTACCAGGTATCCAGAGTGTAAGTTGCTAGAATATGAGGTTTTCCATTGCTATAATGCAAAATGCTCTTTGGAGAAAAATGAAGAACAATAAGTAATTCTAAAGACTCACCTTAATTTTTGTTTATTTTTTTCTATGTGTGACATCTTCATATCCTTTCTGAAGACAAAGAACAATCTGAATATTGTACTTCTTTCCATTTTTCTTTTCCAGGAAAACACCTAAAATAAATGTTCTGAGGTCCCTATCAAAGTAATTTCAGAGTATTTGCAAGCAAAATCAAAGCAACCAAAGAAGGAGGGATGTGTCAAGAGATCTAGACACAGAGGGACAAAGGGAGAGAGAAGGCAAGAGGAGGAGCAGGAAAGAGAGTTTGATTTTTTTGCTTTTATAATATTTTGGAGATTATAATTATATCATTTCCCATCATTTCCCCCTTTCCGTCTTTATTCCCCAAACCCTACCATGTACTTCGATCCCACCTCCATTCCTTTCCAAATTTATGGTCTCTCTTTCTTCACTTGTTCTGGAAATACTTTTTAAAGTTGTGGCTTACTGGACACCCATTGTTGCCTCTTTCTATATGAGCTGAACAAGCTTCATGTGAAAGCCGTACCCTTCACACTCTAGCTCACCCCAGCAGCCTTCACTCCGCTCCCTATCTGAAGTGGTTAGGTGATGCCAGCAGACTGCACTACCTGACTCCCTTGTGGAATAAATTATCAACATGGTCCTGTTAGCAAATCCAGGACAAGATAATGCTATGACAGGTATGATATAGAAATAATTCAGGCCCAGGTGTAAACAATTAAAATTGTAATTCTAGCACAGCTTACTGGTGGCATCATTTATCAATGTCTTAAGAACCCCTCAATGAAATTACAGCTTTACATGTAGAATTTAGATGTACACTACTGCCTGCCCTCCATGAAGGATGTCCCTATTAACAGTAGGTGCCAGATATATTAACAGTAAGGGGCAGATGTTGATGACAATGGGTGAGTCTATTTCTTTCTTTCTTTTTTTTCTCCTGTCATCAAAATAAATGCACATGGTACCTTGAATTTCATCTTAGTTAAGGAATAATTGTCCTCCATTTGGAGGAGAGTTCAGAGGACAAAAAGCAATGTTGAGAAGGTAAAGAGGACAAGTGCTGGGCAGCAAGCAGAAAAACAAACCTGAACTGAGCTCCCAAATACCACTGGTCTCTGCAGGCAGCTTGCTCTGGGGTTCCCAGCCTCCAGCCTCAGAGTGCTGGAATTATAGGCAGGCTTTCTTACCCACCTGGGATTGATGTGCTTTCTAGTTATTCCAATGTTGGTCCTCACACCTGTATGTGCTATAAAAACACTGAGCCATTATCACAGCTTGTAAGATTTCATCTTTATTCACAAGGAGGATGCAGGAAAAGTCATCTGTAAGTTTAGAAATTGTGAATGATTAGTAAAAACGAATAATTCGTAGAAGAGCCTTTTGTGCTAGGCACTACTAAATGCTTCACATATAGACTTAATTCAATTCTCACAAGAGTCAGGAAGATAGGCATTATTATCACACTTAGAAAATGAGGCCGTCAAGGGACACAGAAATAATATATAGTGGCATTCTAGGTAGAGAATGTACTTTAATTAACACACTGTGAAAATATATTAAGTTTTAATCATTTTTGTGTTGTAACTGTATTTTCAAACTTCCAGAGTAAATGCATATTTTTTTTGAAAATAGGAAAATATTTCACTAATTTCAACTTTACTTTGTATTAGATATAAGAGAACAGAACAAGCTGGTAAGATCAGGCAGAAAGAAAATTTCTGTTTTCGGTAGTGAACATGAGACTGAATTGATGGATTAGTTTCCTTTGGTTTTCATTTAGGATACAGAGAACACTTATAAATGATGAAATCACGATTGACAAAGTTTCCGCCTGGATTATTACCTCCTTAAAAAAGCAGTCATATCGGCAACTTATCTCAGAAGCATAGCCTTCCACGGTGTTCCTGGGGATGCACTTGTTTCCATTCTTTGTGCACTCTCCTGTGTAAGGAAGCCTCAGGTAGACACGTAATGACTTGTTCTCCTTATAAAGAAGGAGAAGACAGAGAGCAGGAAAGGATGCCATTGCGGAATTAAGCCTTTCATCCTTCTTTCAGAAAGAATCGGTGGCAGTAGGCTTGGATGGGGCAATCTGTCCCTTGTTACCGATTTATTCTGCTCCGTGGGACTGTGTTAGAAAAACATTATTATTATTAGCAGTCGTAATACTTGGCAGCCATTCAGCACATTTCATCAAAGACTCCAAGAGCTAAGCCATCAATCAAACTTGCCTCGGTGTGCTCCTGGGAGGAGGTGGTATTATTTCTGCTCAGAACAGAGGTTAAGTGACTTGCCCAAGGCCTTGAAGCTGGTGAGATATGGAGCTGGGAATTAAACCCTGGAGACTCGACACCCAGCATCTTACTCTCCTTCCTGGAGCACATTGCCTCTGCCTGTCTGAAAGATGTAGGGATAAATAAAGTACCTAATAGAAGAATGACCTGCTCCCCAGCATGTGTTCTGATGTTCAAGTTCTTCTGGCACTAAATTGAAAAAGCTCAAGTTAATTCACTTAGAGCTAGAGCCGATGCCTTTCAGTTTGGCACACATTCCAATCATTCCTTCACCAAATATTTAATTGGGGCTATTCTGTGTTGGTGTCACTAAAGGAATCAAGTAAGCTGGGAGCAGGATGGTCACGGCCCACAGGGAGTTTTCTGTCTCTTAGGATAGACAGAGAAACAACCTTCCTTTTGCATTTTTTACTGATCTCCCTAATGTGGATGACTGTGTAGCTGTCCACATCTGAAGTCCCAATTTTGAATATCAGTATAAAGCCTTCATCCTGCAACAGATGGAGATAGAAGCAGAGACCCACATCGGAGCACTGGACTGAGCTCCCAAGGTCCGATTGAAGAGCGGAAAAGGGAGAATATGAGCAAGGAAGTCAGGACCATGAGGTCCATCAACTCCAGCTGGACTGGGACTAAACGAGCATGGGATCAAACTGGACCCTCTGAATGTGACTGATAATTGGGGCAGACTGAGGGACCAATGATAACGGCAGTGGGATTTGTGTCTACTGCATGTACTGGCTTTTGGGGATCGTATTCTATTTGGATGCATACCTTCCTAAGTCTGGATATAGAGGGAGGACCTTCAACTCCCCACAGGGCATGGTACCTTGCCCTCTCTTAAGAATGGAAGGAAGTGGGGGAGAGGGCATGTGGAGGAGCAGGAGGGAAGTGGGAGGAGGGAAGTGGAAATTTTGATTGGTATTATTTATAAAGTAATAAAATAATAATTTTTAAAAAATAAAGTACTGAGTTTTTCCTCTTGAGTCATATATCACAGATTATAGTCATATGACCTTAGCATCACAATAGTATAAAGCCATGTGCAATGTATACACAGTATAGATTTTTCTCCAGTCTTGTTGAAAATAGATTCTTTCCTAATACAAAACACCCAGATTTTACAAGAGACAACACCAAGCATGATAAAATAAAATATAGTGGAATAATAAGAAGCAAAAGATTATCATATCAACATTAGACATTGCAAACCAACAGTGGGAAGAGTCCCAAGAGTAGGCAAAAGAGTCACAGACCCATATGTTCTCACGGTTAGGAGTCCCAGAAAAATGTTAATAGCTATAATATATACTTAGAGGATCTGGTGAAGACCCATGTATGCCCTGTGCTAGCTGCTTCAATCTGTGTGAGCTCATAGGTACCTTGCTTAGCTAATTCAGAGGGCGGTGTTCCACCTGGGATCCTCCATCTTTCTGTCTCCTCCTTCACGGGATTCCTAAACTGAGGAGAGAGATTTGATGGAGATCTCCCATTTAAACTCTTTCTCCATGCAATGTCTGTCTTGGCAACTCTGCATCTGTTCCAACATGCTGACAAGGTGAGTCTTTCTGATGATGCCTGGACAAGGTGCTGAACTATGACTATAGCAGAATACCACTAGGAATCATTTTAGTGATTATTTTTCATAAGTAGAGTTTGATTTTATCCTTCGACTTTGGACTATCTAGTCTCTCTTTTTTTATGGTTGTGCAAGCGGTATCAAATATGGTTTCACTCTTGTAGACCTTAAGTGAAATCAGACATTGGTTGGCTACTCCTCAGGATCTGTGCCACCATTGCTCTAGCATATTTTGCTGGCAGGATAGATTGCAGGCAGGTCAAAGCTGTTGCGGCTGGGTTGGTTGTTCTTCACATTTTTCTTTTGGTAGCAGAGTGCCTTCCCTTACCAAAGAGACAAGAGTATAGGGGTGAAGGCTCCATGTAGTCACCAGCTTGACTTCTCTATGTTCAATGAGTTGTGTGGGTCTTTTCTTTTTCAGTGGGGCTCCAGTGCCAGTTTGTGGAGAGCAACCCTTTGTCTTAGCAATAGCCTGTATTGTTTGGGGCTTTCCCTGGGACCTCCTTGGCCAACAACTAAGCAGAATACAACCCGGTCCCTCCACTGGAAGCCTTTGCTTGGTGACAAGAGAGGCCTGATGGTGCTCCATATCCCCAAGAGTCCTCATTAGGATCACTTTCAAAGACACTAGGAAGTTTCCACTGCTAGGGGTCCACACTGTTCCCCTAAGCCCTCTCCACAATTCTAGTCTTCTCTACCCATACCCTCTCCCTCTGCCCCATCTCCCCCTCACTATGTGATACCCTCCTTCCCATATCCACCTGCCCCCATCTGCCTATTAAATCATCCTATTTCCCCTTTCCAGGGAAATCCATGTGTTCCCCCCTTAGACCTCTTTTTACCTAACCTCTCTAGACCTATGAATTGTAACTAGGTAATCATTTATTTAATGGATAATATCTACTTACAAGTGTATACATACTATGTTTATCTTTCTGGGTTTGGGTTACCTCACTTTTTTTTTTTCAGCAATGGTGAATGCAAGCTTTGCTGGGTATAATAGTCTGGGCTTACATCCATGTTCTCTTAGTGTCTGCATCACATCTATCCAGGACCTTCTGACTTTTATGGTTTCCACTGAGAAGTCAGGTGTAATTCTGATAGGTTTACATTTATGTTACTTGCCCTTTTTCCATTGCAGCTCTTAATATTCTTTCTTTATTCTGTATGTTTTGTGTTCTGATTATTATATGGCAAGGGGATTTTTTTCTGATCCAGTCTATTTGGTGTCCTGTAAGCTTCTTGTACCTTCATAGGGATATGTTTATTTAGGTTGGGAAAGTTTTCTTCTATGATTTTGTTGAATATATTTTCTGTTCTTTTGAGCTGGAGTTCTTCTCCTTCCTCTAACCCTATTGTTCATAGGTTTGGTATTTTCCTGGTATCCCAGATTTCCTGGATGTTTTGTGTTAAGAATTCATTGGATTTAATGTTTTCCTTGACCAACGAGACTATTTCCTGTTGTAAGGATGAGCAGGCTGCGTCCTGCCACCTGGCTAGCTTTACCAGAAATAATTACATGGAAACTGTATTCTTTTAAACACTGCTTGGCCCATTAGTTCCAGCCTCTTATTGGCTAGCTCTCACATATTGATCTAACCCATTTCTAATATTCTGTGTAGCACCACAAGCTGGCTTACCAGAAAGGATTCTAGCCTACATCGATCTGGGGTTGGAGAATCATGGCAACTGCCTGACTCGGCTTCTTTCTCCCAGCTTTCTGTTCTGTCTACTCTGCCTACCTAATTTTCTGTCCTATCAGGCCAAACAGTTTTCTTTATTAGTTAACCAATGAAAGCTACAGATAAGATACAAGACCCACTTCCATCAATTTCCTCTTTAACGCCTGAGGTTCTTTCTGCTATCTCTTGTATTCTGTTGGTTATACTTGTCTCTATAGTTCCTGTTTGTTTACCCAGACTTTCCAGATCCAGAATTCTTTCTGTTTGTGTTTTCTTTATTAACTTTATTTCAGTCTTCAAGTCTTGAACTGTTTCCTTCAACTGTTTGATTGGTTTTTTTTCTTGGTTTTCTTTGAGGGATTTATTAACTTCTTCCAATTTTTTTGTTTGTCTTTTCCTCCATTTCTTTAAGGAAGTTTCTCATTTCCTTTTTAAAGGTCTCCATCATTTTCACAAAGTTATGTTTAAAGTCATTTTCTCCTGCTTCTTCTGGATTAGAATGATCAAGTCTTCCTGTTGTTTGATCACTGGGTTCTGGTGTTACCATGCTGCTTTTTAGGTTGTTGGACAAATTCTTACATCGGTGCCTACCCATCTCTTCCTTCAAATGAGGCCTACAGTGTCTTTGCATCTTGGTATAAACTTTGCATTGGTTGTCTGAGTGTTTGGGAGTTTTTCTTGGTCTTCCTTGTACTGTCAATGTCTGTCTCAGAAAGCCCCTGAGGTCTCTATAAGCCTGCTCTCTTGGTCTTTTCTCTTGGTCTGCTCTCTTTTAATCCCCTCAGTGTCGTAGCATGCTGTTGGTCCCCTCAGCATTATAGCAAGCTCTCAGTTATTAGGTGTGCTGTGGCTAGTAACTTGGGGAGGATCCAGTGGATGGATTTGGGTTTTGGGGGAGTCTAGCCATAGGAAACTCCCTGCTGGCTGGCTAGAAAAACCAAGGAAGTTGGGGGAGGGGCCTGGGATTTTGTCCCACTGGGGAGGACCTAGAGAGTGGGTCGGCTTGTCATGTGTCTGTTCACTCACCTCTTAAGTCTCCTCAGTATTGGAGCAAGCTGTGTTTGAGCATTCCACTGAGGTTTCATGAGGATAGGAGGGTTTGAGGGCTGGGTGTGGCTAGTAGTTTGTAAAGCTGCTGGATGTGTTCATGTTTTGGAGGATCTTCCAAGTTGGCTAAGGGAACTCCCTGCTGGCTGACTAGAAAAGCTGAGGGGCTTGGGGAGGGGCCTGGGGTTTTGTTCCACTGGGGAGGACCTAGAGAGTGGGGTGTTCTGCCACGTGGCTGTTCACTCACTCACCTTTTAAGTTCTCTCAGTATTGGAGAGAGCTGTGTTTCAGAGTTTTGCCGAGGTTACAGGAGGATAGATCTATCCTTTAACTTTAAATGAAATATAGTTCCGCAATAATCATTCTGTTTTCCCCACCACATGCACACATGCACACACATATAAAATATATATGGATATAAAATAAGAAATTTTAGAACTGGAACAGAATTTCAGAAGAGCACAATTATTTTTGAGATACTTTTACTGTAAAAAAAATAATCAAGATATTAAAAATCTATGAGAACTGCAATCCCAATCTTGCTCTCAGAAAAAGTAGTATCATGTAGTAACAGAGAATACTGACTCAGCACTAATCACGTGACCCCCCCTATGCCAGACACTGAGCTATGTGCCAATGCTCTATTAGGACCAGAGAACAAAGCCCTGCCCCACGTGTCTGTGTACATCAAGACATGAGTCTACAGCCTTGGGATAACATATTCAGATGAATTTTGTTCTATAAATCTGGCCACAAAAGTTCCAAATTCTCATTAAATGAATGCAAGTACACTAAGCATGAGGGGATTTTATGTCATTATTGTTAGCAACACTTTCCTCTAACCCCCACAGGCACTGAATACTCAGATGGCATAGAGCAGAAGCCTGGATGGACATTAGCATCTTGTGTCTGTGGCAGCACCCTGCCTTAGATGGTTATTCCTTATTGCTACCCTGCTAGAATGCATTTGGTAAAACAAAGTAAAGAGTTATATATTTTAAAAAAATATTATTTAACCAAACTTAAAGATTTTAAAGACAAAATAGGATATTGCTCTTTAAAACCACCTGATAAACCCTGCAGTGCCATGTGTAAGGAAATGGTAATTATTTCATTCAGAGTAATAAAGGTTTGGGGATACATGTGCTTGTTTGAGGTAGGACATTTCTTGCTTTGTATATCTAACAATAATGACAATAGTAATAATATAGTGTTTAATATATCCTTGTCTGATCTAATGTTGGCAGCAACATGGTGTATATTTTAAAAGCTAAGCAAGTCAACTAATGTTAATCCAGAAGCTATGTATTGACTCATTGCTAATTGTAGCAGGTGATAAGCTTGATAAGATTATACAAAAAAATTTCTAAGCAAATTAAAAATAGAGGATATTTTTCTTAATCTGAAAAGGGACCTGTCCAAACATATAAAACTAGAGAGTTAAATACTTTCCCCCTAAAGCAGAATTTGATAACCATACCTCTTCTCATTGCTTGCTTTAGTCACTATGATGGACAGTTCACCAAAGGGCAAAAGAAAACAATAAAAATGCATAAAAACAAAAAGTCAATCTGTTGATATATGTATATATATCATACTTATATGTATATAAGTATGATATATACACATATATATACATATATATACATAATATAAATAATGTATACATATATATACATATATATGCATATATATAATTGTGCATGTAATTTCCTATGTACAGTTTTTCAAGGAACTTACACACACAGCCACACTATTAGTATTAATTATAAACAAAGAAGTTTTTTTAATTGATTATTTCTTTACCTTAGCAACAAGTGATTTCAAAATGAAGTTTAGGAATAATCCAGTCTACAAGAGAAGAAATCAGTTAACACCTGGAGACTAATTTAAGCCTTCTAGGCTAAAGTATAAATATTGATGAATTTAAATGAAAAGTGCTTTGACATGTTAATGGGGTGAAAGATTCAATAGTATAATGCTCATTCTCACTAAAATAGATCAGCAACTATCAAAATCAAGTGAGTATCTCCTTCCTAATTAAGAAACTGTGCTCCTGATATGGACACCTGATGACTCTAAAACTATTAACTTTGCTCCAAAAAATGAAGTTTCCTGACTCATATTTCTCAAGTTCAAAGTCTAGTTTAAAAGTAAAACATCAGAGCAATGTAATAGTTGTACAGATAACCATCTAAAACACCGAGAGAAGAGCCTGAAAACAGACCTTCCAAATATACTGTCAAATAACTATATATAGTGTCAGCTCTGACGAGGAGAATACAGACCTCTTTAAACATGGCGCAGAAACAATTTGTTATTCATATGGAAAACATTAGCTTTGATCCTTGCCTCGTATCTTATGTTAAAATTAATTAGACATGGGTTATACTAAACATAAAAGCTAGCTATAAAATTTAGAGAAAGAAACCTGGTAGAAAATCTGAAACATTGGGATTGGTAAGGATTTCTAATGAGCTCACCATAAATGCTCACGGCAAAGGACATACTGGGCTTCCTCAGAAGTAAAAACTGCGCTTCAACAGACACCACTGAGAACATGGAAAGATACCATGCATCCTGGGGGATGTGCAGCACACACCTGTCCCAGGAGTTCAGGAAGACCACACATGTGCAGCACAGTCAAAGGAGCAAATCATCTGTGTAAATAGCAGCAGAGGTGTGCAGAGACACCACAGAGGCAGCTTTTTAACTGTGTTGTTCTCCTCTGGGTGCTTCCCAGTCAACTTTGACCTTTATCAATGGGTGTTCGCTTTCTTGTTTGTGCGTTTTATTTGCTGCACAAGGGATGGTCCCTAGGACCTTGTGAATACTAGATCAACACTTTCCTTCTGCGCCTTCCCAATCCCATTGCCCCCACCCATTTGCTTTTCTTTTATTGCACAAATCTTGCTTCCTTTGAATTCTTAGTCTTGAAACTATGGAACAAAAATAAAGTTTGCATGTTTGAAAATATTACTTCTCCCACAGCTTCTGTTGACTTAGGAAACCCTAGTTAGTACACACACTGTAACAGGCCTAATAATGAGAGACATGCTCATCTTTGTGTCTAAAACTTGTAAAGCCTATTTCTCTCTCTCTCTCTCTCTCTCTCTCTCTCTCTCTCTCTCTCTCTCTCTCCCTCCCTCCCTTTCTTTCTTTCAAAAGAGTCCTATATAGCTCAGACCGATGTCAAGCTCACTCTAGCTGAGGATGACCCTGAGCTCCCAATCTTCCTGCCTTTGTCTGCAGAATTCCGGGTGATAGGACAAGTGAAATGGTGATGGGGACGGGCCACAGACCTTGCATGTTAATCAGACACTGAACCCACTAGCAGTGTCCCGCAGCCTCCTGGGAAGGCGTTTAAATGGACACTAGATGTGAGGGCAGATAAATTAACGCCCTGGGTATCATTTCACATCTCTTAGATTGGCCAGATTTACACTATTTACAAATACAAGTGTTGGTGAAATGAAACCAGAAAAATCACACTCACTTTCTGCTTGCGAGGACACTGGCACACATTAGAAATAGCAGCGTTTTATAATCTAAATCCAATGCATTCAATAGCCATGCATCTCATGACATCTTATACCTTTATATGTCCATAGCAAGTTTATTAATAACCAACCCAACCAGAAGCAAACCAAAAATGTTAATAGGTCAATGTAAAGACTGAAAGGTTTTGTTTGTGCTGTGAAAGAAGTATTGCTCAACAGTAAAAAGGACTAAATTCCTAGGGCCATGAAGTCCTCGAGTAAGAACGACAGCAAATGATTCCATATTAGAAATAGCAGAGTACACAGTTCCATTTTGAAGTTCTAGAAAATCTGAAACTGAAAAAA
>NC_022031.1:9133225-9168338 GCF_000317375.1 Microtus ochrogaster | reverse complement strand
TGATAGATAGATAGATAGATAGATAGATAGATAGATGATAGATAGATAGATAGATAGATAGATAGATAGATAGATAGATAGATGATAGATAGATGTGTGTGTGTGTGTGTGTGTGTGTGTGTGTGTGTGTGTGTTTCAAGACAAGGTTTCTCTGTAGCTTTGGAGCCTATCCTGGAACTAGCTCTTGTAGACCAGGCTGTCCTCGAACTCACAGAGATCTGCCTGCTTTTGCCTACCCAGTGCTGGGATTAAAGGCATGCGCCACCACCTCCTGGCTGTTTTATATTTTTAATGATGGAGGTAAAATTTTGTTCAAAGAGTCATGAGAGAATATCATCATTGGGATGTGGATACAACTGCAGCATCCAGCAGATGCCCTCATTTCTGCTGTAGCCAGATGTCATAACTCTGCCACATCACTGCAGGTCCTCTCCATCCAATCACTGGTCACTTCCTTCTGGGGGTGGAGACTAAAATGGGCTACTTTATCATCTCTAAGGCTTCACTGACAACAGTGGAATTATCTACCCTCTTACATGATGCTGTGAGTCTGGAAAATTGTGTCGGCTTATTCTGAATCTTGTGCTACAAGTCAACCCTTTGCAGTAGATTGATAGATAGTAAGGAGACAATGGAGAATGGGAGCCATCGTGGAGCAAAGACTACAGGGTAACTGGTCCTGTGGGAAAGAGGAACCATTCTCTAAGTTTTGTGAATTGCTTTTCTATTCAAATATGATCCAAAGTTAGCAGATCTTCTGCATTTATAAGACATTGTAACTATGGTTTTAAGCAAAAGTTCCTGATAGCATACCAGAGTAAGCCTGTGGACTGCTCTGTTTCTCTCTTCTTCCTGCTCTAAGGGATTATCATAAAATCTGACATAAAACTGCACACATTGGTTATCTTACAGCTCAGTAGGTCTAACCAAAATCTCCTGGGGCTAAACTCAGTGTGCTGGTGGGCCTTGTTCCCTTTTAAAGGCCTCAGGACATTCTGTTTCCTGACTTTTTCCAGTTGCAGGGGCCACCCACACTCTTTGATTCATTGCTCCTTCCACATCTTCAAGGCCAATAAAGTCACTTCTTGTTTCTTTATCTCCTGTCACATCTCTCTGAATGCCCCTAGAAAGGACTTCCATGCCTAAGGCCAACAGGGGTTAGCCCAGCACCTGTTTGCGATCCAGATAATGTCCCTAGTGCAAATCCCTTAACTTTAATCATAGCCACACACTCTTCCATACCAGGAAACAGATCCCTAAGTTCTGAGAATCTGAATCGCGTACTTCCTTGTGGTAGCTGTTATTCTGCCTGTTGCAGTTGGCATTCAAAAGCTCTGACCTAGCTCTTCTATGAAAATATCTCTATTTTGGAATTTTCTTCTGCTCCCTGGAACAATGTCATTTCCTCCAAATTACTAAAAATGGTGATATCTCTGCCCAAGGGAAGATTGTGGGGCTCCTCAAAGGTTGAGGATTCACAAAGTCCTTCACAGAAATCTGGTGTGTGCACACGTCCCCTGCTGCTTTGTTGGTTCCAGTGCCAGGTGGATCTGGTCACTACGAAGCAAGGTAAAATCTTTTGAGGCTTCCTCTGAGAGCAGTCTATTTGCATTAGTTGATTTTCTCATTCTGGGACAGAGCACTAGACAGGAAGGATTTGTTTTGGCTAGTGGTTTAGAGAGCATTTATCTTGATGTGGAAAACATGGTGGTTGGGACCACCTCCCACCCTTGCAGAATACATACTAGAATTTCTGTTGACCTGGAAACAGAGGGAGAGTACAAGTCGGAAGCAGTGTGAGACTATAAAGCACAAATAGCCCCCATCCAGTGTTCTACTTCCTCGAAATAGACCCCACTTCCTAAAAGTTTCCAAAGCCTCCTAAGAGCACCATTTGTCAAGGAGCAAGAGTTTAAAAACCAAAGTGTATGGGATGTTTCTCATTCAGGCCATAAAGTCCTTGCTAACAAACAATAAGATGAAGTTTTTTACATTTATAAAGTTTCTCTTATTCTGAGATTGTGGATCTATAACAAAAAGTAGGTCATATAGTAACAGGAAATACTGAGAGGAGTGATTGATTAATTAATTCTGCCATTTTAATTTGCTCTTTTCTTTAAAGGGAAGGTTTATGCATTTGATCTATAATAATTCGAACACAACTACCAACACAGAGGTAAAGAAAAGTTGGGGCTAAGGTGACAAGTCAGTGGTTAAAGATTTTGACTCACAAATGTGAGGACCAGAGTTGAATTTCTCATATAGATGCTTGGTACACAAGGCTTCTTAACTGGGATTCCTGAACTAGGAAGGCAGAACTCTGGAATCCCTGGAGTGAGCTGAGTAATCAGGAGCATCATATTGGTGAGCCCTGGATTCAATTGTGAGATCCAATGTCATATACACACATACACATATTTGTGTGTACACATGCACATGAGTGAGCCCTCAAGAGCACCCACACATACGTGTGAACCTTTACTCACATAAGCAGGTATACCTGCATGCACACATACTGCACACACACAAACACATGTCTTAGTTAGCTTTCCATTGTTATCATAAAAGACTATGACTGAAAGCAACTTGGGGGAGGAGGTTGATTTTTTCTTACAGTTCACAGACCATCAGCCATGAAAGTCAGGTAAGGAGCTCAAGGCACGAATTGAGAGGCAGGAACTAATGCAGAGGCTGTAAAAAAAAAAGGATGCTTACTGATTTGGGCTCCCCATGCCTTGCTCATCTTATACCGTTCAGGGCTACCTGGCCAGGGATGGCACATATGACAACAGCTGAGGTTCTTCCACATAAATCCTTAGTTAAAAACATTCCATTAAAAAAAAAACCAATAACAACAACCCAGAATCAACTAGTGAGGACTCATAGGGGCTCACAGAGACTACCTTGCAAACCAGGGAGCCTGCGTGAGACTGACCTAGACACTCTGCATATATGTGATAGCTGTGTAGTTTGGTCTTCTTGTGGGACTAACATTGGAAGTAGGGGCTGTCTCTGAATCTTTACAGGCTTTTGGGACCCTATTTCTCTTACTGGGTTGCCTTTTCCAAGATTAATACAAAGGGAGGTACTTAGTCTTACTGCAACTTGATATGCCATGTTAGGCCTCCTCCAAGGGAGGGCTGCTCTTTCTGAATAGAAAGGGAGGAGTGGATGAAACATAAAAAGGGGAGGTGAGCAGAAAGGACTGGGAGAAGAGAAGGGAATGGAAACTGCATTGGGGATGATGATGAGGATGCTGTTGCTGATGATAATAACAATTAATAATAATAAATCATTAAAGGAGAAAATTCTATAAATACTTGCCTATGGGCCTATCTTATGGAAGCATTTTCTCAATTAAGCTGTCCTTCTCTGAGATAAGTTTAGGCTTGTGTCAAATTGACAAAGTCAATCAAGAAAACATGAAAAACTAGAAATAGAAATGACAGAATGGTTAGAAAATATGTATTTTAAAGTTATTTTAAGTGTAGAACCTCCATTTTTCTGTCTGCTTTGACAAATACCCATAATGATCCTGAGTGAACAATCACCTGTGGTATTTATTTCCATTAATTCATATATAGTGCTAAGAGTAAAATTCTCGCTATATTAATAAGATCATTTTCTGATCCCCCTGGAACACACTTATTTTAAATAAACATATTAAATTATTTTCCATTATTGTTAAATATTGTGACATTTAAAACTTGCAACTGGTCTGATTTGCTGAAAACTGATTTTTCTATACCAAATTTAAGGATGAATGATGGTTAGAAAAGAGCTCTCATATTTTTTATTTCTGATGCAAGTACACAGAATAGATGTAGAAAACTTATTAATAATTAAAGTGTGCAAAGCCAAGTATATTTTTGTTTGTTTGCTAGAGTTTTTAAAAATAATAAAATCACAGTTATCATTGCATAGTAAGGAAATTTCTTTTTTTTTTCAAGAAACAGTTTTTATTGAGTCAAAAGAACTGTAGTAAAACACAAGGAAATTTTATAGCTTATATGCAATTGTGAAAACGAACATTATAAAGGCTTTAAAATGTGTGGGGTTTTTTTGTAGTATTGAGCAGAACTCAGTACACATACCAGTTTATAGTAGCTAGATGTGTCAGAATGTCAGATCAGTGAACATGTGGGCAGAACCCATTTATTGACTTTTTCTGTGAGATCTCAAACATTTCTGGTTCTCCTGCCTCCATTTTCTAGGGGTTGGGATTAAAGGCATGTGCCATCATCCCTGATGTACAGAGTGTTGGCATCTGGGACTTCATTCCTGACAGTCAAGTACTCTATTGATTGGGCTCCCCTGAACCCCCTTTCCTAAACAGTGGTTACATCTTCAAGGGAATATAAGTTCTAACATCTTTAAATTGATGACTTCAATTTTGTTTATATGCAATTGTGAAAATGAACATTATAAAAGCTTTATAATGTGTGGGGACTGAATTGGGTGTTAAAATCAGACTTTGCTTTGTGACTCTAAGAAGCACTGTAGAAGCTTTGCCTCTCTAGGTCCTTGGAGCAATAGAACCATTGCTGATTAGAGCTGGAGCCCTGCCTGGAATTTCCACTCCCCTGGATGTGACTTAAACCTGAAGCTATAACACACTTATTAGTTCTTCTTCGAAGTTAAAAATCAACAGATTTGTCAGCACAGTATTAAAGATTAAGATGAACAGGAACTACTTATTGTCTTAGTCAGCATTTGCTGTGGGATAACCCTTTTGTACACTGGTAATATATGTTGCTCTCATTGGCTAAAAATAAAAGTTGTTTGACCAGTACACAGGCATGATAGTGTTAGGCACAACAATCAAACTGAAGACTCAAGGAGGAGGAAGAGAGTGGAGATAGACATGAGCAGTCACCGAATAAATCACATGCCAGCAGACCAGCAAAGCCTTGGCCATGTGGTAATACATAGATGAATAGAAAATGCTTAACTTAAAATGCAAGAGCTAGTTTATAATCAGCCTGAGTTATAGGACAAATGGTTAACATTTCTGTGTGATCATTAAGAAATGCACAGCCAGGAAACAAAAGCCTTCTCTGTTTACACATGAAACCCAAATGTTAGGCAAGAATTTCCACATAAAGTCAGAAAAAAGATTATTTTTTTTAATGTTTGGTTTTTGTTTGTTTGTTTTTGTTTTTGCTTTTTGAAACAAAGTTTCCCTGTCCTGGCAGCAGCTCTTGTAGACCAACCTGGCCTCAAACTCACAGTGCACCTGCCTCCCAAGTGCTGGGACTAAAGGCATGCACTCTCACCTCTCAGCTTGAAAAAGTTTTAAAAAGGATTCTAAGCACACAAAAAATGGAGTCACACTCAGCTTCTTGGTCACCACTTTTTCTTGAATAGGCTCTGCTTGCTGGTGGCGAGTAGAGGTATAGCTCCATTAAGAGATGGCTGTCTATCTCAGTGTTAACAGCAAAAAATGGTGGCTCTTCTCAGAGGCCCTACCAAGAAACACTACACTGGGTTTATAAGCAGTAGGTGGCATACTACTTCTGAGTTAGCAGCATGCACTCTGAAACATTCCAGAGTTAGAGTGGTAAACATGGCTCCAGCCAGTACTACCAACCTGAAGTTAGTCTCCCAGGAAGCTAAGGAATGGAATCAAGCCAGTCACCAAAGCTACAACTTTGGTCTAGCTATGCTGCTTAGCAGTTTAAAGACTCATGTAGTCAGAAAAGGGTAGAGATATATATGAAGTAGAGACAGATTCAGACAGAAAAAAAACCCTCTAAAAATGGGTAGAGAAAGTCTTTTAAAAAAGAATAGAGTAATAAAAAAATGTAATAAGCCATATAAAGATGAAAATCAAATGGAGTCTGGATTGTGTGTTTTATTGTCTTTTCTTTGGATTTTTGACTGTTAATGAGCTAACTGTTGAGAGACATCAGACTGTGGGGTCTGCTAAGTTAAAACAACCTATATATTTTAAAGGTGTTTTGACTTTGAAACTTGGGTCTAAAGATAAGCTGCTTTAGAAAAGAGGTTCTGCTTTTGTTTCCACAGAGGATAAGAAGCTGTGGATTTCTACCAAGTTAAGATGATTTGAGTAAGGAAAACTCCTGGAATGGTCTCCATGAGAATGATGTTCTGAGTAATCCAACATTCATAACAGATTCAAGGATGTTGGCTGAGGTGGCCCAGCTGCACAAAATGCCCCAGTTAGGACTTGACCACCATTCTAAATTTTCTCAGGATCCCTCAAAGGTCTCCTTGCCCAACAATCATCAGGAAGTTGTCTAGAAAACTATACCAGAATTCCCTAAATATTGTTTATAAATGATTTTGTCGTTTAAGGGGATTGCTTATAAATTGTTATTGGTCAGAGTCAAATTTTTTCTAAAAAGGAAGTCAGAATATGATATAGAAATGATGGAAAACAGGTAGATTATTGAACCTTCCTAAAACTGAAAGTAACTGTTAATCCTAAAATATTTCACATTGGTATGGATTTTACTTTATTGATATAAATTTAAGGTTAATTTTGTTATACTGTATGTATATTTCTACTCATCTTTAAAATATTGTGCTTATACAGCTCAATTAAAATGTACTATAATATTAAGAAATATAGTTTTACATAATTACATAATTACAAATCATCTATAATAGTCAAACTTAAAGTCAGGCTAGTTAGGTATTCTAGATATTCAAAGACATATTGAAAATAAATAGGTAATCTTCAAACATTTCAATGACCTACGGAATATGACATTTAAAATATTTTAGTAACATAATTCTTTTGACTTGAGACACATCAGCTCCAGGCAGCAATGATGAGTGGAATAATGGGCACTGAAGACACTTTAAATGGAGTTTGTTTTCTTCTTGGCAAAACTGGACTACTGGGTAAAAACTGGGTAAAAAAAGGCTGACAGGAAGTACACTATCCAATCTAGACCAACAGGACACAAGGAAAAGTAACTGCCAAACTTCGTATAGACACGGTAATAAAGTCCTTCAAAATTTCCTGCTTTTGAAAATGATCTGTCAGATATTTTAGGCCTATAAGCCACAATTGGATACTCCAATGTCCCAGGGAGACCTTGGGTGACTCTCCAAGCAGCCAGCTGTTTCTGGCATTTCTTACAGTTTTAGAAGTTGCTTGTTTGCACTTCTTGCTTACTCAGGCAATATTATTTACTCCTCAGGCCTTTGACAGAGTTAAAGAGTAGATAGTTATAGTTTTTCTTAGTTGTGACAAATGGTAAATTAGATATAAAACTTTAGACTCAACAAGACAGATAATAAAATATTCTCTCTAATTTTGTCAAATACAAATAGACTAGATATTGTAACTGTAATTTTTACTTGATGACTTTTTTTTTTTGGTTTTTAGAGACAGGGTTTTTCTGTGGCTTTGGAGCCTGTCCTGGAACTAACTCTGTAGAGCAGGCTGGTCTCGAACTCACAGAGATCCACCTGCCTCTGCCTCCAGAGTGCTGGGATTAAAGGCATGCACCACCATCGCCTGGCTTACTTGATGACTTTTGTTGTATGTAATTTTACTATGTTAAGGTTGGAACCTCCTTTTTTGATTGGACAGAAAGGGGGAAATGTTGTGGGATAACCCTTTTGCATGCTGTGAATATATGTTGATCCAATTGGTTAATAATAAAAGCTGTTTGACCAATAGCCACACAGGATAGGGTTAGGTGGAATGATCAAACTGATGACTTGGATGTGGAAGAGTAGAGTGGAGAAAAGATGTGAGCAGCCTCCCAAGAAACAACATGCCAGTAGATCTGTAAAAGCCATGGCCATGTGGCAATATATAGATTAATAATAAAAAATGGTTAACCTAAAATGTGTTAGTTAATAATAAGCCTGAGTTATTGATTGAGTATGTGTAAGTAATGTTATGCTTCTCTGTGTTAATTTGGAAAGTACCTGCCAGATATTTGAAGTTGTGTTGCTCCAAGGCACAAAGCTTCTACCTACAAGCATATTTGTCCATCTATCCTCCTACCCATCTATTCACCCATCCATCCAAACATCCAACCATCTGTTGAAAGAGCCCACTTGTTTTTTTCCTCTTTGCTCAGCCCCAAAATAACCACACAGAAACTATATCAATTAAATCACTGCTTGGCCTATTAGCTCTAGCTTCTTATTGGTTAACTATTACATCTTAATTTAACCCATTTCTGTTAATCTGTGTATTGCCACAAGAGTGTGGCTTACCTAGTAAAGTTCTGGTGTTTGTGTTCGGTGAGGATACATGGCTTCTCTTGACTTCACCTCCCTTCTTCCAGCATTCACTTTAATTTTCCCCACTTACCTATGTTCTGCCCTGCACAGGCCTAAGACAGTTTCTTTATTAACCAATGATATTCACATCATACAGAGAGGAATCCCAGATCATCTATCCATCCATCTACTCACTTAGCAACCACATGCTGTTTTCTTGTTATTTGCTAAGCTCTATACCAAGTACCAGAAATGTAAACATGAAGATAGAGTCACTGCCTTCAAGTAGTTTACAAACTGGTATTGATATCATCAGAAAAATTATAATTTAAAAGATTGTGGAAGAGTGGCAAAGACATGCTTACAATAAACCTCGCTGAGCTCAACTGACTGCATCACAGTTAGGTGGCAGATAAAGAGGTCTGTCAGTCAAAAGAAACAGTATGATTCTAAATGGACTTTGAAGTTCCAGAGCACAGTTTTTAGGAAATTCCAAGGCTCAAATAGTCTCTGCGGAATGAGTCCAGTCTCTGGCCCACTTTCAGTCCTCTACCCCTAACATCCTTGGATCTGGTCTATTCAGTTTGAAATTAACTCAGAAAGGTACTGGGTAAATGCTACAGTGATATCATCAGCATAATGCATAGGACATAGCACAACTACCACTACTGATGTGAAAACTAACTCAGAAAGGTACTGGGTAAATGCTACAGTGATATCATCAGCATAATGCATAGGACATAGCACAACTACCACTAGTTTTCAGGTAGTATTCCATATTTGTATCAAAAAGTCATAACTATCTCCAAATGAAATACAGACTGATTTTGACTGATTTTTCATGGAAACTAACCCCAGAGATTTGGTGGTCTGCATTGTATGAGAAAAGAAGAATTGGTCTTTGCTTTAAAAAAGATTTGAAATAAAAACTATCAGCTGACACAAGCCAATGCAATTGGGGGGTATTTTTATACAATTATATGATTCTATAAGATGGACCTTAACTTCAAATTTCAAAGCCATTTGAATGAGATGTTATTCTCTTTCTGTGCAAATTAGGCAGTATCCTCTATTTTACCCCTTGGATGTATGATAAGTACAATCTTAAAATATTTCCATTAAGATTTTCATTGTCAGAGATGACGCTTCATTGTTGCTATGTCAGAGAGTAACTTGGTCAAGGACCATGGCATGGAACAAGCTCTTGTATGCCCAGTGAACCCAGCATTGTTCTCCACATTGATTTACCTGACTGTAGGCAATTTTGCAGTGTGAAGAAACATGAGTATCATTTTAAGGAGGAGTCATGGTCGCTTTTAGTTAATTTGATAAGAAAGGAGCCTTTCAGGTCATGTCGAATGAGGAACTGCACTGAGATGAGGTCTTCCAAACTCAGTGCAAGTCTCACTTGCCTCGTTGTGCCTGTGTGCACTGAAGTTTTACACTTTTTCTGATGCTAAGTGAGTAGCTTAGCAATCGAAAGAAAGAGACAACACCACGAGGACTGTTGTTACTGTTCTGCTTTCCCTGTCACTTGACCAGCTACTTAGGCAGCCTTCTTTCTACTGTTGGTACTAGGTCTTGCGTTCAGTCGGACACTAGGAATGTGAGATTGCTCCTAGACAGAAGTGATGTGCTTACATTCTAGATTACCTTAATGCTACCATACACGAAGAATCAAATTGTCACTGTCTTAGAGGAATAGGAGGAGAAAGTATCTTTATACTGAACACATCATAAAATTAAGTTATTCCACATAAAATGTGAGTTACTTGAGCCCTAAGAGAAAATCGTTAAATATAGGCATAAGTAAGTCAGTTTTTACTGCAGCAAAAATGGAAATTTTGGATCTGATTGGACTGTGACACAAAGGCACAGTTGCTCACTAGAGCCCTTGTGGTGGAGGGCAAGCTATTTCTGAGAAGCCAAGGACATTTTCCTATGGAAACTGTGATGATGAAGGGAAAGAATAGGAGGCTGAGGGAGAAGCTTCCAGTAACACCTTTGCCAAGCACCATTTCCCAGCCTCTATGTCTGATTCTGATTACTCCTGCCATTTCTGAAAGCGCAGAGCCCTAGTATTTGACAAGGAAATAGGCTAAAAAATTGAACCGCATGTAAACTATTTATAGGTTTGCTAGCCCAGAGAAATAGGGGCTGCAAACAGCAGCAGCAGCAAATTCCAAATTGGCCATAAATCTGAAATAGGAAATATCAGACGTGCACTGGACACGGTATGCCAGGATCAGCTTTTGAGCTGAGAAGTCTTTTATACATATAAACAAGGAGAACATCTTTCATTTGTTCTCACTTGTTCAAGGGGAAAATTGCATCCCAGAATTGACACTCACAGCAAAGGCCTGTTACTGGGACAAAGCATTGTTTATATTTTCTGCTTTATCACTGTAAATGCTGAAACTATTAGCAGTTTTGCTGAAGTAAAGAGGGTTTCACTGCTAACAGGAGTAGGCGAGAGTCTGAAGGACTCACATCTTTCCTCTCTGTTTAGCCTCAGGCAGGTCCTTTAGCTTTTGTGACTCAATTTAAACTTTTTACAGGCTCAGAGGAAAGTGTACAGCAGCCCTCAACATAGTTGCTAGTAGCCTGGGGACACTCATGCCAACTTCAGGGGTCATCTGACACTGTCAAAGATCTGGAGGAGTCTTAGGTGCTAGTCTTAACCTCAGGGCATTATTTCACTGGCTCTGGGCACTTGCCATCCCTCATCATAAGCAGTTATAGAGACAATTCTGTAAACACTGCAGCAGTTCCCCCAGAAGCTATTATCAAATACCATCATAAAGTCTTCTCCCTTATAAATGTGGGTGAGACTAAGTTGAGGTAGTAATAATAATAATAATAATAATAATAATAATAATACTCAAATTTATTGAAATACAGTTTATAACAAACATGATGACCAGTTGGGCACAATTTTAAAAGATAAACTGCACATTCCAGTCTGTAGTGGACTGACCAGTCCAAGAGAATGGCCATGTTTTCAGGTGGTTACTGGCTAATATGATCAGGACTCTTAAGGGCTATGAGCAGTTTTTCAGAGATCAGAAAGAAGGCAGCAACCGCCTCCTGGAGAGAGTTGAAGAAAGCTGTGTAGAAGCATAGAATTTTTATGGTGTTATGCTATGTTATGTTATTTTTGAGGCATGGTCTCATACATTCAAGGCTCACTACAAATTCATACAGAAGAGGATAACCTTGAATGACTGATCCTCCAGAATCAGCATTCTGAGTTCTGGAATTACAGTTCTGTACCATTGCACCTGTTTTGCTTGTTACTGATAATGCCAGCATGTGTGTGTGTGTGTGTGTGTGTGTGTGTGTGTGTGTGTGTGTGTTTACATATAGTAATATAGTTACGTAGTACCTATTATATAATCATAGAAAGCACAGAGTTGTTCCTGGTGCTATAAAGTTATAATTCCATGAATTTAAGAGGCCAATAAAGAAGGGTGAAAAGTTCAAAGTCACCTTCAAAGTCACCTTCAACAGCTTAAGGAGGCCCTATTTCAAAATGAAGAACAGTTGGGAAGATATGAGATACAACTAAGTGGTTGAGCCATTTACCTAACATGTATGGGGGACTAAGTGTGTGCATATATGCAAACAAAATAACTAACTGGCATAGAGACATGCACATATTTTAAAGGAATTCATGTATATGTATGTAACTCTTGCATTCACACTGCTAGCCTCCTGCTGAAAGTAGACATTAAATAATTATGAGCTGTTATCACTGTTATTCTCTTCTACCCATGTTCCAATTCAGGGGCAGCTTTTGTGTCTGCATGCAACCATCACTGCCAAAGTAGCTCTTATACTGTGCTTCTGTTGTCCCTTTCCAGTTTTGTTCGGCAGCCAGTTTGGAGCATGTTTAGCACAGAAGCATGTTGTGTTAGAAACATGGAATCTTATTTTCCCTTTATTACAGTACAAAAAAATGCAATAAATTTGTGGAGTTTAAGGTCTTCAGCTGGAGAAGTTTTGAGGTGTTCGTAAGACTACCAGCACAATTAAATAGTGAGCATGTATTCTTCGTTCTCAAAGGAACTTTCTCGCTTTCCCTTCAGTTCCTCTTCATGCAGCTCCTACCATTCTACACACTGGCAACCACTGATTGCCTTCATATCCTTAAAATTAATTCATGTTTTCTAGAATAACATATACGTGCACATACATATGATAAAATAATAAATGCTGTAGTCATCTTTAACTTACAAAAGCAGGTAAATTTAGCCCATAGTTTTGGAAACTGAAAAAGATCACAGTGTGACCCAAAAAAGAGAAAGGGGGTCCCAGGGAGAAAGTATTAACCCTAGCAGGAAACAGAGGTCTGGGCTCTTCACTTTACAACAGGTGCCACCTCTAAAAAAAATCCTTCTCTCCAGCAGACCAGACTAGGAATCAGAATATGAGACCTGGTGACAAACTACAACCAAATTTCAATAATAATAGTGTACAAATATATATAAATACTCATGTTTATGTATAAACATATTGATGCATACATACTACATATACACATATGTATATGTATGTGTATATATGTGTATATATATATATATATAAACACAAGAAGTTCATTTAATGTTCTACACTCTTGCTCAGAAGCATCTTGAATTCATTCTGTCAGCATATACTGATTTTAGATTTTAATGGTGTTGATAATATTTCTGCATCTACATAGCACATTCCCCATCAAATACAAGTCTTCCTATGTCTCCTTCTCTCCTTTTCAATCTCTCATAAATGTTATTTCACATACTGATAGAATTGTTTAAACTTTTGCATATGAAAGACAACATGCAGCATTTGTTTTTCTATGCCTGGTTTATCTCATTTAACTCAGCCTCCTCCTGCTCTATCTCTGTTGCTTTTTTAAATGGCAGGTTTTCATTTTCTTCATGACAAAGTCATATTCAACTGTGTGTATACACTGCGTTTTGCAGCATTTAGTAAGTATATCTTTTTTTTAATTTTTTTAAATTTATTTATTTATTAAAGATTTCTTTCTCTTCCCCGCCACCACCTCCCATTTTTTTTAGGCCGGCGAGAGAGCTGAGTAATTAAGAGCATGTACTGCTCTTCCAGAGACCCAAAGTAAAGATGGTTTTCAAACATCCATATCTGTAACAGTCTCTTGTAACTCAAGTTCCAGGGGATCCAACACTCTTTTCTGGCTTACACTAACATAAGCTCAGACATACACATATACACACAATCACAATGGTTCTACTAGTAAAAAAAAAAAAACTATCTGCTTAGACATACACATATACACACAATCACAATGGTTCTGCTAATATAAAAAAAATCTATCTGCTTTTGGCATGTTTATTTTGCGGGTTTTATTGCAGATAACAGTAGTTATCTGTTTTTTGTTTTGTTTTGTTTTGTTTTGTTTTTGACCTCAGCATATGAAACTGTTTATTTCAAACAGCAAGAAACAGACACAGTGGGAAAGGCATGTTTGTCAAAGGGGAGGGGATACCTGGAGTTTATATGGGGTGTAACGTGAAGTTAATACAGCTTCAGTTCCCTTAGTTCTCCCTCTTGGGGCTGCTTATCCAGACAAGAACATTTTATCTTTTTTAACTGTTTTTATTAAGCTACATATTTTTCTCCCTTCCACTCCTTTCCTTTCCCCCCTACTGTCTACCCTCTCCTATTATCCCCAAGTACCCAATTTACTCAGGAGATCTTGATTTTTCTACTTCCCATGTAGATTAAATCTATGTATGTCTCTCTTAGGGTCCTCTTTGTTGTCTAGGTTCTCTGGAGTTGTGAATTGTAGGCTCGTTTTTCATCGCTTTATGTCTAAAAGCCACTTATGAATGAGAACATATAATATTTTTCTTTTTGGGTCTGGTTACCTCACTTAATATGATGTCATTTTTTTTCTGCTGTGTAGTACTTTATTGTGTAAATGTACCAGATATTCTTTTTCTATTCTTTGGTTGAGGGGCATTTAGATAGTTTCTAGGTTCTGTGTATTACGAATAAGGCTTCTATGAACAAAGCTAATCATATTTCAGAGGGATGATCTCCAGGATATACAAAGAACTCAAGAAATTGGTCATCAAAAGAACAAACAATTCAATAAAAAAAATGAGGTACAGTCCTAAACAGAGAACTTACAACAGATAAGTCTAAAATTACCAAAAGACACTTAAGGCAATGCTCAACATCCTTAGCCATCAGGAAAACTATAAATCAACACAACTCTGAGATTCCATTGTATACTTGTCAGGATGGTCAAGATCAAAACACTGATGACAGATTATGCTGGAGAGGATGTGGGGTAAAGGGACACTCCTCCATTGATGGTGAGAATGCAAACCGGTACAGTTGCTTTTGGAAATCAATATGATCATTTTTCAGAAAATTAGGAATCACTCTACTTCAAGACACCGTAATACCACTTTTGGGTATAAACCTAAAGGATACTCAACCATAGTACACGTGTCTTTACTGGTGATTGTATTTCATAAAATGGATATATGGGAATTTGCATTTTCATTACCTATAGATCATTTATATTACTCAACTCTAGGGCTATTAAAGCAACTATGCATACTCATGCACAAGTCCTTTATGTAACTGTCACTGAGTAACTGTCTAGGCATGGAAGGGCAATACCATAACACAGCACAAAAGGACTGGGGTTAAAGTTTATCTTATGCTCTTTGACCCAGACTAACACTTAGTATATTAAGTGATTTAATTTTAGTCATGTAAATACTTATTTAGCAATAGTTCCTTGAAGTTTTAATTCATATTTCCTTATTTAATGATGATTATTTTTTACACATATAAATTATTTGATGAAATGCTTATGTCCATTTTTAATTGTGGGTTTTTATTACTTAAATTTGAACAATTCTTTAAAATTACATATTTATCTTTGTTAATTTGTTTGATTTATGTGTATAAATGTTTTCCTGCAAGAAGTTATGGTAAAATATACATACCTATTTTTTGGCCCATTGAAGTTAGAAGAAAGGCCACAGTCTCCTGGAGCTATGGCAGTGGTGAGTTGCTATGTTAGTACTGGGGACTGAACCCAAGTTAAATGTTCTTAATCATTGAGTCATCTCTCCAGGCCCAAATTCAAACAATTCTTTACATATTATGACTTTAAGTCTCCTTTCAGATGCAATATTATCTTCTAGCACATTGACTGTCTTTTCATTCTTTTTTTCCTAAAAGCCTTTTTTGCTTCTACTTTACATTTCAACATGATATTATTTGATACAGAGAGTCAGATAGTAAATGGTCATATAAAGAAGCAAATTTATTTACTTTATGATAAAAGCATCCAAAATATTCATTTGCCAACTTATAATCCCTTTTTAAATAAAAGCTTTTAAAATATTTTATTTTTGCATGCCCAGTGTCTCTCTTTCTTCTCTCTCTCTCTCTCTCTCTCTCTCTCTCTCTCTCTCTCTCTCTCTCTCTCTCTCTCTCGCCTTCACACACACACACACAAAGAGAGAGAGAGAGAGAGAGAGAGAGAGAGAGAGAGAGAGAGAGAGAAAGAACAGAGAGAGGGAGAGAGAAAACAGAGGAGGGTATTAGATCTTCTACTGCTGTAGGAATTTCTACTGTCAGTAGCCACTGTTACCTGCCCACTTAGGTATGGCCTCTTATACTATTTATGCCACTGTAAAGCAGATGTCCATCCTCTATTCTAGCTGCAGGATTTGGTTGCTGTTCTCCATCCCAGCAGAGGATTGTGATCTGTGAGTCTACCCCTAAATAAATAACCCTCTATTATTCTCAATTCTGAGCTATTGTGGGATTTCTTTTAAGCGTCCTTCTTCATTCTACAGCTGGAATTACATACAGTTAGTTCAGGTTAGTTCTTTCTGAGGATGTCTCCATCATCGTCTTGCGACTACCTTAATTATCATCATAGAACCTTCATCCAGTAACTGATGGAAGCAGACACAGAGATCTATGTATTCCTCTCATAAGAATACAAATTCCTGCTTCTACTCAACTTGAGGGAAATTATGCCTGATACACAAAACCTAGCCAATTAATCGGTACTACAACCACTAATTTACTAGACTGGATACTCTCTAACAATTATCTTAAACGTGCATCCTTAAACCACAGATAAGTGTAGCTTTCACCATGATCAAGGACATTTATCTTTGCAATAGGCAAAGACCATTACAAAAAAAAAAAAAACCACAACCAATCAGAATGCAATTGTGGATCCCAGTCCAAATAATATACATCTACAAAAAATCTTCTACCCAAGTTGCAGGGAACACTGCAGAAGAAGAGTGAGATGGACTGTAGTAGCCCAGAGGAACAGGGACTTTGCTATGTGATTGTGTCTTCCAGTATTTTACTTATATGACCATCCAAATGAACTGAACAAGTGGATTGCAATCAACATGCCAAACGGCAGTGGGAAAAGCCCTTGAGACTCAACACTACACAAAGAGCTACAGGCAACTAAACAAATGTGGGAAAGGGAGAAATGGCCCTTCTCATGCAAAAACATACCAATTGGTTGTCCAGAGCCAAACAGGCAGTCCTGAAAATACACAAACAAATAATATTATATGAACTGAACCCAACAGGTAATATTTAGGAATATATATATTGTGTGTGTGTGTGTGTGTGTGTGTGTGTGTGTACAAATACATCTGCACATACAATAACAATTGAATGCAATGAGGCTATGTATTTCAAGGAAAACAGGGAAGGGCATGTGGAAATGATGTTTGGAAGGAATAAAGAAAAGGGAGAAACACTGGAATTATAATATCATCTAAAAATCAATAGCAATTAGAAAGAGAATACAATCCCTATCAGAGAACTTACATTCTTTACATTTCAGTATCTTCTCTACTTGTACTGGTACTGAAGCAGAGGGGGATAAACATACAGTGACTGTTTGAAGAATGGCTAAGAATAAAGAGTGCTCTTGCATAGGACTGGAGTTTGGGTTCCAGCACCCCATGAACAATGAGGTTTCCAACTCCAGGGTCTCTGTCAACTTCTCATGGAATCCTTGTGCCTTTCCACTCACACATGCACAGACACACATGTAGATCTTCACATAAATGTCTATTTGGAAAAAATAAAATTTCCCTTCATAATACAAAAATTTGGTTTAAAAATACATGAAACACTGGCTGACCTTAATAGACAAATGTTTACTCTTTATAATTTTGCCAGTCTTGCCTAGTCTTACTTTGAGTATTTATTTACTAACCTCCTAAGCAAATTCTCCCTTAATGACTAGAATTGTTTGTGTTGATTTTGAGGAGTACACAAAATCTCTTTCTCTCCTTCCTTTCCTTATTCATGGACATTGATCATCTTACCATTGAGTATAGGATTTAAGTGCTAACAGGATGATAAAAATCAAGAAAATCCCAAATGAATCGCAATGTTATGACTTCTAGAAATTATTCTATTATAGTATAGTTATGGGATTACACTCATTTTATCTCCATATTGAGTAATTTTTACAAAGAAATGAAAAAATAGAAGAACCCATGCCTTCAAAATAAGGCATTTGAATAACCATCTGGGATTTGCAAAGGTTTGACTCCCAAATTATTTTATGATATTCATCTAACACTTAGGGGAATAAAAATCACTGTCTTTAAGGATGCTAGGAAGAATGTCTTCATAAAAAGCTATGCAGTTATTGATGTTTTCTTTCCCTTCATAAGGGAGCTGACTAGGTGTTGTCTCTCTCCCCTTAAACTCGAATACAGTGACTTTAAATGGGCTACAATGGGAACTGATTCATGAGCCATTGGACTTGACTACCATGCTTGATGGGTATCTAAAAGATGTTCCTGTCATCACAGAGAACATTGTAAACATTGTATGCAAGCTGATGGCAGATGGCAACTGTGTATGCTCACCTTGGATTTCAGAGACTCAAGAAAAGATACCAAAGCTGTGCTTTATTTTCAGAGACCCACAGTGCAGCTTCTGAAACGCACCACAACTCTCGGCTTGTGGCATGCTCCGCATTTCAGAATCTGCAAAGGGTTGTACATGGATCTGAGAAGAGGCATCTTCTCATGAAGACTTTCTCTGTGGAGATAGTTTCAACCAACTCAAGAAAGATTCACCTGTAGCGTTATGCTTAATGCTAGAAACTGAAAACTTTTTCCTGAGAAAAACAAGTCAAAGACCAGTGCTATTGTCATTTTTTAATGAACTTTATATACAAAGTCCTCAGGGCAATATATAAAGGCTGCTCTTTTTAATAGCCTAAACACATAAATAATTCATGCTCATATGTGGTAAAACCTAGAAATTTCATATGCTCTAACACTACTCAACATTTTTTTGCTTCTTCATGTAGCAGCATAGATGGAATTCTAAAGTACAACAATGAAATGTGTCTAGAATTGTGATTGCTATGTGATCCCACATATTTCGTTACCATTCTATAAGCTATAGGAGAATATTCAAATCACTTGCAGATAACAGGAGTACAGGGAGAAACTTGACTAGGAGGAGATAAAAGGAAAAAATTAGAAGAGATGTAAAATTTTATCTTGAGTATGAGGACAGTTCATTTTTATTTAGTTAGAAAACCTTATTCTATGCCCTTAAACATTAATTGTTCCATGGGTAGCAATAAATTTAAGCGTAGTTGGTGAAGAGAACCCAGCAAAGATAAACATAGCCTGCCACAGGGTGATGCAATGCTTTGAGGTAAATGCAGCATCTATATTTATCATCCCATAGTTATTGAGTGTCAAGTGTTCAAGCAAGCACTGGAGCTGCAATGACTCCAGGGGGTGACAGACCATGTGGTATAAAAATGACATTGTTCCATGTTCGTGCCAACTAACTATACATGTCCTGAGACCAGAGATTTAGTTGCATTTATCAGCTGATTATTTTATGCTTGGAAACTCACACCACATGGATGGTTTGATTGGCAAGAGGAGCAACTCATGATAAGGGTTAAACTTTTAGACTCAACTGCAGGATTACTCTTCCCAAAAGTAGCAACAGAGTTTAGAACACTTTGCTTATTTCTAAGTGAGAGACAGATCACGGACACACAACAGTAGCTAGTTAAAGAGTATCTGGATTGGAAAAGGGATGTGACTCTTAAGTAGTCATGGTTTAGATAATACATAATGAAAGTAATTTTGTAGAGAAATTTGCAAAAATAAAAAGGTGTATCTCTTTACAAATCCCAATCATAAATGAGAACCTGAAGATCTTGATCCAATCTTTAGATGTACTACTAAGAACTCTGTGTGAAGACCTCTTAGACTCATTGGGAGAATATGATGAGAAAAAATACAGACATCACAGCCAGATTTCAAGTTGAGAAAAAGAAATGTAGATGGCTTCAGAGATGACCTCCTTTTTTCCTCCTCTTTCTCCTTCTTCTTCTTCTCCTTCTTCTTCTTCTTCTCAAATTTATCTGGGTAAGAGAATTATTTATTAAGGAAAATATGAAATCAATATTTAACTTTCTTTTATAACTATAGTTTATTTGTGTATAATTATTTATATTTCATCTTAAATTACATTTAAATAGTTCTTTTGTTCTGTCTGAAAGTTGCAAATGATGAGAATTTCATACTTGGGTATCAATACTACAAGGTACAGGGCCTATAATCACCCCACCTTACAATGAATCAAGAAAATTTGGTGAGAATAGCAAGCAAGTGCTCTCATACTTGAATTATTGATTAGTTTGCCTTCTTTCAAATTTTGAGAAGGTATGTCCCTTTATAACAAAATTGAATTGATGACTCCATGATCAACCAGCTTCTTTCCAACACAACCTAAGTTCATTCCCAGTATCTCTCCGGAGGCCAATGTAATTCAGACTTAAATTATTTAACTATTTACTTATATTTTAGCAGAATTTCCAGAGAGAAGTAAAGTGTTCTTTCATATTTTTCTTTTTTCCCTTTTATTGAAATATTTTTCTCATATATCACGATTATGGTTTCCTTTCTCTTTTCTCTTCGCAATTCCTTCTCACATCTCCTACCATTAGATTTATTTCCTTTCTGTCTCTCATTCTAAACCAAACTTGTTTCTAAGCTACTATAATAAAATAAAGTAAACAAAACCAACACATTGGAATACAATAAAACAAACAAACTGAAGGAAAAGAGTCCAAAGAATAGGCACAATAAACAAAGACTCAAGAGACCTACTTGTTTACACACTTAGGAATCACAAAGAAACACTGAACTGGAAGCCATAGGAAAGAGTCAGTGGAGTAAAAATAGAAAGAGAAAAGCACATATAAGTAAAATGTGATAAACATAAAAATAAGATAATATTTTTTAAAAGGGGGGTAAAACTCTGACATGACATTGTGAGACAAGGAGCCCTCAATGAGTCATTGAATTCCTTTCCATTGGCCATCTTTTGCTGGGTGTGCAGCCTACCCTTAAGAGTTTTTCTTCTTTGTTTCTCAAGGTCTCATATGTGGTCAAGCCATGCTCATTGAGACAGTTCACTTTCTGTTTGCCTGTAAGATGTAGAGTGCTCCTCTCCTTCTCCAGCACAATGTCTGCCTGCACACCACAATGTACCTCCATGATGCTAACGGGCTAAAACTCTGTTCTGTAAGTCACCCAATTAAATGCTTTCCTTTTTAAGAGTTACCGTGGTAATGTTCTCTTCACAGCAATAGGAAACCTAACTAAGACAGATGGTGTAAGAATATCTTTATTTTTCTACTCTAACCAGTATTTTAAAATCGAATACAATGCCTTTTCATATTAAGTAATGCATAGCACACAGGAAAATGAATTTTCCCAGAACTTTAATCTTGTTCAGATTAATTACAAATTGAAAGAACAAAGAAAACATCAGGAATCTTAATAGATGTAATCAGCTTCTTACCTGATTAAGAGTTTTCTTGATCAGTACTTACCAGCATCTGAATGTATTTTTTTTTTAATCAGGTAAGCACAAAGTTAAGTAAGGAATAAAGACAAACAGAGAATGCCATGTATTCTCACAGATTTCTTTCCACCTCCCACTAGGAAGCTAATAAGATGGAGGCCGGAGTACTGGCAGTGAGCAAAGAATAAAGTATTTTCTAAATAATGGTTCTACTTAAAATATTTCCTTAATAAATGCCATAGCATTTGGGAGTTCATTAAACGGAAGAACTCTCTTTTTCATACAGAAGCTAGAGCTTCAGCAGTAGGACAGATAATTAAGAGATTCTCCGAACAAATCTCAACTTCCTCAGCAGTAGCCTAAAGGCTATGATTTTCCTTAAAAGGGTTTTCCTAATAACCTGTAAGCTTTCCTAATCCCCGATTTGGGACTTTTGCTGTCTACTCATAAAAACAGAATAGTTCTAGAACTCTGTAGTGCTTAAATTTTAAAATTCCTATAAAGAGGAGACAAACTGATTAATAAGTACTTGTACTTGCTGTATATTTTTTCTCCCTTTGTCTCTTTCTTATCTATATGAGACTCCAACTTAAGACAAAAATTTCTGACAATTTACATTCAAAGTGGTTATCTGAAACTTGTCTTACGTTTAAAGAGTTGGATGATATTGTTAAAAAATATCTTTGTACCTACAGCTCCCATCAGTATTCTAAAGATGGATTTTGGGTAAGTTCAGTCTTCAATCTGTTCTTTCCAATGTGGTCACATTGATTAAATATCAACTTTCTGCTTTTTTGTTTGCTTGTTTTTTTTTTAACATTGTAACAAAGGAGATTTTAAAGTAAAAGCATAGTATTTAAAAAAGTTAGAGCCCAAGTTTATGGGGTTTTATTAATATTGGGTGAGCATTCTGGATATATTTGCTTGTTATGTTACATATTACTATTATAGAATATTGCAGGTATGGAAAATGAAACAGAGAGATTTAATAATGCCTGGTATTAAGGGGAAGCATTTTTTGATTAATTCACAATTCTCACAGACAATTTATCTTAAGATAAAGATTTTAAGTGTTTATGTATTAACTTAATAAAAAACCAAGTGAAGTATAAAAGTAAAGTAATTATGCAAATGCCCCAAACTGTCACAGAATTTCTACTCATCTAAATTATCAGGGAAATGTATTTGTCCTTGGGTCACCTCATAATTTCCTCGGGTCTTCATTTTCCATAATTATATCTACTGGTATATGATGTTATCCATACTAATGCACAATGGGTGTTAGAGATTTATATAAGAGCATCAACAAGTCATATGCAATCATACAACAAGAATTATACATAAAGCAGAGTGAAGTATAAAACTCAAATATCTGTAACTGAAACACACACACAGAGACACACACAGAGACACACACACACACACACACACACACACACACACACACACCAAGGGGACTTTATTTCCATCTACTGAAAGGTAGAAAACATCTCTAATTCACAATCATAGTTGTCAGAGATCACGATAGAAGAATGCCATGAACTAATTAGAAATTGTTATTTATCGCTCCCTCAAACAAAGTTTCACCTGAAAATTATACATTAAAATCAAATTTTACATTTGGTACAAATACAAAGTATTTGAAGAATTTAAACAGTTTTACATTTTTGAGCATAGGTATTTAATTGCATTCATGTAACTGGAAAACTGTATCGATCAAAGTTTGATTGCAGATAATGTGTTAGCTTTAAGCTATGAGGCATGTTTTACCAAACAAATACAAAAATGCCCACTAATAACCATGGAACCACTGTGCCAAAAAGAGTAAGATTTGGAGCATTCTGTTCACAGATGAAGTGACTTTTTAAAGGCTGGTGTTTACAAGAATTATCTGGAATCCTACAAAAGCTTTACGTCAGGATTTCAGTATTTAGTGTTTGGTCTGAAATCTCTAGAAGGATCCATTTGAACTTCAAGATTGTGGCGCGCAATGCCCGTCTGTGCTCCATGCGCTACATCCAGTTCGTGAACTGGGCAAGGGGCTGGAGATTGAAACACACGAAGGCACACAGACAGAGACATGAGTCATCCTTGAAACAGAAATGCTCCAAGAATACCCCCTTTATTGTGTTCAGGGGCAGCTGATATAGGGATAGCCACACCCTAGCCATCAGTATCTCGTGAGGGTTTCCTGCTCAGAGCAGCTGTAGGCACTCAGATCAGGGGAAATCAAGTTGTTTAAAAGAAATTCAGGATCTGGGGGTTAACAGCTCCCCACACAAGATCCTAAAGTGGTTCCACAATGAAAACCAGTGAAGGTAAAACACTCATAAGAATACAGCTTTAGTATTTAGTAGCATCAATGCAAGGGGAAGGGGGTACTGAAGGACGGGGACTTCTTCACACTAATGCTGCTCAGACACGTTCTAAAGCACTTTCAGTCAGGTCTTGGTATGAGCTTAAGCAAGTCACTGCTCCTCACACTTCATGCCATTCCCTCATCTGGAAAATGAGAGTATAATATGAAAACAAAAGAAATTATTAAATTCAAAGCACTTAGTCAAGGGCCTGAGACTATACACTCTCATGCTGCCAGTGTCTATTAAATAAATAAAACTGATTTCTATGTTTTAGTTAATGAGGTTTTGTTTATTCCTTGCTTGTTGTTCACTTGTTTGCTATGCTGGGGAATGAAGCTAAATTCTTGTCACTCTGTCCCAATAAAAAGGCAAGTTTTTACTTTCTGTACACTGCTTAATCCATTTTGAAAATTTTAAATCATTTTTGCATAATAATATGCTCACTATAAAGAAGAAAAGAAAATATAGAAATTCAGAGGAGAAAACATATATTCTATCATCAGAAGGTTGTTATATTTAAGCATTATTATGACAAAAGACAAAAAAATTAGTGTTGTAGTCCAAGCTCCTTCTCTTTCTAGTTTTGTGATCTACTGATGAACTTTGGTGGTACATTTTCCAAATTTATTTTTAGTATTCCTAAATTATTTATGTTATTTACTTATGTTCACAAACACATATATGCTACAGAGAAGTGCAGAAGTCAGAAGATATCCCCTGGGAACTGGTTTCTCCTTACACAATGTGGGTCCACCCCTAGGGAGGAATTCGGTTCTCAGGTTTAGTGACAAACATGTTTACCCACCAAGCTAACTAACTCACCAGCTTTCCTGTTGGTGCTGGAGAATTGTCTGTATTCTGTCAATCATGTTATAAATAAACGCTGATTGGCCAGGCAGGAAATATAGGCAGGAAAACCAGAAATGATGTAATGAGAACAGGAGAATTCTGGGAAGGAGGAAGTTGATTCCTGCCACTCCTGCTCAGATCACCAGAAGCAGCAGGGTGTGATCTGCCCCACTGAAAAGAGGTACTGAGCCACATGGCTAACATATATCAGAATAATAGGTTAATCAAGATGTAAGAGTTAGCCAATGAGAGGCTAGAGCTAATGGGCCCATCAGCTTATAATTTATGGAGACCTATGTGTGATTTTCGTTGGGGCTCAATAGCTGGGGGTACTGGGCAGGACAAAACCCCAGCAACAAACAAGCCAGCCCTCATGTTACACCTGTGGCATATCTTACTTAATGCTTAGCTTCTTCGGGTACTACCCTGTTTATTGTTGATTCCTCTCTATAGAGTTCCAGTAAGTTCTGTAGTGGCAAGAAGCACATTGCTTTCTTTACTGTTCCTCACCTGCAGGGCTTGCAAAGGTAATTAAGCCATACCTGGGCACATGGGAGGTGTTTAAACATATTTGTTGACTGTATCAATGAATACTTAGCTTGCATGCACTTTTACACTCTAGATTGTATAATTTTAACTGATATTTTGTCATTTAGAATTTGGTTATAGAATTGTGGGTGTTATCTCCAAAACTGCCAGCTATTCCAAGACCATTAATTGCAATTGTGATAAGCCTCTTGAATTAACAATTTTATTATAACCCACAGAGTTATATTTGGTTTTATTTTGGTTCTATTTCTAGTGTATTTTCATTTCAAGAAGGGCATTTTTTTTATCTGTTGCTCTTCTTCAGAACATTATTACCAATGCTTGACTGTTACAGAAAACATTCAAACTAATTTAATTGATTATTAGGACAAATGATTTTTAAAATGTACAGAATATATAAACAATTAGTAACAAATATACACAAAAAATCAGTTAACATATATAAAGATGCTCACAAATTTTAACAGAAAAATAAAATTTCAATGTAAAATGAAATAATACAAAATATCTATAGGAGAGCTTAAGTTGTAAAGTCCATTGGTAAGGTTAGGGTCTCACTATATAGTCAGAATGATCTTGAATTGAGGATCCTTCTGCCTCAGTCTCCCAAGTGCTGGGATCAAGGGTGTGACCTGTCACACTTGGTTTATATCAAGTTCTAGAAAAGACCCAATGATAGCAAAAGAAAGTAGCTGTAGAGTTTGGGGGAATGTTGACTGAGAGGGAGAAAGAGGAATCTTTTGAAACAGATGGAACTGTTTCACATTTTAATTATGGCAATGACTGTGAAATTCTGTGTGTTTTATGGAAGCCAGAATGATGACTGAAACTGTAATTCTGTGTAAAGTATGCAAATTATGTCTTTTTTTTTTTTTTCGAGACAGGGTTTCTCTGTGGTTTTTGGAGCCTGTCCTGGAACTAGCTCTGTAGACCAGGCTGGTCTCGAACTCACAGAGATCCGCCTGCCTCTGCCTCCCGAGTGCTGGGATTAAAGGCGTGCGCCACCACCGCCCGGCCTGCAAATTATGTCTTACTTGTAGCTCAATAACCTGTGAAAGATTTATGGTATTTGTTACAAGCTCTGACCATTGATAACATTGAAGTATAGGTTTACATTAGACAGAAGACATAGGAGATGAAGTCTACATAAGTGATAAATAAACAGGTAGATAGATGACAAGATATTTTATTTTTCTCTTCATAAGGGGAATTGTGTTCCTAGATAGCTTATATTTTACTATTTGGCATGCATTTGTTATTGCATTGTAGCTTCACTTGCCAGAAATTGAATTACAACAGAAAAGAATGATCTTTCTTTTCCATAAATAATGTAGAAAATCTATTAGTTATTGTTGTAAGTATATAAGAAAACTATTGTGCTCGTGTATGAACAATTACTAAATTTCTTGTATATTACAACAGTTTTTCAGTTGCTTTATCTTTAAAATCAATTTAACAAATTTCTTAATTTGTTAAACTAATTTAACAAAAAATAGTTTTCCTTTTTGATTTTATTTCTTTAAGTAAATTATATTATTTGGAGTTTGTTAAAAACTGCATCCCTCAGATGCAGAGACTCACAGCCAAACATTAGATGAAGCTCAGGGAACCTTGATGAAGATGAGGAGGAAGGATTGTAGGAACCAGAAGGATCAAGGACATCAAGAGATGGCCCATAGAATCTACTAAGTATGGTATATAGGGGCTCACAGAGACTGAAGCGGTAATCATGGTGCCTGCATGGGTCTGTGCTAGGTCCTCTGTATATACGTGTGGTTGTTTAGCTTGGTGTTCTTGAGGGACTCCTAACTGTGGTACTAGGGATATCTCTGATTTTTTTTTTTTTTTTTTTTTTTTGCCTGCTCTTGTAACCCTGGGTTGCTTCATCTAGCCTTGATTTGAGGATTTGTGCCTAGACTTTTGCAACTTGTCGTGGCTTGTTCAGATGATATCCCTGGGAGGTCTGCTCTTTCCTGGAGAGAAACAGAGGAGTGGATCTTGGGGAGAGGGTTGGAAACTAGGAGTAGTGGAGGGAGGGAAGGCTATTATCAGTATGTATGAGAGAAGAATAAAATAACACGTGTCCCTCTCTTCTTGACATCAGTATGTATAACAGGAGCTGGACAGGTGGCTCAGTTGATTAAACACATAATACTTTTGCAGAGAGTCCATGTTTGATTCTCAGATGACCCACATCGGAGAGCTCACAACAGCCTGTTGCTCCAGCCCTTGGAACACCTGATACTTTTGACCCACACAGGCACTGGTACTCATATGTACATACCCACACATAGACATTGTGTGTGTGTGTATGTTTGTGTGTGTGAATGCACATAAATAAAGTTGATCTTAAAAGCACAAAAAAGAATACACTTCATTTTACTGAAATTACATTGTTTAACACTTCCAAAAATAAGTTAAATAAATAACAATGAGTTTCATACTTGTATTATTTATAAATCTAAAATTGTATTACAGTCTTACACTAAATATGATGACAGCTATTTGAATGGAATGTTTATACTTAAAAAGCATAAATTCATCATTGCTTGAATTTTACTTCTCATATGAATTGATATTAATGTTACCAATTACCTTTCAATTGTATACCAAAATTGTCTATGATTTCATTCCTATGGCCTCCAAGGAGAATTAATTAATCTCTAACACTATCATATTTAACTTCTTTTCAGAGAATATCCAAAGTATTTGCTAATACTTTGTTTGGGGTTTTGCATCTATCTTCTAAAGATTAGTGGTTATTCTTTTTGTCATTATGCTCTGGCCAGGTTTATTTAGTAGAATAATTTTATTGTATTTTATTTTTATTAACTGGAAACTACAATTTTGGCTTTCTATGGGATAATTTTAAAGACTGGAACTTATGTTTTCTTGAGTTCTGATTAACTTAATTGTTTAACAATGAATCATGTTCCTTTTGAGAAAAAAATATCTTTCATGGGATCCTAAGATTAATGTTTATTTACTTATTTATTCAGTTTTCTCCTCTTAATTAAACTTTAGTTCTCTAAATTATCCATGAAATATTTTTCTAAATTACTGTTATGTAATTTTATATATTGCATTTTCCTATAGTTAAAAAGATCTCTTTCTCATAATATATAACTGTTCTGTCTCATGTGTGTACATGAGAATGCATGAACAGTGTGTATACATGCATTTATGTGCAAGTGTGAAAATGTTTATGTGTGTATGTGTCTGTACTTGTGAATGTGCCTTTCTCAAAGTGTGCATGTGTGTATGTATGTGTTTATGTGTGTGTGTTTCATTTGATGGACCCTGTTAGATGTTCTGTGCTTTTAGTTATAAAGATATATTTTGTATTCACTTGCTAACTGTGATCTATATAGTTTCTTTAGTTGATTGTACATTTTTACTTTACTTTACTTTTTCTATTTGTACAACGATGTTCCCTGCAAATATGCTTCTTTGTAGAATACAACTTGCAATTGAGATTGCTAGTTGCTTACCTAAAACTTAGGCTCAATGTTGTATCTATAATAGAATCCTGTAATTCAGATGGATAGCAACATGCCTTGTTTGGATATTATATATTTCTGCTGTATTTAAGACTGCCATGATAATGTAAGTGGCACTTTTAAGTTTGTTTTAAAAGAATTTATGTAGAAAGCTTTCTTGTCAGACTGTTTTTGGACTATCAGCCTGCTAATAATGTCTCAGAGACTTACTAATAATTATAAAAGCTTGGCCTTAGCTTAGGGTTTTTCCCAACTAGATTTTCTAACTTAATTAACCTGTATTTTTTTTAATCTACATTTGGCCATGTGGTTCAGTTAACTCTTCTTATTACCACACATGCGACTTGTTCTGAATCGGCTGTCGAAATCATGCACCCTGATACCTCCTCTCAGTTTTCTTCTCTCTTTCTGGAAGTCCCGCCCATTTTCTCCCACCCAGCTATTGACCATCTAGCTCTTTATTAAACCAATCAGAAGGTGCCTTGGGAAGAGACACAGTGTAAACAAATATTCCGTAGCACATTTACTCTCTCTACTTTCTTCTGCTGGAATATTGGTGCGATGGTCAGAGATCCAGTAGCCTCCTAGTGACTTGGAAAATGGAGTTAATGTTAAAAGAATTGTATAGCAGAGGAAACTTGAGCTTCTAATGTCTTATTAGGCCTGCAGCACAGCTCTGATCTGTTTACCTATAGGTTTCTTTTAATATAGGGACAAAAACAAAACAGAACAAAAAACTTGTCATTATCTCCCTGTTTTTACCTGTTCTATTATAGGCCATTCTAAGAGCTACAATTACTCTTTCAAAAGGAAAATAAGACTAGGAACCTTCCTTGTCTCAGTCATTATTTCTCTTAAATTCAATGCTATGATCGTTGATACTAACTTCTTAAAAACCTATTTGATAAATTTCTAACAACATTTGTCACCTAGTATTTAGCTCTTTTGGTCATTTGGTTTTATGTATGGATAATATATAAATTCATTAATATGAAAGGTAACTTTGGTGTATTATTTAATAACAACTACTTTTATTTTATATTTACATAGCCCATTGTGCCAGTTACTGACTTTGATTAGTAGCCACAGCTTTCACAAGCTGCCATGTGTAGTTTCATTCTCATTTTACTGAAAGCAAAGGCTAAGAGATTCCAAAGTGTTTGCCAATATGAAACTTATGATACACAGGAAAAGAAATTTTGATTCTATCTTCTCCAAGCCACACAATGTGCTCTGGCATCAGAGAGCCACGTGAATGGCCATAGCGGTGTTTTTGAGGTCCAGATCTATTAGCATTTGGTTCTCCTATCAGATGATAGTGGTTGCTATTCATTCTTTGTTTTTATTTGCCCCTTGGTTCTTGTGACTTATCTGGTGGATAAGCAGGACTTCTGCATTCTAGAGCAGAGAGTCTAGTATAAATGGCATCATTGCTAAGATGTCTCCAACTTCATTCAGACAAAAATAAAAGTCTTAAGTAAAATATGAGCAAAACATGAGCAGTATTTTTAATCACTGTCTTATTTGTGAACTAGCAATTTAAAGTCAATGTTCATTAGCATTTTATTCAAGACTCTCTCTTTGCAGTTCACATGCCATGGATAATGACAGTAATATAACTTCTTGAATTTAGAACTTCAGGAAATGAAGTATCCCCATATGGTCTATGAGTCCTTAGCCCAAACACTAAAATGTTTGTTTCAGACATCATGAAAATACAAGAAAGACTCAGGTCAGCCTTGGATAGTCTTCCTCTCAAACATTCAGCTTGATAATTTGATACAGGGTTGCTCACTTGAACCTGGAATTTAGTTCTTAGAATGCAAAAACTGGTCATTAAATGCCAAAAAAAAAGAAAAAAGGAAAAGAAAATCTCCAACTTTCTCATTAACACCAAGATTGCAAATACAATTTACCACACTTATATAATAACATTGGTGCTGGAGAATCAATTAGGATATTTAGAGGTATCAACAGGTTTTGTCACAACTGAGGTTTGTCCACAGCCTACTCAGTGCTGTATGCTTATTTGTTAATGGGGTCTTATCAAAGTCATCGAAAATGTTTAACATATAATGAATTTTCTTGAAAAAAGATACTTTTGCAAACACAAATGACACAAGTACATACATGTACACATGTACCTGCACACATGAACATGCTATCATACCTATACTACATGTACTTTAAACACTTTAAAAAGGCAACAAGATTTCCTTGCTCATGTTCTCCCTCCTTCTGCTCCTCGTTTGGACTTTGGGAGCTCAGTCTGGGTGCTCCAGTGTACGTCTCTGTCTCTGTCTCCATTCATCGCTGAAGGAGGGAGAGCATGAGCAAGGAAGTCAGGACCACGAGGGGTGCACCCACCCACTGAGACATTGGGGCTGATCTAATGGGAACTCACCAAGGCCAGCTGGACTGGGACTGATGGAGCATGTGATCAAACCGGACTCTCTGAACGTGGCAGACAATGAGTGCTGACTGAGAAGCCAACGACAATGGCACTGGGTTTTGATTCTACTGCATGTACTGGCTTTGTGGAAGCCTAGTCTGTTTGGATGCTCACCTTCCTAGACCTGGATGGAGGGGGGAGGACTTTGGACTTCCCACAGGGAAGGGAACCCTTACTGCTCTTTGGACTGGAGAGAGAGGGAGAGGGGAAGTGGGGGGATGGGGGAGGGAAATGGGAGGAGGTGGACATTTTTAATAATAATAATAACTTGTCAGATGAAATGTTGATGCCTACAAGTAATTACAATTATAATATATAATATACTAAATAAATAAATGATTTTGTATATTGAAAAAAATACGAGAAAAAAGAGTAGAGTGTAGTCGGTGACTGCGCTTGATTTTCTGGCCTCCATACCTGAATAATCATACAGCAACTATATTAATTACAACACTGCTTGGTCGGTGACTAAGAATATTCCTGGATAACTCTTACATCTTAAATTAACCCATTTCTATTAATCTGTGCATCGCCATGAGGCTGTGGCTTACCAGTGGTAAGTTGCTGGTGTCCTTCTCCTTTGGAAGCTACATGTCTCTTTGACTTTGCCTACTTTCTCTATGTATCTCTGTTTGGATTTCCTGCCTGGCTTTCCTCTGTTAAGTCATTGTCTGAAACAGATTTATTCATTCACCAATGGTAATAAAACATCTTCACAGCACAGCATACAGAGAGGAATCCCACATCACACTCTTGAACAAGGGATCTCCTCCAATTATAGATTTCACAAATGAGTAAACAAAGCTGATTTTGAATTCTTTCCATGGAGGTTATAACAAAAGCTTACTGCTTTTGTTGGTCATGATGTGCTTTAGAGACATGTTCACTTGGAAGGACAGAAACACAGACTTTCTTCTGCACAAATCTACTCAAGAATTAACCAAGGAATGAAAAATTTCAGCAGAACCCAAATACAACATGATATTTTTAAAAATTTTTATATCAACCATGTAATTTGCAAAGTATAATTTATAACTCTGCTTTGGAGATTTTAAACAGGCATTTCCTCCTGAAGACAATTTTGTTAGTGATAAGGAACTCCAGCTAACAAGGATAAGAAATAGTCAGAGCAGCATTTTATGAAGCACTTTGTGTTGAAAACTGTGGCTGGAGAAGATGAGCCAGTATAATATTTTAAAAGGACTTTACTCATGTCCTTCAGTCCAGCTTAGCATGATGCAATGTTTCAAAAAAAATGAGGTCCACCTGCAAGCACAGCTCACTGGTAATTGTACAAGCTGATGAAGTTAAGCTCAAAACCAATTTGCTATTAAAAACAATGACACCATCAATTTTCAGCATTCTTTTGGGATTAAACTGACAGACTAAAATTCATGACTTCTTTATGGTTTTAGTTTAAGACAGTTTCAAACTTTGGCAAAAGAAACATTAACATTAACAAGTAGCACTCAAACAGAAGAAAGCCTTTGCTCATGGACAATGATAAAAACATACTATTAGTTGACTGTATCTTTATTCTCTTATGAATAGAAAGAAAAGCAAAACATTTCTTTTGGAAACAGTTATCTAAGACCTTAACCTACTTAGAAACAGAAAAATTCCTGATTTGACAGGCAATTTATTTTATAAAAAAAGAAAATAATGAGTGTTGAAGAGACACTAATATTAAAGTTAAACATCAGAACATAAGGACCTTATCCTGGCACTTGGAGACTAAACATGTAAATAAGGCATGTTCTTGTTGAAGAAGTATTCAAATACATGAGCCCGTGAGGGGTATTCTCATACAAGTCATGACCTTCCAGTCCTTGGCCCCCATAACTTGCTGCCATACCATAATGCAAAATGTATTAAGTCCAGATTCCCAAGTGCTGTTTGTCTTTCAGTCTCAAAACAGTTTAAAAGCCCTAAGTCTCTTCTGAGGTTCAGGCAATATTTTAAATATAAGCCCCTGTAAGATTAAGATGCAAATTATATGCTCCCAACATACAGTGGTACATAATATATCCAAAAAAGGGAGACATTGGGTCATAATGAGGAAATCCTGGACCAAAGAAAGATTAAAGTCCAGCAGTGTGGACTCCACATTTTTCACCCTGTGTCTGATTAAAAAGGACTCTAGAGTTCTTTTCTTTCAGCATTTAAAATTTTTTTTATCTTTTATTGACTATGAATTTCACATCACATATCACAATCTCATCTCCCCACCCCCCTCACATCTATCCTCTGTCATTGCAACCTCCCTGTAAAAAACAAAAACAAAAACAACAAAACAAAAAAAAATTAAAAGAAAACAAAAACAACCGAACAAACAAAGAAATAAAAAAGGAGAAGAATCTTGTGGAAGCTGTAGTGTCCCAGTGAGTCACACAGTTCACCTGTTAGCCCTTTCATCTTTACTTGTAAGTGTTCATTGCTATGAATCATTGGTCTGGCTCTAGGCCTCATGTGTTCCTTTCAACTTTAATTCCTGCAACACACTTTCCTCCACTCCCTGTATGCAACTCTCCTTGGAAAGTGTTACACAGCTTTGGCACCTCTTCTATTTTGTGTTCTTCCATACAATCCAGGCTTCACATTCAAAGCTTCACTCTGACTTTTCTGGGCCTCCACACAGGATGCTCTCTGACAGACACTGCCTGTAGAGTAATGAATGTCGCATTACCCTTTCATTCATGCATTCCACAGAACTCTAAAACCAGAGCCAGCTGGACAACACTACCAATTTATGCTGCCTAGTTGGGATGGAGATTTGCTCCCTGGATTCACATTTGCAGCAGCTTTTGTGTGTTGCTGTCTTAGGAGAAGAAGATTCCTCTGACGTTTCATTTTCAAAAGGTGGAAGTCTAGCTGGTTGGGGGTCTCTCCCTGAGGACACTACCTCCCTCTGTTTCACTGCAGATTAGACCTCTCTTTGATCTCTTTATCTTTTTCAGGACAAGCCTTAGCGTCTACATTAAATTTCCTAGTGCTCCATTTCTCATCAAAGTACACAGTTTGTATTTCTTTTTGCCCCACTTGTTCTTTTTTATTGTAGAACTGGAGGAGAGTGATGACTGATAATCATGCCACAGAATCAATATCAGGCTGTCTTGACATCCCTTCCACCAAATTAATGAGTTTACTACTTTTCAATTTAACTTCAGGAAAATTCTTAGGATGAGGGCAAAAAGCATCTGCTTCTTTTCAAGCTATCACAAGAATAGTTTCTACCACAGTTGATACTATTCTTTTCTCCCAAACTACTTTAGCTGGACAACCATCGTCCACATTGCTCTCAGCAGTATTGTCTTCTAAGGTTCTAGTATAATGGCCCATTACTTTTGTTTACAGTGTTTTACTTCTTTCTAATCCCAGGGCTCAAAGTCTTCTACATCCCATAAAGTAACACATGGTCAGATCTGTCACAGCAAAGCCCACTGCCTAGTACAGACTTCTGTCTTAGTTACTCTTCTATTGCAGTGATAAAACACCATAACCAAGGAAAATGATAAAAGAAAGCATTTAATTTCATAGGGTTAGAGACAGTGATGTCAGAGTAGAGGCATGGTAGCAGGAATAGCAGAGAGCTCACATCATGATTCACATCATGAGGAGGAAGAACACACTAGAAATACCACAAGTCTTTTGAATCCTCAAGCCTGCCTCCTGTTACAGGCCTCCTCCATCAAGGCCACACCTCCTAATCCTTCCCAAACAGTTCCAAGTATTAAAATATATGAGCCTATGGGGCCTGTTATCATTCAAATTACTACAACAATTAAAAGAGGAAATATTTTTCAGATAATGATTTCACGGATTTCAGTCTATGGTATGGCAGCTCCACGACTATGGCCTCAGGTAGGGATCAGCATCATGGCAGGGAGAATAAGATGGAGCAAAGCAGTTTTTCTAATGGCAGATAGATAGAGAATAAGAGAAGTAGGGAAAATAAATCCTTTATAAACTCTGCTCCCTTAACACTGATGACCCACTTTCTACAACTACAGCCACCAGCATCAGCTCTGAAGAAATCCTTCAACAAAGAAGGTTGTGAGCACACTGTATATTCCAGCCATGATATCCACTTTCCAGATTGAGGCAGAGTCCATAAAGTTTTCAGAATAGCAGCACTGAGTATATTTCATTTGACAGTTTGTTGTCTTCATTTATGTTTTTTTGTTTGTTTGTTTTTGTTTTTTTATTAAGAAAGAAAAAAACAATTTTCCGCCTCCTCCCAGCCTCCCACTCCTCCCACTCTCCCCCCCTCCCAACCTCCCCCCCTCCTAACCTCC
>NC_022031.1:9118018-9131770 GCF_000317375.1 Microtus ochrogaster | reverse complement strand
CAACCTAGATGTCCTTCAATGGAAGAATGGATGAAGAAAGTGTGGAATATATACACATTAGAGTACTACTCAGCAGTAAAAAACAATGACTTCTCATTTATGTTTTAAAATCTTTAGAAGATGGCCTGTCGGCATCTCTTAGTACACTCAGACAGGCCCTGTAAAGGCTGAGAAAAAGGCCTATTTTAAGCTTCTATACGGGACATCTCAAGTGAGTGAAACTAGAGATAACACTCAGAGGAAGGTATTTGCTTAGCATATGCAAAGCACTAGGTTCCACCCCCTGTCAGGACTGCACATGCAGCCTGAGAATCATCAGTGTGGAAGTGTTCTGTAGCTATAGCCTCATGACAGTGACAGAGGTGGTTGACTGTGTACCAATTTCAGGTCTATAAAAAATGGTTTAGGTTTGGAGTAAACAAATGATCCTTAGGTAGAGCAATCTGAAATGCAGAGCTGCTGCTTAAATGAGCAGTCAGAACAATAGAACACCGGGAAGGCAGATGAGACGGGTTCAAATATGGAAGGAATAGCAGAATAATTGATAGCAACATTTTATGGAGTTCAAGCTGGCTAAGGATTGAGAAGTGACCCAAACACTGTAAATGATCTGTTAAATGGCTTTTGCAATGATATTTTAGAGGAAACGTTAAGATCTTAAAGTGAACTTTTAGAGAAATGAGACATAAGTTGGAGTTTCAAGTATTGAACATTCTCTTTAAAAATAGTTGAGGAAGTAAAAGAAATGGAAGGAAGCATTTTTATTGTCATGGGAGACAAAAAGGGTTATAGCAGATGCTGTTGAAGCTATAGAAGATTCGAGAATAGGTATATAACTGACAGTAGCTGACTAGGATGTATGGGAAGCAACATTGTTCATACATGAGTTAAAAGTAGGTGCAGAATCACCCTAGAAAGAAAAAGGCTGGTATCATGAGAGTGCTTGAAAGTGAGATGTATATTGAGAAAGTCCAAGCATTGTTGATTTTCATGTATCATACGGCATCTATGATATGATAAAACTTTTTAGAAAGATATGGCTAGTTTTTAAAAAGAATAAAAGTCCCTAGAAAAGTAACTCAGTAGCTAAGTGGACATAATGATCTTCCAAAGGACCCAGGTTCAGTTCCCAGGAGTCATATCCTGTAGACACTAAGTACCTCTAACTCACATGCTTTTCTGCTCACTGTGGGCACTGTACACACTATAGAGCAAAGTTGTGAGTGACCCAATTGAATTAGAATGATATATATATATGTATATATATACATATATATATATATCCCAGTCATCAAATAAAAATTAGGTTTGGGTACATCATTCTTCTCTGATTGTCTCAGTTAGAAAGTCAATCCCTACAAAGAAACCCTGTCTCAAAAACAAAACAAACAAACAAAATGTCAATACCTTAATGTTTACTTGGCCTCATTAGACAAATATAGAACCTATGATTTGTGGAAATATGAACCAAGTAAGGCACTATGTGTAAAATTAATGGAAACTTTTCCATTGTTGGGCATTGGACTGCATATAAAAAGGAATGAAAGACTGTTAACTTGGAGACATTAGGAATTTTTCTCTACAAATTCCATATCCACTGACAGGAGTATCTAGCACAGGGTAGACTTTAAATAAGCGTGGTCATGTAATTAACAAAGTTAATCTGAATAAAATCTTCTGATACCGGTGGATGATGAGTCTTGAGAGAACTCTGTTGTATAAGGGACATGGTGACAATGCATGAATGATTAGAGGAAAAAGGTTTATCAAGCATGGTAAAAATGTAAGTGTGTAGGAATCAGAGGAAATAACCCCAAACAATGTAACTGCCAAAGTACTGCACCATTAAAGGGAGGGAAGACTAGGCTGTTTGTTAGGATCCAGGAAATGTGATAACTGAGCATTGGGTGTAGCCTAAGCATTGCTAGTTGTAACCTGGTACACTTCTAACACAATAATTATGAAGAGAAATTAAAATCACAATCAAAAAAATGCAAATAATGGCTTTATGTAAACAAAGGAATAGGTAGAAAAACAGTAAATTGGGTAATGCAAAAATAGCAGGTAACAGTGATATCCTAACTTCTGCTTCTTAAGTAAATCCACCAGGTGAATTACTGGAAGGCTGGATGTTCTGCAAGGAGTAAGGTTTTCACTATGGCAAAGGAAGAAAGATAGAAGACAATGTAATGCACTTTCCCCTAATATGTCCACGCTGTAAACCCCCGAGTTTATGACAATATTACCTTACAAGGCAAAAGAGACATTGCAGATGGGATGAAGTTTAAAGGGCTTAAAGTTGTGAAAATATCCCTGATTATCTCTGCCGGTCTAGTCTAATTCCACAAGGCATTAAAAACGGAGACCCTTTTCCAGCTGTGATCAAGTGAGAGCGAGGAATGAGACTGAGCTGATACCCTCAAGTTAGGCTTTTAAGATGTGGCCACCAGGTGCAAGGATCAGAGAGAAGCTTCCAGAAGCTAAAGGAACCAGCTGACAACCTACAAGGAAACCAAGATCTCCATCTGCCACTGTGTGGGACCAGATTCTGGTTAGAGCTGGATGGAGGGGATACGTAGTCTCCCCAGAGTGTTATCATCCAGGCTGGCAAGACTGGAAAACCTGCACTGAACTTTTGACCCACAAAGCTATGAGAAGGATTTATGTGGCTTTAGACCACAGTGTTCACAGTGCCTTGTTGCAGCAGCAATGAAACTAATACCGGTACTTGAAGAGGTAACTGGAGACATTCGAGCAAGGCGCTAAAAGGCAATGTTAGGGAGAATACGGTAAATATTTAGTATTGAAAAGAGCCTTTTTTTGCTTCTCAAAAATGCACAGTGATCTATTCTTAAGAAAATTGTATTTCTCATATGATTTTTGAAGTGCAAGGTATTAAATCATGTAAATTAAAATAGCAACGTATGGTATGTAAAATGTAATATATCCATTTGACAACCAGTACAAAATATTTTCATAAATTAGTAAACTTTTATAAAGAAAAGAACCATACAAACCCAATAATTTCAATAAATAAACACACAGGTTTAGAGGTATCAAAATTGAAGTCAATTTCCACTGCATGGGAACTCACAAAATAAAAACTGATTAACTTTAATTAGAAAAATGAAATAGCCGATTCCGGCCTGCTATTTAAATTTAGAAATTTTACTAAATCACATAGTCATAGTCATAGGTGAGAGTCTTGAAAATTGTTCATGGAAATGGGGCTTGAAATGATTAAATTTTTAAAAAAGGAAAAGAAAACCAACTAAACAGAGAGCAGAGAAGGCAACACCAGCCATCAACAGCCATCCCTCTGATTTCATGGCAAAGGTGCACCTAATCCATCTCCTTCCCATTCCTATCCTCCACGCCCACTGGCCTGCGACAACTGTCCCAGACAGAGAGATGATAGCAGGGGATCTTGCCTGCACTTGGCTGAGTTCAGGAAAGATATTTCCCTGAATTATATTAAATATTTCCCTTTTTTGAGAAAAGCAAATACTTTAATTTACATAGAAGTGATTGTGTTTTTTTCCTTTTACATGTATACCCTTTTGATTTACATTCTTCTTTATTGACCCACTTTTTCCTGGCATGTTAAAAAAAACACTCCTTAAATTTGACAATAGCTAAGTCCTTCTTGGCCCTTCTTAAGGCTGGTGTCTTTATGACAGACTGACCACAAGCCTTAAGGAAGCCTGGCTCAAAGGGGTTCACAATAGGTGGTTTCTGCATAAGTAGGAACTCAAAGTTTATTTCTAATATGAGTTCGTTCATGGTATCATAGCACCTAAAGTATTCAAAAATTGTACTTTCCTATGGAAATAAAATACATTTAAATTGTAAAGTTCTAGATAGAAAAATGTAAACATTATGTGAAACAAAACCTTCAAAACATTTTGTAATATAATCTGTGTATAACAGACTGTCCTCAAATGAGCAAACCTCCTGCTGCACCTCCCAGAGTGAGCAGCACAATACTTGATTATAGTGAAAAAAATTAAGTTTAGTAAACTTTCTGATATTTAAATGACTTTGTAGTACAGAAAAAAAATAATAAGACAGCAGTTTTAGAATTAGATAGAACTACCTTTGCTATACTTCGATGTTGTCTGTGTTTTCTGTCCTGCCCGGTCCCACAGTCATTAAGTCCCAAAGAAATCACACAGAGGTCTACATTAACTATAAACTGATTGGCCCATTAGCTCTGGTTCTTATTAACTCTTATAACTTATATAGCCCATTATTGTTATCTATGTTAGCCACATGGCTTGTTACCTTTTTTAGTGGGGCAGTTACATCTTGCTTCTTCTGTGGCTGGGTAAGGACTGCAGAGGAATGGGCTTCCTCCTTCCCAGAATTCTCCTATTCTAATTGACCCATCTCTACATCCTGTCTGGTTGTCCCACCTATACTTCCTGCCTGGCTACTGGCCAATCAGCATTTATTTAAAATATAATTGACAGAATACAGGACCATGGTCCCACTTCAAAGGTCTGAAACTTAATCAGCTCTTTAACTTTGTACTTGAAGTCTCTAGGCGTTGAGTTTATTATTGTGATTGTTCCCATCTACAAAATGGGAATTGGTGACATTCACAGTACACAAGAGTTATTATGGGGAGTAAAATACATAATACTGAAAGTATATGCTAACACATGCATATACTGTTTGCCATTCATTATGATTATTGATGGTGCCAATGATTTCTTTTCACCTTGTTTTTTCTCATTCTAAACCAAGAAACTATCTGATAGACATACAAAAAGAAAATATATTTTAAGTGCATAAGAGCAGCAGTGTGAATAATCGAGTATAGCAGATAATTGGGATGAATGCATTTCCAGTGGGAGAAATTTACATGTGGCTTTCCATGGAATGAGAGTTACATGATTCATGGTTAGCCAATATTTGCAATTAGGTTACATTCCATTAGCACACACAGGTTGAGCTGAAAGCCACCCAAGACCTTGCTGAACAATTAAGAGGCAATTGGCTGTGGAGTAACAACCTTATAAAACTTAAATAGAAGTCAATACTAATGTTAGTGCCGTTATATTCATTCTTTTAAAAAAAACAACAAAACAAGACCAAACCCTAAAATCAATGGGACCAGGCTGACATCCAAGACCCATTTCAGTAATTTGTACTTTTGTCTCTATTCAGAATACTTCCAAATAAAGTGAATGTATCTAGGAGGGTGGTTTGGCACATTTTGGAATCTTGATTATGTTGCCACCAAATCCCTGTCTCAAATTCTTGAAGGAAAAATGCTTTCAAGTCAGAATAGAGAAAAGGTTAATTGGATGGATGGCTCCAATTTAGGTTCTCTAGCTCCAATAATCCAACAATAGGTCATTAACCTATTAAAGACTCTGTAGTAGGAGTATCTTTGTATCTTTTGGCAAACATTTTTATGTTTTTAAATAAAAGTGACACAAAGAGTGAAAACTAACATTGTTAGTTGTTGGGGGTTGTCAGCAATAGTATTTTAGTATACTTTTAAAAAACAATATGGCTCTGCAGTGGGATGTATTCAACTAAAATTAAATCATAGATAGTATAAGGCCAAATATATTATGGTAGTCAATGTACTTAAACAGCAGACTTCTTTTTCAAAGGGCATATATACAGGCTCTGCTACAGGGGCTTCTTTTGCCTTAGCATGGCATCATGCATTAGCATGTCAGTTGCACTGGAGAATGAGTGTGGATCATTCCTTACTTCTCAATCTCTTTATACTGCTACACATTATCTAAGTCATCAAAATATTCCATTTCAAGGAATATTGTTTTATTGTTCCTTTTTGGCAATAGTTTTAGAAATTTAGATCATGTATCACATATGAATGCCTTCTAAGGGTGAGAAAGAAATTTAAAAATATAATAGCAAATGTTAGCTCCTGACAGCATAGATTCAGTGGATTTAAGCAAGTTAACACAAGATTTAGCTTTTGCCTTTTGCAGCAATAAATATGGTAAAAAGTAATTAACAATTTTAAAAGAAAACAAGCATGTTTTAATTAAAGTAATTGAGTAGTTATAATGAGTAGGCTACTAAGGAAAGTGGATAAAAAATATAGGCCCCCAGTATTTTATTACTGCATGGCTTTAATCAGACTCTGAAACCCAGTCTGTATATGACAATATTCTCAGGATCTGGGTCAAAGAAATCAAGGAAATGGAGAGGATAGAGAAGGTGGGAAAATGTGGAGTAGATAAGGCCAAAAAAGGAGACTTAGAACTTAAGGTTGTTCCAGGGTCTATCAACTGCAAGAGTCTGGCAAAATAGAGGAAAGAGATGACAATAATGTAATACTGAAAGAAACTCTGGATCCACACATCAAATATCAGTTCCTCTGCTTCCTTGAGTAATATTGTAGAGCTGTTTGATCTTGCTTTCTGACTTGACAGATGGTGGTAATAATTTCCACCCTTATGGCTAACAGATCTATTAATTTACATGACATGTATAAATCATTTCACATGATATTTAATAAATGACTATTTCAGTTGGTTTGATGTAACATACCACACTTTGTTTGCACACAGGATCAGGCATTTTCCCTTTCCTCTTGGTATGTTCATAATTAGTGTGTGACACAATGTGTATGCTAGGCATGACAACTGAGTGTGTGAGGTATGCAGGGGAAGCTGATGAAGCCAGCTGCGATAGTTAAGAAGACACTCCACAGAGGAGACCCTTAGTAGCTACATGCCATTGGAATATTGGACATAAGTGTCTTTCATAAGGTCACGTAAGATAATACCTTAGACTGGTGTCATAAACAACATGCTATAGTCCTTATAGGTCTAGTGGCTATAAGCCTAAGAATTATCGCACACAGTACTTGCTTGACTGTTGCTTGACTGGATTCTAGTAAAGCTTTTTGCTGGTATGCAATCAGCCATTTTTTCTTGTGTCCTCATACGACTTCTTGTCCTCAAGTGGCTTGTAAAAGGAAAGAAAGACACTTCTTATAAAATCACTAATGTTACAAAGTGATTATACTCTTGGCCATTTAACCACAGTTATTTTAAAAGCACCTTTCTCTAAATGAAGTCATGTTGGAGATTTGGTCTTTCCCTTATGAGGTAGGAAGGGCACCATTCAGTTCACACAGCAGAATCTAAACTCTAGAAGTGAAGAACTGGTAAAGACCTATAGATACTGGGTTCAGAAGACTCCGTTAGTTTTATTTATTACTATTTTTAATCACTGTGACAAAATACCTTGGGGAGGGGTACATACTCAAAGGGAGGAACGATGTATACTATACTAGCTCATTGTTTTGAGGGCTTTGTTTCACAGTCACATAGGACTGATGGAGGAGAGTCATCTGTTTTGTGTTGATTTCATTGGTTAAATAAAGAAACTGCCTTGGCCCTTTAATAGGACAGAAAATTAGGTAGGCGGAGTAGACAGAGAGAATGCTGGGAGAAAGAAGCCGAGTCAGGCAGTCACTATGATTCTCCCACCCAACACAGACGCAGGTTAAGATCTTCCCTGGTAAGCCATCTCGTGGTGCTACACACATTATTAGAAATGGGTTAAAGCAAGATGTGAGAGTTAGCCAGTAAGAGGCTAAAACTAATGGGCTGAGCAGTGTTTAAAAGAATATAGTTTCCATGTAATTATTTTGGGTAAAGCTGGCCGTGCAGGAGCTGGGCAGTAAGGCAGCCCGTGCTTCATTCTACATAGGACCACTGTTGGGTCTGTTGAGAGTCAGGGCACCATGGCAATCAAACTGTGTAATCACATGATAGTTGGGAAACAGAGAGGGACATACAGGAAGGGGACATGCACAAGACACAATTGTCAAAAGTTTGTCCCCAGTGATCGAGTTCCTCCACATGGACCCCATCTTCTAGTTTTCCTTACCTCCAAATAATACCATCAAGCTATGACCGGGTCAGTGAATTCATCTATTGATCAGATCAGTGTCTTCATGATCCAATTACCCCTTAAAGATTGGATTCACTATCTGGGGATTGTGTGTTCAAAACATAAAATATTTTTATGAGACACTTAATATTCAAATCCTAGCAGAAACTGAATAAAGCAAAACAGAAGTTCAGATGTGTAATATAGGTCACCCAGAATTCTAAACAATGATTAACATTCTTCAAAAGATGGCTATACTTTTCTCAGAAGGGAAACCTTTCCAAATGTCTGATAATTTTATAGGAAAGTCAGTGTTAAACTACAGTCACCTAGGCTTTTGGTAGAGTCCATTGGGGATGTATAGCCTGAAAGTTTCTGATGAGTTAGATAGATATGGAAGGAAAACAGAGGGGACAGCTTGGTGCATCTTTGAGCATGTAAAAGGCCATATCCACTATAGGTGTTCAAAATACATAAAATTAACTGATTTCTTAAGAAAATCTAAGGACATAAAAACAAACTTGGATAACTGCATCCCTGTTAATAGAATATATATTGTTTTCCTAAAAATAAAAAATATATTACTTACTACCACTAGAATGGTTAATTATCTGTAAGATGGTCTAAATTACCTATCCAACAGGGTCACAGAAACATTCAATTCAGCTGAAGAATGGGCATAAGAATTAAGAAGCGGTCCACAATTTATTTCCATTGTCTCTTTTATATGGACAAGAAGATAGTCTTCCTTACAGTTAGATAGGGTCCACACAACCACACATTGACCCATGTGATATGGGCATATTTGAGTCAAACTGTTGCTAGGCCTAGACTTAATACAGGTCTTCATTTTCTCTTTTCTGCTTGTTTGTCTCCAAACATGAATATTGTTATTTCCAGATGGCAAGTGTGTAAGGCAAAGGCTCATCTAAACTACCTTGTCCTCTGCCAAATATGAAGTGAAGGTCATTTTTTACATTGATATTGTTTAGAGACTATATTTGGCTCTCTCTACAACACATCTTCTTTCATCTTTTGCATGATTGTATCTTTATTTCATCTTTCAAAACCAGTGGTCCAACCTACTTAAGTGAATTAATTAACCCTGGTGGACCCTGATGGATAGTTTGAAAAACATCCTTATAAAAAAGTATCAGAGTTCAGATAAGCTAACGTAATGCTTGCAATTGAAAACAGATGAATTGAATTAGGTTTGCAAAGGTCTTGGAGCTATGGTTCAGAATAGCCAGATTTAGATTATTCTGTTGTCTTCTTAAGTAGCTAAAATCTGATCCAGTCTCCTCATTGATTGGCAACAACAAGAGCCAGTGCCAGAGACTTGTCTTTTCAAAATGAGGCAAACACTACTGATAAAGTATAAATATTATGTATCTTTCAACAGGGTAGAGGAAGGAAACAGCAATTTTATGATGATTGTGTTTCTTTCCTTCTTGGTCTGGAATGTCACCAAGTGAGTTTTACAAAGTGTCCTCTTCAGTCTAGGTTTCCAACCTTTACCTTCATATCTCACCTTTCTACAGTTTCTGTGATGGATCCTGTTCCATCTCCCTGTCCAGTTGTCATTTCTACTGATGACTGTACTTCCTAAAAAAAAAAAGACTCAGAAAAACTGACCTATCAAATATCTTAAATACTTATGCTCTTTCTAAAAGAAGGTTTTGATTAGTTGCTTATTTTTAAGTAATGCATCACTCAAGCAAGAAGGTATCACTTCTAGAAAATGTAGGAAATCTGGATATTGTGGTGGATCTGTCTTAGCATAGCCTTCCATCTGTGAGTGTCAAATGATTTTAAAGCATTAAGAGACATTTTGTCTCCTCTGTCTCCACTTGAACTGTCAGGAAGTCTTGAGGACAAGCAACCAAGCAAGCTTTCTGCTGATAAGAACTTTTGCTTAATCTTTTCATCAAAACATTATGATATTTCAACATAACACAGCAGGAGTAAATTTAAAACAGATTCAGGCCCAACTTTTTCACAAGTTAAAAGCCTATGATGTTACTTAGCTGCGGAGAAATGATCAGTAAATGTTTCAATCAACATAAAGTACATGATCATGTTCTAATGCGAAGACTCCATATTGTGTGACCTTGAAGAACAGGAATAGAAGAGTTATACCAGGGAGAAAGTATATAATGTTTACAAGGTGCTAGATAACATGGAAAGGAACAAAACCACACCTATGCTACTGCCATTTACAGGGCAATCTACTGAGAGTTAGATTTGTGTTTGTATCACACAGATAAGGACAGGAAAACAGGAAGAGACTATTACAAAACTTCAAGTGCAATGTTTGTCATGGTGTCCCATGCCTGAAACCTCAGTGCTTGGCAGCTAGGACAGGAATATCATGAGTTCAGTGGTTTCCTGGGTTAGATGCAATAGTTTGTATCTATATATCTGTCTTTATTTCTATCTACCTAACTGCAATGTATACAATAATATATTCATATTGTAGATTTCAATACACATATATACATACATATATATAATATTTAGAAGATTTAGTTTATCCACTCTAAAGCAACTTAGACTACTAGCTTCTGTCTATAATATGAAGGGTGGTTATATATACTGATGATTGACATTAACTATAAGCAAAGATGACTAGTTCCCATAGCCATGATTCCTCACACTTAAGCAGAGTAGGAAAAATCAGAATTATTAAGGAGTGAGAATTCTCTAATGAACAAATTCCTGGAAGTCTATGATGTGTTCTACCATGGAAAACAAGTAGGGCCATAACCAAAAGGCTCCTGAATGCCATATCAAGCTCATTGGATGTATTTCCATGAACTAAGTTAGAAATTCTCAAACAGACTCAAAGTAGGATAGATAAAAGCATAACCTAGAGTAGAACGATGAAGACTAGACCAAATGAGTAGAAATGGAGAATATCTGTGTAAATATTAGGGAAAACTTTGCAAATGGAGAATTAACAGAGATAGGAAGCAAAAGAAACGAATGAAGAGTAAGAGGGGAAGAGAAAGCAAAAATAATTAGATTTCTGTTCACGGAGATTAAATTTATGATGATGCAATTAAAAGAACGTAGCAAAAACATGCATTTGAGGACAGTATGAACCAGTTAGTTATGTTTTAACCTTTTGAGTTACATTATCAAAGAACTAATCTGTAAGGGTCTTTGTAAAACAGGTTAAGAGTTCATCATTGTTAAAGCAAATGAGCAAGAAAATAGATTTTTTTGTTTTCTGAGACAGGGTTTCCCTGTAGCTTTGGAGCCTGTCCTGGAACTAGCTTTTGTAGACCAGGTTGGCCTCGAACTCACAGAGATCCACCTGCCTCTGCCTCCTGAGTGCTGGGATTAAAGGCATGCGCCAACACCGCCCAGCTATGAGCAAAAATTTTGAAGCATAAAATCATAGGATGATAAAAATGGTGATAGTATATAATCTATTATTTATCAATACATCAGTTTTATAAAAACTATTGCTAGTGCAATGGGTCTTAAATTACCTAATGATAGTGACATGGTGATTACAATACAAAATTTTACAGATCTCCTAACCTATATGACACCATAGTCTCAACGAGAAGAAGTCTTTTGAGATAAAGTTAATGAAAAGGCAATTAGTGGAAAGCATAGCAGGTTGAAGTGATGGAGGAATCTCCCAAAAGTATAAAGCCAGCCAGAGAATCCCACTTGGGGCACATTTCTATGTGCAACATTTAGTGCACCAAGTTTGTCCCACTCAATCCAATGACTCCGCTTCCTCTTGCAGTATGAGGCTCTGAGCATTGGTGCTAGGAGATGGGAGACCATAGTAAAGGCGACAAGACCAAGGCAAACAGCCATGTTTCATAAAGGACTCTCTTGCAGAAGGGAGGTAAGACTTTTTTTTTCCTTTTTTCTTCTCTCATACATTATATTCCAAGCACAGTTTCCTTTTGCTTCTCTCCTTCCAGTCCCGTACCCCCACTTCCCCTCTCTCCCAGATCCACTGCTTCTCCTTTTCCTGTAGAAAAGGGCAGGCCTCCCAGGGATATCAACCAAACAAGGCATATCAACTTAAAGTCTACGCACAAACCCTCATATTAAGGCTTGACTAGGCAACCCAGTGAAAGTAAAAAGGTCCCCAAAGCAGGCAAAAGAATCAGAGACACCTCCACTGCCACTGTTAGGGGTCCCACAGGAACACCAATTTACACAATTGCAACCTATGTGCAAAGGACCTGGATCAGACCAATACAGGCTTGGTGATTGTTGGTTCAGTCTCTGTGGGTCCCTCTTCACCCTGGTTAGTTGATTCTGTGGGCAGTTCTGTTTTGGTGTCCTTGACCCCTCTGGCTGCTGCAATTCTTCCCCTCTTCTTCAAGATATCCCAGCTCCATCTGATGTTTAGGAGTGAGTCAGAAGTTGTGATTTTTCTAGTGATTTTTAAGGGGCAGAACTCTAATTACTAGGTAACTACTTTTAAGACAAGTAAATATTTTTTGCTAATTAAAATTGTTTGAAGGTATACCATTTTTCTATAGTGAAATAGTGAATTTCGTTATTGCAACCTATAAAATGGATTCTGCATACCAGATTGGTAAAGACTATACATTAATTCTTCAAAAACAGCTTTCATGGGCCAGAGAGATAGTTTAGCAGTTAAGAGCAGGGGCTGCTCTTCCAGAAGACTGGGAGTTTGATTCCCAGGACTCACAGGGCAGCCCACTGTTGTCTGCCATTTCAGTCCTAGGATGTCTGATGTCCTCTCCTTACGGCTCCAGGCACTATATATGCACATGGTACACAGATATGCATGTAGTCAAAATACCCACATATATAAAATAAAAAGAAAAGGGAACATTTAAAAATAATTTTTCAAGCCTGTAATTTTATGCAGAATTGACAAGGAAGTGCTATGTTCAGCAACTCCATACATAAGAGCCAGTGTGCAATGGAAGAGTCAGAATGTGACTTGTTTCTATAAAAGAAATATTGTCTTTAAAATACTTAAGAAAGATCGTCTCTTAAAACTTATGACTTCTCATATCTCTACACCTGTCTAATGTTTGCTAAGTTGGTTATTTTTATTATAGGCAAAAAATTAGCTTCAGTTTAAAATTCTTACTTGAATTTGAAGTATCACAGATGAAATCCTGAAAGGTCTTTGGCAAGACAGCATGTATGTGTTTCGCAGATTTCTTAATGCAGGTGACTTCCTTGGTAGCATTGCTATTCTGTTGGTAAACGTAATTGCCTTGACTTCACACGCTTTACATTTTGGACATAATTTTTACATCACAGCAGATATCTTGAATACAATCTGGATTTTAATGCAACGTCTTTCAAAGTGAAGGCATAAAATATGTCTAAACATACTCTATAAATTATTCAGTAAGTACGTAAGTAAAATTATACAGTAAGTATAATTATCATCAAATGCCTGTTTTCATTTACTCTTCAATTGACAACAAATTTAAGAAAACTAGATTCTGTTTTTGAGAACAATATAATTTGATAGAAACCAACTATTTGCTGAATACTTCATTTGTGTGACTGTGGATGGGAAATGGATAAAAGCAACAGTCAAGGAAAGGGAAGCTAGATGGGGCAGATTAGCAGCACACTAGTGCCGTCTGCCTTTTCAAAGGGAAAGTGGGAAATCTTGAAGACAGAGAGCCCTGTTTCCTCGTCAGTAGTTGCTGGAGCATCTTGGCACTCTTTCCCCTTTCCAAGACAGTCCTGATAGGAAATCCCAAACAGGTTCCAACTTACCAGTGACTAGGAGCTAATGGCTTTAGCAAATAGAATATTGGGTTGAGCAATTATGTATGTAAAAATGCTTACATGAGTGCAATTTAATCAGGCTTGGGAGAAATAGAAAAATTC
>NC_022031.1:9114229-9117143 GCF_000317375.1 Microtus ochrogaster | reverse complement strand
ACCCCCAAATTCACATGTAGAATGCTTAGCATGTGACAAAGACTTAAGATAAAGAAAAAAAAATATCATCAAAAGGGGCTGGAGAGATGGCCCAGTGGGTAAGAGCATTGCCTGTTCTTCCAAAGATCTTGATTTCAATTCCCAGCAACCACATGGTGGCTCACAACCATCTGTAATAAGGTCATGTGCCCTCTTCTGGCCTGCAGGCATTCACGCAGAAAGAATATTGTGTACATAATAAATAAATAAATATTAAAAATACCATCAAAACAAAACAGCAGCCATGACTCTTCCTCCTGTTTAGTAAGCATTGTTGGCTTCCTCTAATACCCTGAGTACTGACCAATTCAAATCAGATTCATTTATTAAAGACTAAAAACACATATCCTCATGGTACACCAAGTTCAGTGAATTTAAGCATCTTCACTAGTTAACTGTAAATATTATATTAAGACACAGATTTTTTTTTAAAAAAAGGATATTCAGATTTATATGCCAGTCCTCCATAGTTTATTGTCTTTTGACATGCAGTCATTAATTAGGTGTAACATTCTGAGGGATTGTTACAATATTTATCTACTTTGTGTAATAAATTGCTACTTTAGGATGACTCTTGCTTGTCAGAGCAGATGGCTATAGAAATTAAGGTATCATGTAAGTACTCAGTGTGTTAAACTTTTACATTGTCTGTCAAAAAGAATGGAGGAAAGTCTCCTTCTCCCCTCTGGTCACCTCATGTCATCATCATCATCATCAGCAGCAGCAGGGGCTTCTGAGAAGCTCTCCATCTTCTAATGTTTGTCAGTGCATCACAAACTATCATGGCAACTCAACTGGGCTACTAAATGACTGCATATTTGGACAAACATTGCCCAAGGCATTTCTGTTTGGGTGTTTTTGATGAAATTAAAGCTTGAATGTCTCAAATAATTTTTAAAGAAATCATATTGCCCCTCAAAACACAGTAAGCCTATTTTTTTCTATTCCATTAAAGGCCTGAATAGAATAAGAGTAGCCTTCCCCAACAAAAAGAAACTTTTGTCTGTGTGCACACATGTTTGTGTCTGTGTGTGTATGTGTGTATATGTTTGTCTGTGTGTGAACTTGTATTTCTGTGTGTGTATATATGCACACACATATAGGTCAACAGGTATGAGTGCTTCCAGACTTTTAATTGAGAATGTCACATTTTTTTCTCAAATGAGTCATCATTAGATTTCATAAAAATGAGTATTGATATATTCCATTATTATTCTAATTCACATTTCTTGCTAGTCAAGTAGAACATGTCTCTATAATAAACATATAAAAATGCACATTTATTTCCCTACCTAAGACTTTTATCTCCATTTCTGTGTGAACAAAACCAATCATAATGAAAGCTTTTCCTCTCAAGTCTTGAAGTATCTCAGAGACACATTGTTTCTCTTCTAATTACCAATCATAACATAGTAATATAGTGGTGTGGGAGAATTGTCTGTATTCTGTCAATCATGTTTTAAATAAATGCTGATTGGTAAGTCACCAGGCAGGGAATATGGGCAAGACAACCAGACAGGAACTAGAGGTGGGGCAAAGAGAAGAGGAGAATTCTGGGAAGGAGAAAGCCCCTTCTTCCAAGTCCTGCCCAGATCATGGAAGAAGCAAGATGTGACCTTCCCTGCTGAAAAAGGTACTGATCCATGTGGCTAACATAGATAAGAATAATGAGTTAATATAAGCTACAAGAGCTAATATGAAGCCTGAACTAATGGATCAATCAGTTTATAATCTTATGGAGACTTCTTTGTGATTTTCTATGGGGCTAAATGACTGCTGGAACTGGGCAGGACAGAAACCCCAACAAAGTAGGCCTTCACGTTACAATGTAGTATATGTACTGAAGACATAATCTATTGTAGCAGTAGGAGTGGCAGGCTACATCCCTCCACCAGACTAGTTTATACCTGAAATAACCACATGGAAATTGTATTAATAAAATTACTGCCTGACCCATAAGCTCTAGCCTCTTATTGGCTAACGCTCACATCTTGATTCAACCCATTTCTAATAATCTATATTTCACCACGAGGTCGTGGCTTACCAGGAAAGATTCAGCATGTCTGACATGGTGGCTGTCTCCATGGCAGCTCTCTCTATCTGCCCTCTTCCCAGCATCCTGTTCTGTCTACTCCACCCATCTAATTTTCTGTCCTATCAAAAGTCCAAGGCAGTTTCTTTATTTAGCCAATGAAAGCAACACATAGATAGAATTTCCTCCTATACCAATTTATAATATCCCATTGGTTTTTTTCTCTAGAGAATGTAGATAGAGGGAGGGCAGGCCATCCAGCACCATATCACAGCACTTTGCCTTCCTCTCTGCCATTTTTGTCTTTGTCTCACAGTTTCCCTTCACCATTGGTCTCAGACAAAACACCTCAAAGGCTAAATATATTCATTCTTTAACACTTATGGAATCAAGGCTGAATATACTCATTTCTCAAGACTTATAGAATCAGTTGTGCAGATACACATCTACATGAATGCTAGAGCAACCATGCTTATTTTATATAAATCATTGTAGCCTTCCTATGGCACATTTTGAGAAGTAACATTTTCTTCCAAAAGCTACGAGCTACTTTAAGTTTCCTATTCTGGGGGTCTTATTGCTTTTCTCAGCTGTATCACAAACATCCATATCTAGAGTGTCTTGTTATTCTAATTCACAAATTTTCAATTTATACTCATGTACAACACAGTGTATAAAATTACATCAAAGTATGTTTCCTTTGCTAGCAAGCATCTTGATATATATTTTTTTTTCTCAGAAAAGGATGAAAATTATCTCTTTATCTTTCATGTAATTTGAAAAGTTTTTCACATAACTTTTTATTTATTTATTTATTAAAGATTTCTGTCTCTTCCCCGCCAC